>NW_026623100.1:7939500-8280000 GCF_023065955.2 Ursus arctos
AATAAAAAAGAAAATCCTCTAATAAAATGATTATAGTAAGGTTGCAAGTTACAAGGTTCATATATAAAAGTTAATTGCTTTCCTATATACTTGCAATAAGCAGTTGGAAATTTGAAATTAAAAACACAGCACCATCTACAGAAGCACTAAAAAAGGGGTGGCCTGAGTGGCTCAGTCGGTCAAGCGTCTTACTCTTGATTTCGGCTCAGATCATGATCTCAAGGCTGTGAGATCGAGCCCAGCATCAGGTTCCACCCTCAGCAGAGAGTTTGCTTTAGATTCTCTCTCTCTCCCTCTCCCTCTCCCCCTCCCCACTCTCTCTCTAAAAAATAAATAAATCTTAAAAAAAAAAAGCACTAAAGACAAAAAAGGATATACCTGTAAATCTAAAAAAATAACCCTAAATAAGATGTCTCTGAGGAAAACTAAAAAACTCTGAAAAAAGAAATTAGAGGAGATCAAAACAGATGGAGATATAGTCAGTGGTCATGGATAAAACTCAATATTGCTATAATATCAGTTCTACTCATTTAGAGAATCAATGTAATCCCAATCAAAATCCTATCAAATTTTTTAATACATATTGATAAACTGACCCTAAAGTTCATATGTAAAGGCAAAAGAGCCAGAACAGCCAACACAATATTGAAAAGCAGCAGCTTGGGAGGACTGATACTGTGTGACTTCAAGGTTTACTATAAAGCTACAGTAATCAAGACAATATGGTATTAGCAAAAGGAAAAACAGATCAATGGAACAAAACAGGGAGCCCAGAAATAGACCCACACAAATATAATGAACTAATCTTTGACAAAGGAACAAGGCAATTCAATGGAAAAAGGATGGTCTTTTCAACAGTCATTGCTAGACCGACTGGATATCCACAAACAAAAAAAATGAATTTATAGACTTTGAACCTTTCAGAAAGATCACCTCAAAATGGATCACAGACCAAAATATGAAATGCAAAGCCATAAAGCTTCTAGAAGATAACACAGGAGAAAATCCAGGTATAGTCTCCTTGGATTTGGCAATGACTTTTTAGATACAACACCAAAAGCATGATCCCTGAAAGAAAAAAACTGGTAAGTTAGACCTTATTAAAATAAAAAACTTTTGTTCTGCAGAAGACACTAATAAGAGAATGGACAGACAAGACACAAATCAGGGAAAAAAATATTTGCAAAACTAAAGGACTTGCATCCAAAATATACAAAGAACTCTTAAAACTCAACAGCAGGAAAAACAAACGACCCAATTATAAAACAGACCAAAGACCTTTAACAGATACCTCACTAAAGATGACATATATAGGAGGCGAACACCATGTCATCAGGGAATTAAAAATTAAAACAATAATGACACACTACTACATTAATCCAAAACACCACCAACACCAAATGCTAATGTGGATGTGGAGCAAAAGGGAATCTTCATTTGTGGCCTGTAGGAACTCAAAATGATACAGCCACCTCAGGAGACAGGCTGGCTACATCTTACAAAGCTAAATGTAGTCTTACCTTATGTTCCAGCGATCATGCTCCTAGGTATTTAATTAATAAACCCATGAGCTGAAACCTTATGTTTACGCAAAAAGTTGTCCACAAATATTTGTAGCAGCTTTAGTCATAACTGCTAAAATTTGGAAGCAACCAAGAGGTCTTTCAGTGAGTGAATGGAAAAACCAAGTGGCACAGCCACACAACATGAAAAGACATGGGTGAACCTGAAATACATATTGCTGAAGGAAAGAAGCCAGTCTGAAAAGGCTACATACTATATGATTCCAACCATGATATTCTGGAGAAGGTCAGAGAAAGTGTATAAAAAAAAAATAAATCAGTTGTTGCCAGGGACTTTGGGGGAGAGACGCACAGGTGGAGCACGGGGGATTTTCAGGGGAGTGACATTAGTCTGTACTGGTGGATCATTACGTGTTAGTCAGAACCCATCAAACTGTACAACACAAAGAGTGAACCTCAATGTAAACTGCAGACTCTAGTTAATAACAATATTAGTGTTAATATGGGTTCATCAATGACAACAAATGTACTATACTAATGTAGATAATAGAGAAAACTGGAGGTGGGGGGGATGGGAATTGCCTCCATTTTCTGTTCAATTTTTTGTAAACCTAAAGGTGCTCTTAAAAAAACGCAGCCAGACACAAAGAATGCTTACCATTTTACTACTTATATCAATTCACTTCACTGAAGGTCAAACCAATCTAAGGTATTTAAAGGACTGGGAGGCAGCAGAGTGGGTACTGCAGGGGAGCTTCTGGGCTACTTGGGACTGTTGCATTTCTTCACCAAGGTAGGTGAATGGATTCTAGGTGGATGGATTCTAACTGTGACAATTCACTGAGCTGTATATGCTTACAATCTGTGCACTTTCTGTATTGTCTTATGCTTTAATCTTTTCAAGTTTTGATGACTTTTTGAACGTCAGAAAATATTAAATAAAATGTTAAATGAAACAAAAACCATGTAGTTTTATGTATATAGTGTTTCATTCCCATATTGTGATAAATATTTATAGGAATGAGGAGGAGAGGTGCTGGGTGGCTCAGTGGACTAAGCATCTCCTTCAGCTCAGGTCACGATCCCAGGGTCTGCTCAGCGGGGAACCTGCTTCTTCCTCTCTGCCCTTCTCCCTGCTTGTGCTCACTCTTTCTGTCACGCTGTCTCTCTCTCTCTCTCAAATATGTAAATAAAATCTTATTAAAAATGAGGAGGAAATATTAAAAAAATGTCAACAAGACTTGTCTCTGATATGGGGTAGCATTTTGTTTTATTCTTCCAAAGTTTTTTCTATTTTCGAAGCTTCCTACAATTAACATGTGTTACTTTCATGGTTGTAGAAACCATTACAAAAGAGGAAAAGAATACAGAAAAGTAGACCAAAAAATTATTACTGGTGTCAGCTGATCAGTGATCCCCATAAATCATCTTGTTCACTGGATCACAAGATGAAGTTTAAATCATTTTTAGCAGCAGATCTATTTTTCCTCTAATTTTAAACCTACTCCCCGTCAACATTCATGTTGTAAATGGCTGTTTTCTCATTTAAGTATGAGATGGATGGAGAAATTTCTGCATTTCAACAAAGGTCTTTTACTTACAACCAAAAGCCTATTTGAAAATTAAAATAACTCCGAGAAATGTTACATATAAACAAATATAACAAGCCTGAGTTCGCAGATGATTAAATCAAAATTACTGCTGGTTATTATAAGACCAATTTAAAGTATTTCAATTTTGTATACTCTGGACTCCAGCAATAATACAAATTATTAGGAAATTATTATCTGTGCAAAATGGGTATGTATGCACAATGGTTAAGCTACAGACGTATGTGAAAAATGTTTACATGAGAGGGGGAAAAAGGGATAAACTAAAAGACTTACAACAGAAGTAAATAAATTTCAGAGTATCTATGCAAAGAAACACTCTATAGCCACGTAAAACAGATGTCATGGAGAAATGTTTAATGAGATGGAAAGAGCAAGCTACATGATTTGGACAAACTAGAATGACTAAGATACAACCTCACTTCAGGACAGGGTTACCATGGGCAGCTCGACAGGGTAAGGGGATGCTAACCGCAGGTACAAGAGTGTATTTAACACCTGTTAAAAGTAACTAATCAGTATGTGGGTGTTGTTATTATGTACTTATTCTCTCATTATTATTCTCTGTATGTTTGAAATGTTGCATAACCATTTTTACGCAGATTTTCCCCCTTTAAGTGTGTACTGAGTGTGTGTATGCTTAAAGATGAGAAGCTAAAAACTGAAGAGTCACTACATATAGTATCTCTGGATGATTTTACATTTCATTTCTCCTACTTGCTTATCTGTACTAGTTTCTTACTTTCTAGGATGAACATACATTACATGATTTGTATGAAAAAAATACTCTTTCTAAAAAGCAACTTATGTAAGTGTTAACCGATGTAAGAAAAAAACAATATGCTACTTTTACTATCGTGGCAGAACACAGTTCCTTCTGCATGAAAGAGCCCTGTGGGTGAAAGAGGGCACAAACCTACACGCTGGAGAAGCCACGTTAAGCCCGCCAAGCGTCGGGGCAGACAGCGGTTGCGTGGGAGAGGTCTACTAGACAGTGCATGTCCCTGTGCTTCTCAAGACTGCCCTTTAGAGGAGCCACAGGTTCAGTTCGTACTTGTCAGTCACATCTGAATACATTTTTCTATCACCTTACTGTAAAACCATGCTATGGTTGTACCTCATTTAGCCATTATGTCAAAAAAATGAGCTGGGGCAGCTGGGTGGCTCAGTTGGTTAAGGGTCTGCCTTCGGCTCAGGTCAGGATTGTAGGGATCCTGGGATCAAACCCCAAGTCCGGCTCCCTGCTCAGTGGAGAGCTTGCTTCTCCCTCTCCCTCTGCCCCTCCCCCTACTTGTGCACGCTCTCACTCGCTCGCTCTCAAATAAATAAATAAATAAATAAAATCTTTTAAAAAAAGAAAAAAAGGAGCTAATGGAAGTTTAGTACTGGGAAGTAATCCTGCTTTACTAAATGAACACTTACCGGATATTGTCACCAAGACATTCAAGCCTTCAAGGACATCCATTTGCTGAAATCGTCTTCGGTTGATCAGAGGATATACCTTCCCTTGGCCACTTCTGTCCAGCAGCATCAGGCCACTCTCTGTACCCACTAACAAATTCACTCCTGTTTCAAGGACACAGAAAGACCTGAATTTTACACTGTGCTTGGCAAACAGTCTAGTTGTATGGAAAGGATAACACCACCTATCTGGAAAAGAATGGTTTCCTTAATCATACACAAAAAGAAATGCTTGGCATATTCAACATCATGGTAGAGGAGTGGCAGTGAAACATTTCTATCTAAAAAAGGATAGGAGAGAAAACACACACACCATATCCCCTCGATCTCCTGAACAATCCACCAGTTTCCCAGCATGTTTTGAGCTCACCATCTCCTTGGTATTACAGATTCTACATCTCATAAGCCACATCAGACACCTGAACAAACCTTTGTCGGATACCATGACCTCTTTGTGCTTCCTTTATCTGTCTTTATTGTCATCAGCCAACTTCTGGCACGAGCTATGGATAGCCACCTCAAATCCTTACCAGTTTGACTGATCCATCACTCACGTTAAGGTTTTCTTAAAGATGATGGAGAATGCTCCATCATCATCAAAAAAGAAACAATGGCACTCAGTCCTTTGTTCCTCAACTTCTCAGGAATATTAAAATACTATGACTGCCCCATGGGAGCAGTCCTGGCTTCTCTATGTGCTGCTGCAGTCCTCCCACTCTCCAGCTGCACTGAGTCTCCTTCCTGGTTTGCGTGCACTTTCTCTGCTTCTTAAAAGCAGGTATCTCCTTTGCTGCGTGTCTGCTGGAGGAGCACCTCAGAACCATCAACTCCTAATTCCATACCCTGTCTACTTTTCTACCCGCTGTAAATTTCTACTGAGACCAACTTCTCAACTTTTGCCCTTTCTATAACAATACCACCACCAGCCAAACCGACCACCCAAACCAGAGAAGACCTCCTTCCTTTCCCTTTCCTCTGCTCCCACCCTACTTGAGGCATTGGCCACCCTTTAACGGATGGACAGAGACTTTAAAAGAGATTGTTATAATACCCTCCCTCTACTTTCTCATGGCAGCAATCAAAGCAATCCTAGTCTTCCTACAGTACTCATTAGGTCCTACCATATTTTCAGAACTACACACTCTCTGCAGGAGGGTACAAAAGCCTCAATTTGGCATTCAAATATCTCTGCACCTTGAGCAAACTTACTTTTCTCTCTTTACCATTCCCTTATTTCCCTAAATGTCTTGTTTCCTTGGTCTATAACCTTCACTGTTTAAACCAACTTTGTAACATGTAGCACAAATCACCTTATACTCCTACACAACTGGGCACATACATGTTTGCATTGATTCCCTATACTGGCTAATAAACTCACTGAGACAGGAATAAAGTAATTGTGCTTTTACAAACTGCTCAATCAATAGTTTCAGGTAGATGGAAAGACAGGAAAGAATAGCATGAATTTCCTGAATCACAGGATCCATGTTTTATTACACAGACACACACACACCCAATTTCCAGAAAACTTCAAACAAACAACTGTAAAGGCAACAAGTAAACACCCTCCCAGCCCCCGCTCAGCTCTGTGCCTGTTCCGTACTGAGCAAGTGAAACCCCAACACCTGGAGGACAGTATCTACCCAAGCAATTCTTGTGAGGAAACTGGAAGCAACTTCTGGGGTCTTGGGGAAGCTAGGAACCTGGAATTCACATATGTAATTACTATCACTGCCATTCAAACTCAAATAAGAACTTCACCAACTAACAGAGTGCCAGGCTCATAAGGACGACAGTTACCAATATGCCAGAGCACTGTACGCTCTAAGCTAACACAACACTGTCCCTGGAGTCCTCAAAAAATGTAAAACGTGTAAAGAGGTCCTCATAAATTCTAGACATCTACAGATTCCGGTAATAGTATGACCTGAAAAAAGTCCCTCATTAAAAATGTATTATGCATATGATGCAGGTTTCCGTCTTGCCCTTGCAGAAACAGTCTGTTTTACGAGAGCATGCCCTGTCTGTGCTGCCCCACATACACTTCTACCAAATCACAGGTGCTTTCCATCTAGTACGACGGTACTGAGAACTTGTTAGAGCCTGGCATACTATGAAACAGCTTCTGAAAATTTGAGGAAAGCCTCTTGAATTTTTGGGAAAAGAGAAAAATCTGAGTATTCACAACTCATCTAGAGTGATCCTTAAAAGTAAACAAAACCCTCAAAATATGATCAGTTGCACAGATAAGGAAAAAGGCTTATGAACGCGTATGGCTTCATTTATCACCTATAATTAAGATTTTTAGAATGTGCCATCCAGACCAGCCTTGTCCAACAGATTTTGTACCTGGATGTCCAGCGTGTTAGCCAATGGCCACATGTGACTACTGAGCATGTGAAACATGGCTAGAGCAACTGAAGAACTCAATTTTCTATTTTAATTCACTGAAGTTTAAATAGCCACATGAGACTAGTGGTTATCGTAATAGCCAGTGCAGCTATTTTATTCAACAGGTAACACTGTGGCTTTGAACTGGGGCTCACAGGCTTACACTTAATTTTAAGACTTACAGGCCATCATGTTTTCCACGAAAAAGTACTTTTTTAATAGAAATATCATACACATCAGATAATGACTGAATGCTAAGAAAAAAACTGCTGTCCAATTTAAAAACTCATTTATCATCACTGTAAGAGAAATTAATTCCTATGTAATACTCCACTCGTTTTCATATCATTTTACTTTTGAGGTTGGCCATTTTGTAGTGACTACCTCCCTATCAAATGTAGAACTATAATAGGACATTATTCTTAGGGTTTTCCCTCCATATACCCAGGTGAGATAATTCTAACTAGCTTCACAGTTACCTGAAGCAGAAAAATAAAACGTTAACTGACAGAGTTGCTTACAGATAGAGTCCATTCTAAAGGTTCCATTTCATGTAGTATTTCAGTATTTTCCCAATCTTCAATATCAAGTAGCTGAGAAAATACACATCAAGAACCTGGTAATAACTACCAGAAGTATGACCCTTTGAAATCTTACATTATTTGTGGTTTCCAAAAATAAATAGCATCCAAACATCTATCCAAACATCAATCAAGGTTTTACAGTAATGAATTAATAAAGGAATAAAAGACAAAGCTGAAAAAAATCTATTCATGAACACAAAAAATGCATATATTTTGGCACTTACACTCCTTGTAATTCATTATATATTTCTAAGAACTGGGTAATTTTGTAAAGTACTGAGTGTTAGCAGTCAAAGGAATATTGACAGTCACTGGAAAATAACCACCTTGGAAATTATAGGCCTATGAAAAAAATTAAGCTGCATGATGCAATAACCTTTTATAAATATGCTTTTTTTTTTTTTTTTAAGATTTTATTTATTTATTTGACAGAGAGAGACAGCCAGCAAGAGAGGGAACACAAGCAGGGGGAGCAGGAGAGGAAGAAGCAGGCTCCTAGTGGAGAAGCCCGATATGGGGCTCGATCCCAGAACTCCGGGATCACACCCTGAGCTGAAGGCAGACGCTTAATGACTGCGCCACCCAGGCGCCCCTATAAATATGCTTTTTAAACCTTTCAACTGTTAGATATAATTAAACTTTAAATGCTAATTGCTCAAAGGTAAGCTGTACTAGGCAATACAATTGTATTCACAGGAATCTGGTGTAGGTTGATAGGAAAAATGGCTAAGAGCTCTATAAACATGTGATTTAAAGTTTCCTTTAAATTCTATGATGGCTAATTGAACTAACTAACTAACTAACTAACTAAATTCTATGAAGATATTACAGGCAAAGCTCTATAGTAAAATGAAGACAGTTTACTATCAAAAGTGGGAACAGAGGTGCCTGGCTGGCTCAGTTGGTAGAGCATGTGACTCTTGACCTCAGAGTTGTAGGTTTGAGCCCCACGATGGGTGTAGAGATTTAAAAAAAAAAAAGAGAGTGGGAACAATGATTGTCAAAATATGTGTTAAAATAATCCTGGCTGCAAATGGGAAAACAGTCTTATTACAAAAATATAATAAATAGGGGCGCCTGGGTGGCTTAGTCGTTAAGCGTCTGCCTTCGGCTCAGGGCACGATCCCAGGGTCCTGGGATTGAGCTCTGCAACGGGCTCCCTGCTCTGCTGGGAGCCTGCTTCTTCCTTTCCCACTCCCCCTGCTTGTGTTCCCTCTCTCGCTGGCTGTCTCTCTCTCTGTCAAATAAATAAATAAAATCTTTTAAAAAAATTTATATATATATATATATAATAAATATATAGCAACTCAGAAAACAAAAGTCAGTTATGGAACATGATTAAAAAAGAATGCTTGAGGCTGGTCATCAGACCTTAAATGCGTCACCATTTCAAAGTAATACTGTAGTGCCCTCTAAATTTTCTCCCCTTGTCGGTCTACCACTCTCACAGTACATGTTTTAACGTTTCTAGGTCCAAGTCTTTGAAAGGCTTATTTTTAAACTTAACTTAAAAGGCTTATTTTTTTAACTTACCTTTTAGCTTAGCTATCACAGGCAGTTTAAGGAAACCTACCACCGATGTGCCCCAAGCCACGGAACAATTCAAATATATCAATTTACAGAAACAGATTTCAACTTTAAGTCATCTGCCTATCTTTCCTTTCCACATACTCATAAAATGGAAAGTTCCACTGCATTTTAAAAAACACAAGCTCAAGATACTCTCTTCTCTGAGGTATTAGAGAAGTTAATCAGGAAAAAGGATTTTAGTTAAAAAATCATTTAATGGCACAAAATGGGGTCCAGCACTTTGCAGGACAGGAGAGGAATATAAAGTCAGTGTAAGACGGCTACCAAGTACAAACATTCTAGATAAAAATTACTTCAGCAATTTCCAAAGAATTAACTTACTTAACATAATTTCTGTATGAAATATAGTGTAATGAATTTTGATGATATATACTCCCCCCACAAAGGGACTTCAGAAAGAACAAACATGATGGAATTCAGCCCCGTGATGAGATCACAACTGGCATTCACAGAGCAACACTTCACAGTGCCATGCGGTGACAACGTTGTGACAGCTGCCTTACGTGATCCCAGTAATCCCCTCAAAGTGGCTACTGTTACCTTTGCCTAAGAGATTAATACAGGAAAGGCCTTATGATCATTAGGGGACTTAAGATACTCAGTGGTGACACGGACCAAAATCCAGAACCCAAAGAGTGAAAGAGAAAGTAGGTGTGTCTGCAAAGGGGAGAAGACTCTCCTGAACCCCTTGGGAGATGGCCGAGTGGGAGCTTGGGAAAGGAGCAGGAGAGAAGTCAACGGACAGATGAAGGAATAAAAGGTGGATGAGGAAGAACTTTTAACAAGTTAACGAGACCCCCTCTTCAACAACAGGAATGAGGAACATCTCGAGGTTCAGGAGGTGAATGCTGGGGCCCTCACGTCAGCCTCAAGTCTTGAGGCTGAGCAAGGTTGGGGGCGGCGAGCGAGGGGTAAGGTGGGCGTGGACAGGAGGGCTGATTTGGTCACTGGGGATGCAGAGGTCATCACGAACACTCTTAACAAACAACACATTGAGGTCAATGTGCTGTGTACTCAAACCAAAATGGACTGCACGTCTTCTGTCTACTTGCGCTTTCACTGTCAAGGGAGGAAGAAACAAACTAGAAACAGGGTCCCTGCTAAAAACAGCTGATTTCGGGGTTTAGGCAGGAGGAGAACAAGAACAAAGTGTGGGACTGGAAGACAAGGTAAGGTCAAGAGCAGGGTCTATCTGTGGGAGTAAGGAAGGTGATGGCCCAGGGGTGACAGAGAATCCAGCCTCAGAATGAGAGAGGACAGAGTCCTCGCGTGGTGGCGTCTCCAGGCATAGCCTCTTGTGCTGTCGTAAGCTGTGAAGAGGCTGCACCAACACCATGGAGATGGAAGAGGGAAAGGCGGCGCCACAGTCTCCTTCTGCACACTGTGGCCCATGGCAAACTGATTTTGAAAGCCTCGTTTCCATGATAGGCCCAAGTCATGAAGAGCAAGGAAAAAATGTTCAACAGAAACATTTAAAAAGCAATCCAACACACTTCTTCATTCTCCCTATAAATAAGGAGCAAATCAAATGTCTTTCTCATCTGTTTACGTTTTTCTTTCTGTGAAGGAATGGGAGATTAGTCCTTCCTTCCATTATTCGGTGGCTGAAACAAATGCAAGCCCACACACGCACCTGCATGATTCTGCAGGAGAAGGTAACAAGGGCGGGCATCAAGGAAGTCTTCCAACTTACCTGTCAACAACTCTTTACGAAATCCCCAAACTGTCTTAAATAGTACCTTCTCTAAAAGACCAGTCCACCCTTCAGGAAAATAAAAAGATGACGTCAGAGTAGCAGTAAGATACCTACCCCACAAGGCAGCACACAGAATCTCGGAGTTAAATCTCTTCTTATATTTACGAATCTCTGGGGTGTCACTCTGTGGCCTAGTGTTGGTTGGATTCACATTGACCACTGAGCCCTTCCGGGTAGGATCTTGCCTTATGGCTTCTGGTCTCATTCCATCACAGGAAAATCCCACTAGAACACAGTACACTTGAAATTATTTTCTGCACACACAAACACGGCACCTGCCTCCCTCCCCTGCTACACCTCAAGTAAATATTCCTATGTTATAACCAACTCTTTGTCAAGGAAAAGAAATTTGTAAGAAATGTATATGGAAAAAGGAAACTGACTATGCAGCTCATTGCAAATAAGGCAATGCAAGCGGGATGGATGTTTCTGTATCCAAGGTCTGTGCCTGCAAACAACCACCATGCCATGCCTAAGCCACCAGAAAGAGCAACACAAAGTGACCGAGTCCTGTTTGACAGCTGCTTTCTTGTTGCTAGTTTACTTACCCACAGAAGTCACTGTTGTCCCACTAGATGGAGAAATCTGTAGTAATCTGGGGTCTATAAAAGGTGTAAAGGAGGAGGAAGATTTGTGTTTCTGGAGTGTGCTACTAGCGGACTGAGTCTGCAATGTAAATTTCAATTTTATTAATACAAATGACATTAAAAAGATGAACATAAAACATTTCAATCCACTTCTGTATTGCACGGTTTCCCACTAGGAAGCCCTATCCCTCCTACATCATTCCCCCCAGATGCTCTCAGGGGTGCCTCTGCATGTGCACAACACACCCCACCAACAGGCTGTTCAACCTGGAACCACCAAAAGAGCTACATCTCTTCTCAGAAATACTGCTCATCTAAGATAGGAATGCTTCGAGCTACCAACAAAATCTGTACTTCGTGCTCCTAGTTGTTTTTTTTTTTTTTTTAATAAATAATTATAATAAAAACTCCTAAAGGAGGTTTGAAATGTCTATCTCAGTTCGTCAATTTCTGAATTTACTCTTCTGCCCAAAAAAGGCCAATTAACCTCTGCTGGAATATTGGCCAATCTTTACTTTGTATTATTCATTTTAACATGAGCCTCTTGCCAGAAAGCTACAGAAGCTTTGGCTACCACCGTTTCAGGTGCATCATCAGTAAACCCATATCGAACAGGGGCTCATTAGTGAAAGGTGCAAATGACAAGATATGGCACATACTTTTGCTCTTTGAGGAGCACTAGTGTTTTGGTTAATAGTGTAACTTAAGACAAAAATAAAAAAAACAACACAAAGAAAGTGAAACAAATTGTTAAGTGGAAATGTAATGACAATTAAAAACAAAACAAACAGAAAAATAAACTTGCCAGTTTAGTGAGTTAAGGGTTATAGTAAATGCTGTACATTAGAGCAAAATGGAGCCAAGTTTAAATATAAATATAAGGAGAAATGTGAGTGTAGGTGGGATATATCACTGGAGAAAAAAGAACACTTCTGATCAAGTGTTTTTTAGTCCTGAGACCTTTCCCGCCCTCCATGGGCAGCTAAAAGTCACCATGTCCTAGAACCCGAGCCCACCTAGGCTCCCAGGCTCTCTCCCTTCCACTTGACATAGCCACCTGCTGGCAAGCTTCCCACCCTGTGCTATGACCAACGGCCAGTCCATCCAATGGCCAACCTTATGCAAGCCCACCTTAGAAGCAGTTGACTTGCCCTTGCTCCTCGGGGGGAGAGGATTACTCTGAGTCTTTCTAAAAAGGGAACTAAAATAGGAGCAGGTAGAGACAGGCTGGCCATTAAATGTTTACATTAACAAGATTGGCTGAAGCTACGTGCCACTTTCAACCTCCTTCAACTGTTAGGCAGATGCATTTAAACCAAACCTCCCAAGAAATCAAACCACGTGTGTAATGCAGTACAGGGTGCTCAAGGTGGACTCTGTCACTGCACTGGGGGCATAATCTTGTTCTAAAGAGCAAAGCATCACCCACCGAGCACCCAGACTGAGCACCACAGCCAAGCCTTCAAACGAGCACACAGGATTTCCCACTCCAAATTTTAAATTAAAAGCATGCTCAGACCTTTGCTCTTCTTAGCATCCTAATTTCCTAGATTCCCCTGAAAATCATTTGGCCTTTTCTTAAACTCTGAGTGATTGTGAATTTCAAGGAAAGAAGTCCTTTTAACAGGGTTGGTGAAAACAAATGATTAACCAACCAACAATCTCCCCCCATCAAAAACAAAAAGCAATCCAGCCCTGTTTGAAGGAGATTCCTGTAGAGGGTAACGAGTGTGTCCAGGTAAGGCCAGGTCTGCATAACCAAATTTTTCTGTATTTTATTTGTCAGATAAAAGAATGAAAAAGGCAGATTCCACAAACGACTACAAGAATTTCATGCCAAATACATAATGGATCTGAGAACACAGCAATCATTTCATTTAGACTTTTAAAAAAATAAACTGAATAAAGAAAGCCATGCAACTACACTTATCTAGAGAAAAGTAAACAGTGAACTGGCAAGTTGGAGGGACATTGATCTAGGGTTACGGGATTTGTATGCAGATCTGAAACATGTTACTTGGGGTTGGGGAGAAGGGTAGGTGACAGAAGAAAGCGGGTGGGGAGGAAGGGGGGAGGGGCGTGGGAAAAGTCTCCTCTGCAAACTAGCTACTAGGCAGTGCTGGTCGAACCCTAGGAAAGCAGCCAGCTTGGTGCGAGACATACCTCATTAGTAGTGAGCTTGTCCTGGGGTGTCTGTGGGGACATGGTGGGTGTCGGCTGGCTGGAGGATGGGGAGGAGGAGGTGGAGGAAGTGGAGGAGGAATGGCTTTGCTGTAAGAGATCTGGCAAGAGGTGAATGCGACCGGCAAAGCCATTGCTCTCATGATGGCTGGCGCGCTTTTGGTCAACTGTACTCTGTAGAAAAAACAGGCACACTCGTCTCGCTCAAGCGCTGCTGAAATTCCCTATGACCCTACTGATAACTGACTTCGAGGTGCTGTGTGACTTTTCAAACTCTGTTAAATTATCAAGGAAAGACCACAGGAAACTGGTCGGAATTGTTCACACTTCCTCACCGAATGCCTCGAATGAGCCAACAGAATTCAAAGTACCTCCTCTGGTGGCCACGGGACTTGAGCGTGACTGCCCAACCTGGTTTATCTGCCACACTAGCTGTTGTTACCAAAACCACTCGCCTTTTTTTTTTATTCTTTAAAAATCTTCCTGTCTAAAGCTCTAGAGAGTACCCTGTCGCTTCTTTGAATCCTGGTCTTTTCCACGTTCTTCCCACTTTCCATCCGAATGCATTGCCATTGCATGAAACACACTCAGGAAAAGTCCAAAACACTAGAAAGGCGCCTGTTCTATGTCATGGGAAGTGCATCACTTCTCTGTCTTCTAAGCTAAGAGACGAAAAGACAGTTGTAAAGCTGAGTGATCCGAACTGAGCACATCAGGGTGGTACACATTTAATATTCAACAAGTGAGGAAACTAACGTTTTAGAACACGCAAGAGAGACCTCCCAACCCTCCTGCTCCACGAGGCCCTCCTGTGACTGATGAGGCTCATCCGCTCTTCCACTGCTCCTGCCTAAGGGCTGCTCCTGCTGCAGCACTGCGGACACTCAGAGCTGGGAGCTCTCCGCACAGCGTCCGTGGCTGCTCTGCTCCAGGCCGGGCTCCGCTGCCTCGCTCTGCAAGCCTGCTCCAGGGACTCCCTGCGGCTTTTCTACCACTCAGACACAGACTGTGAGAATCAGCGTGGTGCTCGAATGAGGGCTGCCGCAAAACATGCAGAGGAGCAGCAATGTGGGGTGGAAGACCGCTTAGCTACCTTCTTGGCATGCAGCACATACCTGCCTCCCTGGCCCCCGACACTCTACCCTCTGGATCTTGTTAACATGAAAACAGATGATGATGTAGAAACAGCATGAGTGAGTGAATGAGCAAGTGGGTTAATGACTACAGGAGAAGCTCTGCCTCTAACAACAAAGAGAAGACACAGGTACCTGGCGGACGATGAGAGTGCCCTCCTTGGATGGGGTCATGGCTGGCTCACTTTCTACGTCATCATGGACAATCATGGTTTTCACTGATTCTGTTTCACCATTGCTCAAATTCAGAGATGACCTATTGAGACAAAATTCAGAAGTGAATGGCTATCATTCCATGAGTTGAGATCATCCTGTTTAGGTTCTTCACCTTCCCAAAAGCCTAAGATGAGGTCAGGCTACAGACAGATTTTCCTCAAAAAAAAAAAACCAAAAAAACAAACAAAAAAAAAACAAATGCTCTTAGCTCTTCCCCTTCAACAAAGAACTTTCTGCCAGTATAGTTTGCTTTTGAGCAAAAACATCTAGAATGAATTCTCATGCTTAATGGGGTGAAACCAAACTGAAATTTCCCTTTTGTCATATCCTCAAATTAAAAAGAAAAAATAAAATACGCTGGGGTACTGGGGAGAAGCACTGACACACATGTGCACACAAAGGGAAGGGGGAAGAACACGAAGGCTGCCTGCTGCTGAACCTAGGAGAACTCAATCTTAAATGTTCATTCAATCAGGATAGGTTTAGAAAAAACTGGTTCTAAAATGGAAAGAAAGTTCAGTGGAGACACTCTCAGCCTCTCTAAAATACACCAAGGACTGACGCTGCTCTGGTGTCCTCTGGTCCAGAGGTGGTTTCCTCCGCCCCTTCTTGTTCTACGTCATCGTCTTCCTCATCTGTTGTCCCTGACTCCTCACTGGATGAGGAGTAGTCTGTCACTTTGTGTGGTGGTCGCACATCTTCCACTGCTCGTAGCTCTTTGGCCAGTGCAGTCAGATCCTAACACACAGGACAAAAAAGAGAGTAAGACAAAGGGGCATGCGCGGGGGCAGTGGGAAGAAAACAGCAAATCATGAGACATTCTTCATTTTAACTATTGATGAAATAGCCACAACATCCATTTTGTAAAACTATTCTGTATTTACCAGTATCATAAGAAGGTGAGCTCTTAAAGCTTTTGATAGAAAAGACCAAAAAATGTAAAAAGATAGGGGGAAAAATAAAAAGCTAAAGATGTTGTACATAGTTCAAATCTCACAACAATTAAAAAACATAATCTGCTTGGGGCGCCTGGGTGGCTCAGTAGTTAAGCGTCTGCCTTCGGCTCAGGGCGTGATCCCAGAGTTCTGGGATCGAGCCCCACGTCGGGCTCCTCTGCTGGGAGCCTGCTTCTTCCTCTCCCACTCCCCCCACTTATGTTCCTCTCTCGCTGGCTGTCTCTCTCTCTGTCAAATAAATCAATAAACTCTTTAAAAAAAAAAACACATAATCTGCTTATGATAGGCTAATAGTGCTTTTTAAAAACCCTAACATAAAATTCTAGGTCTACAAACATTGTGAGGGAAAATCCTTGGGAGTTCTGCCTATGTAACAAAGTCTTCTTTCAAAGAGATTATCCAGAAAGAAAGATTCTAGTTAAATTGGGCTGACTGAAAGTTTTTCTTTGGTGAACTTGTTATTTTTAACTCCACCTTTTATTTTAACAATTTCAGACCTACGAAAAGTGAAAAAGTGAGTATACTATTCATATCTGACTTCACGGAGTGTTAACAACTTGCCACATTCCTAAGAAGGTCCATGCCACAGGAAGTGAGAAAGCAGACGCAGCGTGTGTTGCTGTGGGCAGGAGGTGAGGCACTTCCCTGGCACCACCTGACCCACGTTTTCCTGCAACACTGCCAACAAATATGCACATCAGACAGAAAGGAAATCTACTTTAAAAGACATTATTCAAAAGGAGCTTCATTTCCCATGATTCTTCCATATGGAGCTATTTTTTTTTTTTTAATTTTTATTGTTAGTCACTGTAGAGCACATCCTTAGTTTTTGATGTAGTGTTCCATGATTCATTATTTGCATTTAACATACAGTGCTCATATGGAGCTATTTTAATACTCAATTATCCGCATATAATTTTCAAGTGTGATTATTATTTATACTCTACACTTTCATGCAGAAGTCCAAGGTTTCTACTTGGGAATTATATTTGAAAGTAATGACTTTTTTTTTTCCCCTTTTTAAAGCAGGCTATGTAGTCATTTTTCCTTTTTCTTTTTAGCACTTCCAAAGGAGTTTCTTTCTTCACAGTTAAGAATATGTTGCTCTTCTTTGAGCTTGAGCCTCTGAAATAACGGTGTATCGGACCTTCAGTCTTACTATTTCATGATTACAACTGTGACTTTTTAAGAGGATATTTATAGAAGTTCTACGTAATAAGAATAAATATATGCAGCAAAGTCTATGTTAAAAAAGATAAAGCAGAAGCTTAGAACTTTTGAATTCTAGAAAAGAAAAGGCAAGTTGAGGGAGGAAAGGAAATGTAGATGGACTACAAGCTAATAAGCTCAAGAGGCAAGTGGAATGCTGCTCTGCTGCGGCATTTTCCAGAGACGGGGCTTACCACTTCGCCCTTCAGCACAGGAGCAGTTTCATTGAGCCGGAGAAGCCATCAGTGATGAAGAATGCACAGCGCAAGGAAGCATGGGAGAAAGAAGGGGAGTGAAGGGAAGGACAGGAATCAATTTAAGCAGGAAATCAAAATTCCAAAAGGCTTACAATCCCACCATGGGCACAGTTACACGATCAGTTAATACAACAAAGATTCAAGGCCAAGTATGAGGGAGTCACTCACTCCCAGTACCAAAAGGCAGAATTTAAATAATAGGTGAGTTGGAGAAGAAAAATTCACTCTAAAAGCCAGTTTTGCAAATGCCCAACTTATCAAGACTATGTCAAGATTAATGCTGAGCAAAGAGATAAAAATAAAAAGGCTTTTCTCTCTTCTGTACTTTAAAAAAAAAAATGACTACAACAGTGAGGTGGGGTGTGCACAAATGTGCCTCAGGACATGGCATTCTTCCTAATTCCTCAAATCAGTGTTTGGGACTGCAGGCCTCTTGACTATGTATTTTTAATAGAAAGATCTCACTCAAGCTTAGAATAAGTAAAACTGGTTTTGTATAATTCTTACAGCAGGTTTGAGAGGTCTGAAAACTTCTTTCTTTTCTTCAGGCTTTTTCACTGCATTTTCTAGGCGCTGAGACGGAGAGCCTTCAGATTTGGATGATGCTGTGAAATTCAAGAAAGACAACAAAGGCAGAAACAGATAAACAAAGAGAAGTGTGTCACAAATCTGACCTAGCCCACCTAGCCTTTGTTTCTTTCCCCTTCCCTCCCGCCCACTTCTGGTAGCCCCACTCAAAGCAATCTCCACAGGCAGATCTGACTCTGCTTAACATGTATTCACAATACCTTGTTACACTATGTCAATAATATAATAGAGGAAATTTTCTTTTTTTTTCTTTTTTTAAGATTTTATTTATTTATGTGACAGAGAGACAGCCAGCGAGAGAGGGAACACAAGCAGGGGAGTGGGAGAGGAAGAAGCAGGCTCCCAGCAGAGGAGCCCGATGTGGGACTCGATCCCGGAACACCGGGATTACGCTCTGAGCCGAAGGCAGACGCCTAACGACTGCGCTACCCAGGCGCCCCAATAATATAATAGAGGAAATTTCATTAGCTTATTACTTTGAGGGTTAAAATAACCAATAATGATGACAGCACTGACGGGAGTCTATATGAAAGAAGTGGGTTCAAATCTCAGCTTGGACATTTAGCTAATCACCTTGGACAAATTACTTAACCTCACTAAACTGCAGTTGCTTTAATTTGTAAAATGGAGACACAATACATCTCTCTCTCATGAGGTTCTTTTAAGGATTAAATGAGATAATGCATATAAAGTGCTCACAGTACTAGGCATGTGTAAGCTCTCAAAAGTGAACTGTTTTATTAAAATTATGGTATCATTAGCACCCTGCCCTGAAACACTGTTTTGTAATATGCAGCTGTGAAAAAAACCACAGGCCTTTTTACATGATTGAAAAGGATCTCCAATATACTGATCATATAGCCCAATATAGTTAGTGGGGAAAGGGAAAAGCAAAGGTGTCCTACATCTCACTCTGAAGCGCTCCCCAGAGCCACTCTGAGACCCAGGGTGGGACCCAGGCTGGGATCCTGAGTTGCTGGACCCCGAGGAGCTGCCACTGCCAGGCCTGGGCACCAGCTTCTCCACTCTCTCCCACAGCAGCCTGGGCTCAATACTGCTGTTAGAAAAGAAGAGAGAACAGCTAATGCATTATCCCAAGATGTAGTATCAAATTATAAACAGATGCATGATGTGTCCACCAATGTCTTTGAAATGTAGATATAATGAGAAAAAATGGCCTACAAACAGCATTCAACATTAAATTTATCAAAAGTTATAATGACATCATTCATGGATTTTATCTCAGATATCCTTTTTTAAATTGTAGTTGACACACGTTACACTAATTTTGGGTATATGAAGTATCTCAAATAAGCTTAAATCAAAAATGTTAAATAACAGGCTACCATTAGCCAGACCCCAAATCTTCCTCATGACTGACAGGAAATGCTACTGTTCAGTTTAAAAGTGTTACTATTCCTGTCACAGCTATAAACTCAGTTTCTTATCATAAAACAATTCCACTTATATAATCACACACTGTTGTGTGTGCAACAGGCTGTTGCTCTCACTGTCCATCAATGCCTTTAAGAGCCGACATTCACGCAGCATACTCCTTTGTGTGCGCTGAGTCAGAAACGTGACAGAGAGCATGGGCTATGATGGTCCCCAGACATGGACACACCCCGAGCACAAGTTTGCTAGATCACAGTTAATACACAGGCTCAGTCACAGGAGAATCCCACGGTGCACCCTGATCATTTAAGGACTAAGAAGGCTCTCTGCAGCTTCTGGTCTGCCATCCATCTTTGTGCTCCAAGTTAGATCAAGGCTCCATGTGCAGAAGGCAAATTTCAGCGGTTCAGTGATGATTAAGTACAAAATAATCAACACAGTGCTTCCTTCCTTCCCCTAGGATGGCACTGGCCAATGGAAATCACTTGACAGGATGAAAATGTTCTATAGCTGACTGCTAATAACATGGTCGCTGTGCCTGCATGTGGCTACTGAGCACATGAAATGTGACTAGCGTAGCTAAGGAAATCAACTTTAAATTTTATTGAATTTTAATGAAATTAAATTCAAATTTAAGTAGCTTCATGTGGCTAACAGCAACTGTATAATACACAGCTCTACAACCTAAAAATATTATTTGGTTAATTCACTAGTTTAATACAGACTGTAAGTCAACCGCTGACTTTTCTTTAGTAGCCTGTTTGTGATTTCTGTACTGATCCTAAGCACTTGGGACATCCTTTAGATGATACGCTCCTTCAGATTCCAGTTCTCTTAATCTCTCCCCTGCCTTCCCTGCTGTTCCATCCACTTGCTCTTGCAGAGCCAGGGAGTTTTCATTTTAGAAGTGCTAAAATACACAACTGGATTCAGACTCTTTTCACTAAAGACCAGTTTGCAGTTATTCACGATAATGGATTTTCTGGCAGTTTTTCTTTTATAAAGTGACCATCTCTTCACCTCAGTACCATGTTTATGAACATTTTTATGAAAACAAACATGAAGTAATAGGCTGTGCAGTAAACCTGTTTTTAAGCTTCCCTTTTCTCTTACCTGGTGGAGTTTCTTTGACCTGCTTGGCTATTTTGCTGTCCACTGCCTTGCAGTGGGGAATCCCGACGGGACAGAACAGGGGAACGAGATGTTGTCCTCACAGGAACCTTTGGGTAGAAAAACATAGCAATTATATTATCGAAAATATGAGAAGAAAAAAGATCTCCCTACCAAAACATATTTTTAGAGCAGTCCTACTGAGGTGAACTTTACTATCACTACTCCCATCTCTGATTCTTCTCTGCCCTCCACTGATCCAATAGGATAGAGAAAATTTAGTCAACGGCATCAAAGGAGCCAGGACAAACAGCCTTTCTACGCTTCTATAACATTCAAATGATGTTTGGACTGAAGCTTCGTGGCAAGGGACATACAAAGCATTTTGCTGAGATAATGTGAGTATCAGGAAAATAAGCTCAAAGAAATCAAACAATGGTCTACAAATGGAACAGTAGGAAACAAAGACTGGTAGGAAGCAAGAAAATATTCAGAGGAAGCAAATTCCAAGTGGAGGAAAAATAAACGAAATGAAAATGTGCCTTTCATTTAATTTCACCATTAAGTAATTACCAAAACTAAACCAAAACAACACAACAAAAAAATTGAAAAGGAAACCAAAAATCCCTCAATTTAAAAAAGAAAAGAAAAATCATTTTTTGGGAATTTTAAATGTAAAATTTTTCTTAAAAAAACCTTTTTAAGTGGTAATTAACCAATTAATAAATTTTGATATTCGTTAATATTGCAAAATAATTTGTAGCTTTTGTACAAACACTTAAGACAACAGCTAAAATATATTTTGATTATTTTTGTTCTAGGACTATATTCCTCATAGACTTACTCATATATTATTCTGTTATTTTGTGTTTAAGTATAGAGTTAACAACAACCATAAAAAGCTAACTGGCCGCTGGCTGAATATAACTGCGTAACTATGGAACTTTCCCCACTGTAAAAGCTCCTTTGAAGTTTCATTGCCCCTTTATTCTGGTGAAATCACCATACCCTTAGTTAAAATAAATAATTTTTAAAAAAAATAACAAAAAGGAAAAAAGTAGCACACATCTGTCTTTCTGCTTCTTACCCTTGGAGGCACCTCGTCACTGTCTGATCTAGACCAAGCCTTTTGGGTGGGGTCAGGTACCTCCGACTTAGAGTCAGAACTCTGACTTAGCACCTCACTGCGGGAAGGTGGACATGGGTCCTGAGAGCGAAGATGGTGGTGTGCAAATTTGGGAGGAGAAGGGTCACTGAAGGAATGGGATCGCGAGACAGGGGAAACATTGTTCTTGAGAGATGCCAGGTGGGACCACTGTACCTTACAAGAAAACAAAACACAAAACATTCAATGCGTTCTGCATAAAACGCTTTTCCGGTCAATACCAAATCCAAACCAAGAAGTGGGGGAAGGCAAATGGGGGCAATACAGTCCTAGGTAAGCCAAGCAGTCAAACAGTTACATTTCTAAGTAAAGAAACAGTCTGAGGAACATACTATATAAAAAAAAGCAAATGTACATTTATAAAAGAAAACTCTTTTAATATCCAGACTAACATTACAGATAGCAGTAAGCATGAAGATTAATGAAACAAAACAAAAAACCCCTCGTAGACCTCCGGTTCTAAAAAGGAGGACAGCGTGCTCCATGCACATCCATGTCAAAGCAGAGTCGACAGGCAGAGAGAGAGAGGGAGGAAAGGAAAATCACAAGACAGACACTGCCATACATGCAGACCTAGCTATCCGTCCTCGCAGCACCTGGCAGTGTAACGTTTCAGACCAAATAACCACAGAACAACACATTTCATGAGCAAAGACAAACCCCTTGTGTGTTGGCAGACTATGGTAACACAACTTAAAAACTTTTCGAATACACCCAGGATTTTGCCACTTTCTTCTCCCAAGTCCTAAAACACTCAAACCCTAGAGATCTCCATACATGTTCATAGTAATCATGAAAAAAGGAATTTTGGTTTCTTTTAGGAATATTCAATACTATCATTCCCGCCGCTGACTGCTACTGGAGTATATGCCTTCTATCTGACAGTTGAAGAAACAGGACAACTACTTGTCACCTGAGTTAATCTGGCTGATTTTTAAATTGGTAAAGCAATCTCTGAAATAATCTGTATTTTCTTTATTGCATTTTATCGTTTTAAAATAAGTGTTCAACATTGCAATTTACATAATTCTAGCTATGCTATCCATAATATCAACACATTTAATGAAAACTAAAAATACCAAATCACAACTGGTTTTACCTTTCCAAATGCAGGATTCAGAGTAGGTCACAGGTCATGATTTCTAGGACTTCTGGGAGAGTGACAAATTCCACTTATTGGTGGAATAATCTCAGAGTGGAATAATCTCAGAGTGCTAAAATGCTTAAAATTTTCAGGGGGAAAAATGTGAAACTGAAAGTGTTATCTATAACTATAATAAAACATGGGCTTTAAAATAGAATCTTAGTCTCCTCAGAGAATGTTTTCGTAAGTAGAGGTTTCAGCCCAAAGCAACTTTAGGTAGAAGGAGGAAAAGGGAGACTATCTCTAGGCACTACATTAGTTAATTAATATAAAAGCAGCATACATAATTAAGGAATTCCTATTTTTTAAACTGTTAATGGCCAAACAGATAAAAATTTTCTATTTGCGTTAAGTTTAACTTTCAGAATAAAGATTTTAGTCCTGGACTCTTCATACAAGTGTTGTCACACCTATTCCAGCAGTCCCTCTTCCCTTCCCTCTGTCACGCTTTCCTCACTCTGCGGCTTGTGGGTCAGCTCTTCAGTAAATCAAGAAACTGTTGATCCCATGTAAGTATCTTCTTGCCCCCCCAAAACCCCCCACTCCCACAAACATGCCCTTTGCTTAGGTCTGGTTCTTCTTCTTTTTTCTTTCTTTCTTTCTTTTTTTTTTTTTTTAACAACTTCTCCACACTGGGATTATTTATTGTAAAGCATGTTCAAATCCTCACTTGGACTTGTTTTTCAGAACACCACAGCTACTTCTATCACAAGAATACGAACTTTTGTCCCCTAACATTTGCAAACATCAGTAACAAGTAAACTCAGGCTTAAGATCTTGTTCCCAATATTCTGTAATACACAGCTTCAAGGAGCAAAATATCTAAAAGTCACTTATTTTCAGTAAGAAATTGGGAATCTGTGTTTTAAGGATCTTTCAGATCTTTAACATGGGCTATCCCTGCTGTTACCTTCCTTTCTGGATAGTACAGAGGGTTCTCTTTTAAACACATGGCACTCAGCCCAGGGGGTTCTCCCTCACCTAGACCAGGCAGAATGCTGTGGCCAACCCAGTGAGAGGTCATGACCTTTACCCTGACCTACTTCAGAGGAATGCACACTTAACCTACTACAATGTATCTTCTTTCGGATCTTAAACCTTTTGAGTATCTAATAAAAGGCCTTTTTCCCAAAAAAATATGCACAGTTGGACAAAACCAAGAAATTCTACACGCAATTTCAGGCAGACATTGGTTTTCTAAAGCCCACTCATGGAACTGGCCAGGAGCCAAGGATCAAAGGTTAAGAAAAGGTTCTGGTTCTCCCTCTATATATTTATGATACTAACTTTCTAAAACCTAAACTGAAAAATTTGTGTATTAAAGAAAGGAAGTACTTGTTTATGAACATCTGAGTTAGGGAAGACAAAAAGAATAAAAGAAGAAATCACTGAATCTAGATATTCCTAATAAGTACAACAAAAATCTTTAAAAAAACCCCACAAAAACCTTCTTTTCTCTATCAACTGAGGGTATATAGCCTGTACGTTAATTGAAAATCACTCCGGCTAATCTCTTTTCTTTCCAAATGTGGTAACAAACCAAACTGTAAACATTACAAGCAGGCCCGTGGCCTCGTGAGCTATGGTAGGAGTCTCCTCGGCCCACAGCCACCTGGCTGTTGCTACCTGTGGCTCAGCTGGTCTCTGCAGGGCAGGATGCACAGACTCGGAGTTGCCATTGGAAAAAGACTCTGATCTGGAAGGCACTGGTGGCTCCAATACTCTGCCTGTCTGCTTAGACTGGGCTTCAGGGGAGCTGTGGTTAGTTTTCCTAAATCTATCTTCCACCTGCATCAGAGAATTAGAAGACATAACTCAGTGTTAGTAGGGAAAAGCAGAGATCCCAAAGAAAGCCTGAAAGTGGAAGGGCCCTAGAAGGAAATTTTCTCTTTTCTCCAACTACAAGGAAAGAGAGGGGTGGCTCAAAAAGAGAGGGGGCAAATAAAATAGGGCTAATATTTGATTTGAGATAAAGAAATACTTATGAAAATAAAAATTAAGCCTTTAAAATCTGGCAAGAATTCTTAGATTGTACATGATGACAAACTAGGCCAAAAAAATTAACGTCACAACCAACTTAATCAACATTTTAAAAGATTATCATCAGGAAGCCAAAACACATTTCATTCTACCAAAAATAAAGGCATTCCAGAATAAACAGAACACTTGTTCCTTGTATCTACTCTTGTGAGGGTGAAACACGGTAGAAGGATGCCACCTATAGGCCGGGTTTAAACACACTCTAGAAGCTGCCCAGGTCCCCATATTCTTAGTACCCCTAAACAGTTACTGCTTCACTACATCCTTACTATGAGGCTCTGGGTAGCCCAAATGTGCCAATTTAGTAACAAATCACAGTCTTTGAAAAGTCAGTAAACTGGACTATAGGCACACTTTATTTTCATTGCGGTTTTGGAAAAATAGCTAACCCAGCCACCATCGCCTTCGTTTACATTCTAAGAATGATTCAGCCATACAATCTTCTGTTTAGTTTAGTGTTCATCTGCGATTTGTTAACAGAGGCACTCTAGTTGTCCATGGAAAAAACATTAAGCAGATAAGAGACCTTGGGCAAGTGTCCTTTCACTTCTCTGAACCACAATTTCTCAGCAAGAAAACCAAGAGAGTGGCTCCTAACTGGTCTCTGAGTCCCCTTGTAGCCTTAATATTTATTACACAGTTTCTAAGAGTCATTCTATGACTTTCCAGGGAATCACTGACACCAGATCAATGTTTAAGCAACAAAGGAAAGAAAATACCTCTCGAGCTCTGTCAGCGGGCTCGTAGTGGGGCTTGGGCTCCGGAGCGTGGTAGCTTGGCTTGCCCCTCTCCTGCGGCGGCGGCGGCTGCTGCGGGTGCGGCCTCCTGTGGTCATGCTGTAGAGACAGGAGATAGGCTTGTTCTTGTTGCAACTGCCTCTGGAGCCTCTCTGCCTGCCGGTGCTCCTCCATCTCCCGCCATCGGCACTCCTTGGAGAGGGAGAGGAGAACACTAAATCTATGGGACACTGCAGAACTCGCCTCTTCTTTGGATTCATTCTCAACCTCTTAAAAAGACAATGCCCTTCCCCCCCTTGATTGAGAACAGAGCAAAATGACTGGGATTTTAAATAGCATATTACCTGTGGAAAAATCTGACAGCTTGTTGCTAACCATAATATCACTGGACAGAGAGAGAATTCAATTAAAAGTTGGTTTCGGTGGTTTCAAAAGTAAGAATATACTAGACGAAAATATTACGGCACATGCTTTGAACTTTCAGCCCTTAGCACTCTAGTATGTTCACTGAATGCCAAGTTCTGTTCAAAACCTTGCTATCTACCAAAGAGAACAGTTAACTCTTTAACAGGAAATAAATATATAGAAGCCACCTCGAAAAGCTGCCCAAAGTAGCATGACCACAGAGGACGTCTCCATTTGAGCCTGTCAGTCCACAGCACTAACCAAAATGGTCTGGTGGTCACCACATCTCTGTCCAAAGTTCAGGGGAGGGACAGATAAACGAGCCCTAATGCTACGAACAAGACAGATACGGGGCGTTACCAGTAGCATGGCCTGCTCCTGGAGGAGCTGCTGCTGAAGGACTTCCAAGTGCCGCTGCTCCTCTTCTAGCTGCCGCCTGATATACTCCTGTCACACAGAAATCACCCAGCAATCAATTTATCCAAAAGGAAAGCATCAGAACCACCTGAATGGAGCACCAAGAACCTTTGCCCCAATGATCTTTGGTGGTAATTCGCTTAGTGATTAATGTATTACAAAGCGTATGGGGAAGGATTTTCCCCAAGATCTTCAAATTGGCCAAGATCTAAAGAGTCTAATGAATGATGATATACACTCCACTGATACATACAAAGGTATCTGAAAATTTTTCTGTTAGAACACAGCTGTTTAACACAAATACGGGATTTCAAAGGACCATGATATTCCTCTGAAGGATGGTAGACTCCAGAGAAATCAAGAGTTTAATTAAGATAAACCAGAGGGCTCAAACTGCCCCAGAGGGTTATTAGTCATTATTTATAACTAGCATGCACTGCCAATTTTTAAAACCCTAAACCAAAACCTGTTTAATATTAAAACAGAACAAACTTGATTTGTGTTTTCTCTGATGACACAGAAGGTACGCAGAATGACTACATTCTGAAAGCCATGGTCTGTGAACAACAGACTCAGGTGATTTCTCACAAATGAACAGGCCCAGGCTCTTCATAATGAGATTATGACAGAGAGACACAGAGAGAAAGAGAGAGAGAGAGAGAGAGTGTGTGTGTGTCTGGGGGGAGATGGGGTAGGGGTGGGGGGTTGGGGGAAGGCTATTTTCAAGCGGAAGAGAACAAGTCTCTGCAACAATGAAAACAGGTAAACACACCCAAAATATGTAAAGAGGAGAAACCCAACCTTGAAGTTGCATGCATATTTAAGAGACTAGAAAATCAAGAGACTTTTATCTAGGACCTCTAGAAAGCCCTCCAATTTCCTCAGTCTCCTGATTTGAGAAATGAGTATCAAGAATAGTCTCTTGCAGCTCTTAAGATTTTTTGTGAAGCTCAAATAGGAGACAGACATGAAACAACTTTGAAATACAAACGAAAGAAGTTTCCTTCCTTTTCAACAGGGAAAAAAGCTTACTACTCCATACGGGGAGTAGACTAAAGGGTCCATGAGAAATTTTATTCTGAAATTCAGATTATATCTTTACAGTATCTAATGCTGACCATCCAACTTGTACTATGGCACATACTTTAAAATAAAAATAGCCAGACATCTGGGCTGGACAGAAATTTTAGTTCACCAATAGTTCTGGTTGAGAGAATGCTGGATAACACAAATCATGATATATTATTTCCTTAGAAATCTTTATCTTACAAAATAAATTTTGCCCAAAAAAGCCAATCTGATTGCAACGTGGGCTCCAAGCCCCATGCTTATAAGTCTAACCCTACATGGCACATGCTATGCCAAGCACTGCCCTTGCGTGACATCTGGCCTTCCGCAGCAACAGCTAGGAAAGGAATCTGAATTCCAACTCATCTCTTCTTTGAACTAGACAGGCCTGAACCATAACGTGAGAGATGAAATTAGCACAGCTGGGTGGTTTTTTTTGGGTTTTTGTGTGTGTGTGTGCCTTCAAAACACAAGGACAACCAGGAAATTCACATCTATCCAAATCACAAAGGTCCTAACATATAACAAGCACACAGAATATAATTATACATGTACACAAACATGCACATGTAATGAAGAAATGACAAGTTTCTCACAGCACTGTTAACACAGGGGATATTTTGCAAAAGAATAAGGAAAGCAGAATGAAACTACTTGGATGCTTTTTTTTTTAAAGAAGTGCTTGTTATACACAAAAGCTAATGACTACCATTAGAACATGAAAGATTAAGTATTACTCTCATACCCTCCTTTCACCATCGAATTGCAATCATCATCCCTAGGACATTTAATTTTTAAAAGCTCACTTTTACTCCTCTTTGCAGTCCCCAAGTAAAAATCACAACGTGGAAAAAAACCAAAACAACAACAACAAAAAGCCCCAAAACACACCACGGTCAACTGGCCAAGAATGTCGATAAGGTAACAGAAAGTATCACTTAAATTCCTAGAAAGAACTGATAAAGATGCGGAGAACCTGAAGCACGTGATTAGTATCAAGAACAGTGGCTGAATAATCAACTTTGGAAGTTAATACCATTGTTGATAAGTATCTTAAGTATGAATTTCAAGTATTATTTAAATCGGTGCCTGTTCATATCTTTTTTCCTTTACCCAAACCTCATAACAAAGAATGATCAATTCTAAGATGTGAGAGGTGAGGAGGCTCTGAGGGGCTCACACTGACAGCACAGACACAAAAGCACAGTCGGGTTTTATTTGCATAGGTGGTTCAAGGAACAGATTTCTAAAGACAGCTATAGCTGACATCAATAAAATGCTGTAAGTATTACCAAAACATGAATGATCTTTTTTGGCTAAACAAAACCATAATGTTATTAGTTTTTCTAATGCTACAGAAAGATACACTGCATTATATGCAAATATGTTTATTACAATATTCAGCTACTGGATACTTCAAACATCTTGTGGCTGGTTTTTAATTTCACTAAAGAAAAGGCTAATTATCATCCAGATATTTGGGGTTCAAAGCATTTATTTAAGCCAAACCCAAGAAGATCTATTCAGAAATCTTTTGGGTATCACACTATTTGGAGACCACTTAACTGGTTTCAAGGTTTCTAAATGTCAAGATTTATCCATCATTTTTTAAAGATGAGACCCTGTTTACTGCTATGCTTCCAAGCGTGCCTCAGCATTTCGAAACGTCTGACGTCCTGAATGTGTTGTGCATGTGCCCCAAATCCCCCAACTCTACTAAGCAACAAACCTCACAAATTCATGGGCGGAACATTCTTTTGTGAACTAACCTGTTCTCTTTCAACTCTCCTTTTTTCTTCTTCTGCCCGCCTCCTCTCTTCTTCTTCTTTGCGTCTTCTCTCCAGTTCCTCCAGGCGCCTCTTCTCTTCTTGTTCTCTCCTTCGCTGTTCACGTTCTTGCTGCCTTCTAGCTTCCCGCTCTCTCCTTTGTTGCTGCGGGAGTGAAGATATGTAATCAGCAGGGATCTTCCCCTCCAGCTCTCATGACAGTCTGCTCACCAGTTACAGGTAGGTGCTAATGAGGGGAGCTCTACTGGCCAGTTATTGCTACACTGCCCCTTGGCCCCTATGTACTAGCGTCCTCATAAATATTGGTCAAAGGTGGTGTATTTCTGTGAATCTTTACACAGTTTGGTTCCATTCTGATTATCAACTATTCCCCATTCTTCAATGTATTAGAGCAACCAAGGGACAGGAAATTCTTTATTCTTACATAATACTAACAGAATTACACAGGGCCCTTAAGCCAAAGAAAAAGAAGACAAAGGAATAAAGGAGAATAGAAGTAGAGCAAAGAAAGGTGAGAAATAATCAAAAAGAAGAAAAGGAAAGGAAGCATGTATCAGCAAAAAAAGAAATGGACATCAACAAGGATAAGACATGTCAGTATTATTACAATGAATGTAAGAAACCGCTATGGCACTCATGCTTACTATGTGTCTTGCACTGTGCTGAGTGCCTGATATTCGTTACTCCATTTCCATTACCTAACGTAATTCTCGTAACAAAACCTAGGAAGCAGGTATTTTTCTTTTTATAATAATTTTTTATTATGTTATGTTAGTCACCATACAGTATATCCTTAGTTTTTAATGTAACGTTTCATGATTCATTACTTGCATATAACACCCAGTGCACCATGCAATACGTGCCCTCCTTAATACCCATCACCGGCCTATCCCAGTCCCCCACCCCCCTCCCCTCTGAAGCCCTCAGTTTGTCTCCCAGAGTCCATAGTCTCTCATGGTTCATTCCCCCTTCTGTTTACCCCCCCTTCATTCTTCCCTTCCTTCTCCTACCGATCTCCCTGTTTCGTATGTTCCATAAATGAGTGAAACCATATGATTATTGTCTTTCTCTGCTTGACTTATTTCACTTAGCATAATCTCCTCCAGTCCTGTCCATGTTGCTACAAATGTTGTGAAATCGTTCTTTCTGATGGCTGAGTAATATTCCATTGTATATATGGACCACATGGAAGCAGGTATTTCACTCCTACTTTACAGATGAAAAAAACAGGTTCAGGGGCGCCTGGGTGGCACAGTGGTTAAGCTTCTGCCTTCGGCTCAGGGCGTGATCCCGGCATTATGGGATCGAGCCCCACATCAGGCTCCTCCGCTATGAGCCTGCTTCTTCCTCTCCCACTCCCCCTGCTTGTGTTCCCTCTCTCACTGGCTGTCTCTATCTCTGTCAAATAAATAAATAAATTCTTTGAAAAAAAAAAAAATGTCATATTAAAAAAAAAAAAAAGAAAAAGAAAAAGAAATAACAGGTTCAGAAGAGTTAAATGACTTGCCCAGTGTTACCCAGCAAGCAAGCGCCCAGCTGGAAGGGTCACTCTGCCTCTAACGCCTATAGTATTAACCAGACATAATCGTGCATCCTACCAACAGGGAGGCTGGTGCTACTAATCACCAGACTCACTATGACGGCCTTTCCTAATCCAGGCTATCCTATATAACCCCACAGAAGAGAACACTGGGACACGCTGGGCACTTATCTGGCTGCTTGTCTCATCCAGCCCCAGACATGTATCTGTCAATAAAGTACTTCCACAGTATGAAACATAAAATTAACCAACTCTTCTCACAAATATGAAAAACATTAGCCTCTAGACTGACACCATCCAACAGATTCTCTGGGATGATGAAAATGTTCTGTCTCAGTACTATTCAACAGAGTAGCCACTAGCCACATGTTACTAAGTACCTGAAATGTGACCTGTACAACTGGGGAACTCAGTTTTCAATTTTATTTCAATGAAGTTATAGCCACATGTGGCTAGTGGCTACTGTGTTGGACCACAAAGCTCTGAAGAATACATAGCCACCGAATTTCTTAAGACACAGAAAGCTGATATTATTACCACAAACATTTATGTGATACTTAGATTATTAAGTAAGAAACTTTGGGATAAAGCTACTGGAGATATTAGATACAAATATTTATAATGGGTATAAAAGTAGGTATTTATTATAGTTTCAGTATGCCTTCTAGGTCCCCTCCCACCCCTGCCACAACAAGCACTCGTTCTGAAGGCAGACATTTGAAATGATTTTCTGAGAAACGTACAGAAATGTCTTACGTGTGGAACCTCTGGACGGAGAGGATTACTTGGTACCTGGCCTCTCCCGGCTGAGTACTACATCACCACTACTCTCAATACAGTCCCGAATCAGCTTCTGGCTCCCTCCTTTCTTATTCCACCTGTTCCACTGTTTTATTCCCCTCCCCCCACTGTCTGCTCTTAGAATTCAATGCACAAAAATGCACCAGTTCCCATGGGTGGGGGTCATAAAAAGAGCAGAGTTCCTGTCTGTCTAGAAATTGTAACTTAAATGGCGAAGGCATCTTTATTAAATTCAAACACCTACCATGCCCCATACAATGCACTTGGCTGCCTGTCATTTGCTGGATTAATGCCTTTATACTTTTTTTTTTAATCTTAAAAAAAGAGAAAAAGAGGACCCTATTCAAAATCAAATCCAGGGAGGACAACAGAGAGCAACCACCTATGTGCCAAAGGACTCAGGAGTGAGGGCTTTCTGTACTGAGGCCTTCCTCTACTGCCATGGTGCAGCTTGCGTTCAGGGCACCAGGCCCTGAGCACTGCCCTGCACCCCTGGGAGAAGGTCTTTCTTTCGTAAAACTAGCTACCAGAAAATAAAACAAACAAAACCACCTCCCCCTGCCCCAGGACTTCATGAGCAACATAACACAGAAACTTATGCTAAGAAATATGAGAATCTCATAAAGTGTTTCTACTTCAAAGCAAATTAAGTTAGATTTTTTTATTTTATATCTTTTGCCTTTTCTATATAGGAGCAAAAAGAAGTTAGTGGTTTTTACCAGTACATCACTTACAACAAATACACAGTAGCTAAGAACACGACCGTTTTTCTAACACTGGTAATAAAAACCATTATGTTTTGCCAATTGGGAAACAGGTTTCTTTGCTTTAAATAGAAATTATTTAATTCCTTCAGGTATTCCTAGCTTCTGAACTTTTCTTTTTATATACTTTTTCTGTTTCTAAACTTTTCTCAATATAAAGACATTCAAAATAAAACAAAAAGCCTCCTGATAAACCTAAAACACGAATAATCTCATTCAGTCAGTTTGGAAACTTAAAATGGTATGTTGTCCTGGAAGAGGTGAACATGGAAGTTCTGTGGAAGCCTCCATCCTGAGGAGTGACAGTGGTTTTGTGTACACTAGGATTTTTACAGAGAGACTCAGCACTGCTTAGTTCTGAGAACAATCATGGGCAAGGCTGGCAACAATCAGGATACTTTCAGGTTTATAAGAGAGAACTGACTTGCTAGAATACACTGGGTTTAGCAAATACCTGGCAGGCCAGGCAAGAAGGGCCCCACCTCTGGATGAAAGAAAGAATCCACAATCACAACAAAGCTGGACAGAAAGTTACCTAATGAGGTATGTACACAATTTTTTTCCAAGTTAGACAGAAGGAAAACAGGAGAATGAAGACAAGAGAAACAAAAAGAAAGAGAAGCAGTGTCTACACCCTTAAAATTCCCCCCTAGCTTCTGAGAATTTAGGTTCCAAGTAAAACAGATTAATAGGAACAGGTCAGAAAGGGCAAAGAACTTTATACACGGACACTGAATTTTACAACTTTTAGACAAAAAAGAAGCCAAAATGGGTTAGAAGGGTCCTTTGAGAAGTTGTAGTCCACCATGGAATCCTAGAAAGAGAAGTGAAATGACTCAAGGAACAGGGGTTGTGGTCCTGATTCTGCTTCCCTGATACAAGCTACTTCCCTTCCCTGAGCCTATTTCAGAACAGAGGTGTGTGAGGTGGGGGTGGGAGGGAAGCAGTCTATATCAGCAATCATCATGGTGTGGAGTTTGCAATGTGGTTTTTTTTTTTTTTTTAAGTCAACAGTTGGTGTCTACAGTGAGAAAAAATTTTATAAAGGTCTCATAAGCAATGAACTGTAAGAGAATCATTCCTCTTCAAAAGATCTGGACTTTACCTTTCCTTGCCTCCACCCCCCAACCACCCTGGGGAGAGTGCCCTGACACAGTGAGATTAAAAGAGAAGGGAACAGTGAAGAACTAAGATGGTAGGTCTCTACATCAGCAGTCTCTAAAAGTGAACAATCAATGGAGGTCTAGGAAAAGAAAACAATGAACTTGTATTTACTTATATTTGTAGCTCACCCTTTAAAAACAGCTCTTTTTGCATGCTTTATAATATACATACTCAGTGCAAGGGGATATAAGTAGATCTATCTCTATCAGATTTATACCTTCAGTTTCTTTTACTGATGGAATGGATGCATGATTAAAGATCCTTCCAGGCCACTGCATTGTTCTAAGCAATGCCACGTGACCACAGAGATACAGACCCAACCCACAACAACCGTAGACATGTGCTTACTGCCATTTCTTTATATACCATGCAGACTACTAAGCATTCTTTAATTTTTAGATATGACATTGAAATGAAGGTCCGCACTTAAACACATGGTATCACAGTAACAGAAAGAAAAGCCACAGGCTGCACTTGCTTTTTCCTCTATTATTAAAAATTTTTTTCTTTAATTTGAAAGCAAAGCCGTCCCCATCTCTGCTGATGCTTTGGCTATTATCAGCAAGGACTCCTCCACAGAGCCAGGAGGGGAAACAACTTTCAATGGGAGTCCCGGATGTTGCCATGGTCAGGTCTGGGAAAAATGACCGGCCACCTGCCACTCAACTGCCATACAGCTGGCAGCCAGATGCAGTCTAGCATCCAACTCAAACTAGCCTCCAGATTCATATTTCCTGTGTCTACAGAGAAGAAAAGGCGAAGTTGTGGAGGAGAAGCAGAGAGGGAGGAAACCAGAATCAGAGCTGGCTTTCCACGTGTTAGCTGTCTCCCCTGGAGCCTCTGCCTGCCCAATCCATTGAGCACAAGTGTGATCTTAGGCCACCCACTCCCTAGACCAACTTCTCATCTTCCCTCTTCTGAGTTGTTGTCACCTCAAGTCTCAGGAAATGGCAGGACCTCGGTGCACATCCTCTGGTCACACAGGCTCTAAGTGGAAGCACTCATTCTCCTCCGAGGCAGCAAAGTGGTAAGACATGTACAATCCATCTTCTTGATTGTTTTCACCTGTACTGAGGGCAGGGCTCCCAGCTCAGTAGGAAATCTAACTAAATTCTACTAAGAAGCAAATTTTAAGTGATCTTGCAAATAGCCTTTTCCACTTTACAATTTTTTAAATGATTTTATTTATTTGGGGGAGAGGTAAGACAGCATTGGCGGGGGACAGAGGGAGACAAAGAATCTCAAGCAGGCTCGTGATCAAAACCGGAGCCAAAATCAAGAGTCAGACGCTTAACTGACTGAGCAACCCAAGCGCGCCTACGTTTTAAATTTTCATTAAAGTACGAAGTACTTTAAAAAGTCAAAAAGAATATAAGGCTTATATCAAAAATAAGGTGTCCCATTTCTCCTCACCCCCAATTCTTACTCCCAAGGTATAACCACTTTCAATGTTTTTAGCTTTATCCATAGTATTTACAACCTGATTTTTTTTTTTTTAAGATTTTTTATTTATTTGACAGAGAGACAGCCAGCGAGAGAGGGAACACAAGCAGGGGGAGTGGGAGAGGAAGAAGCAGGCTCCCAGCGGAGGAGCCGGATGCGGGGCTCGATCCCAGAACGCCAGGATCATGTCCTGAGCCGAAGGCAGAAACTTAACAACTAAGCCACCCAGGCGCCCCTACAACCTGATTTTTAAATAACGTTTATAAGAGCTATTAAAATTTTCTTTCCACTTTAGACACCATCTATTGATTTTTCCCAAAGAATATCCATCATACAGCACCATCCTATGCTCCCAATCTAGTCCTATAACAATTTCTGGTTAAATGAAAACCATATTCAAGGCAAACTTGAGTTTTCTGGGGAGCTATTAATTGCCTTATTTTTGTCATTGCTGTCGTCTGTTTCACCGGCTTTCTGTGGGTCCATCACAAAATCATCTGTAACGTCTCCTATACAACCAGACCTCCTCCCAATATGGTCAAAGTCAATCAGGTATTCTTTCCACAGTCTCAGAGACTGACTCTCACAGCCCTCCCTTCCCCTATGCCAACCAACACTGCTTGCTCTTCAGGCATCCTGTACTTGTCCATCAACTTACTAGGAGCCCTTCTCAACACTCTCCTATACAGGATCCCGTTTCCTAGAGCCCTTGTCACCTTCTTCCTCATTTGCCGGAACATATCCTCCAGTAGCCTCCTGAGGAGGAGTGAAGACAAGGCAAAAGGCTGTAGGGACCTTGCAGGCCAGGCCACAGAATTTTTACCCTCACAATGTACATATAATTTTGGCTGAGGGAAGTAATTTTCTCTCAGATTTCCACAAGTGTGGCTATGTTATTTTCCAGTTTCTGACAGTGCTCCTGGAGAATCTCAGACCATTCAGATTCCTGATACTTAGCATAAGACCCATGCACATCCCTCTACCTGCTTCCCCCACCGTGGCTTTCAGGATCCTCTTTTCACCCCAGACATTCTTAATGTCAAGACAATGTACGTGCATTTGTATGGGTCTTTTTTTGTTCATTGTGCTGGGTACTCAGTACATCTTTCAGTCCAGAACTTCTATTTCTTAGTTCTGGAAATTTTCCTTGAATTACATTCCTTGTTCTCCCTATAGTAATTATTTCCTGGACCATTTAATTAAACGGAAGTTAAAGCCCCTGGACTGATTCTGTTTCACCTCTGTTCCCCATAAACTTAACTCCCTCCCTCAACGCATATACACACACAAACACACACACCCCCATACCTTTTGGGAATTTTGTTTTATTTTATTTTTTTATTAATGATTTTTTATTATATTATATTAGTCACCATACAGTACATCCCGGTTTCCGATGTAAGGCTCGATGATTCATTAGTTGTGTATAACACCCAGTGCACCATGCAATACGTGCCCTCCTTACTACCCATCACGGCCTATCCCATTCCCCCACCCCCCTCCCCTCTGAGGCCCTCAGTTTGTTTCTCATAGTCCATAGTCTCTCATGCTTCATTCCCCCTTCTGGTTACCCCCCTTTCTTTATCCCTTTCTTCCCCTACTGGTCTTCCTAGTTCTTATGTTCCATATGAGAGAAATCATATGATAATTGTCTTTCTCTGCTTGACTTATTTCACTTAGCATTATCTCCTCCAGTGCCGTCCATGTTGCAGCAAATGTTGAGAACTCGTTCTTTCTGATAGCTGAGTAATATTCCATTGTATATATGGACCACAACTTCTTAATCCAGTCATCTGTTGAAGGGCCTCTCGGCTCCTTCCACGATTTAGCTATTGTGGACATTGCTGCTATGAACATTGGGGTGCATATGGCCCTTCTCTTTACTACATCTGTATCTTTGGGGTAAACACCCAGTAGTGCAATGGCTGGATCATAGGGTAGCTCAAATTTTAACTTTTTAAGGGACCTCCACACTGTTTTCCAGAGTGGCTGTACCAACTCGCATCCTTTCGGGAATTTTAATTTATAAAAAACTTTTCAAAAATTCTTATTTTCTGAACATTCTTATTTCATGAATATTATATGTTCTTCTCACTCTCAGGATATTAAGATTCTGTGCATGTGCATATGTGTGAGATATTTAGTCTGTTCCCTACACTGTCTACTTCCTTCAAGGTCCTTCTTCCATTTGTCTTGGAGTCTTTCGTGTTAAAGATTTTTCTCAGTGCCCACAATCTTGGCTGCCCACTCACATGTAAGATAGTAAAAAGCCACCTGTAAGGGCTGTGGAGAGCACCTGGTAACTATGAAGCTTTAGAGCAAGGTGATGTGAGGCAGTACGGTCATTTCATTGGGGCCTTATGGCCTTGGGCTAGGAATCTCTGCAATATTCTAAGCACACCCCCCCTCCAATCCCCTGCTGGGGCTGAGCAGCAGGTGTAGGAAAAGAAGGTGGCATCTCTGGTCAGTGTGGCTGCCAGCACTATGCGGCTAAGGTGAGTGTGCCTGCAAGTACCCCTCTCTTCACATACTCGGTCGTGCCGGAGCTCTTGATGTTCTGAGGCTCTGCTGTTCACTTTTTCTAAGAAGTCTGCATCTGCTCCAGCTGAGGAGAAAAACACAGCAGCCTGGCTGCTTGGGGTGGGAGCACCTAACTGTCCACATGTACGGGCTTTCAGCCTCACCCTTTGCCTCTCATTTTTGACTCTCTTCCAGAATTTGCAGTATTAGCCTTCTTACAGTCTTCACTCTTTCATGCACTAATTTCCACAGTTTGGTTTCCTTTCTTATCCTCGTTGTCCTTGTTGTTTATACCATTTTTGTTTGTTCAGTCACTTTACCAGGATTTCTCAATGGAAGTGAGATAAGCATCATGTTGTTTTTGTTCAACTGTTTTCAAAAGTCAATATAATTGCCATTATGTAATTATTTAATTTAATTAACACAATTAAAAATTATTAGAAGCTTAATTCAAAATGCACACCATAAAATAACAGTAAGTAAACATCTTACAAATAAGAACAGACTACAACTGATGCTTTCAACTGTCAAATGAAAACCTCCAAGAGGCTTTTTCTTCTGTTTCCCATGTAAGTACCATACTCTTGGTAACTAGATCAACACACAAAAAAAGACCATAAACTCCTTGAGAGCAGGAATCATATTTTGCTCATCTTTTTCACTCTGTCGTAGATAACATAATACTTTTTTGAGTTGAATCTAACACTCACATCGAACATACGGCATCCAAGACAAAAACTGCTATCTTGGATGCCGTTTATCATTTAGAGTAATAAAAGACTAAAGAATCCATTCTTATCTCTAGGTTCTAACAAGATCCAATCAAATCCTAAGGCCATCTTTTTGAGACCACTTGTTAAGTACATAAAGGCTTAAACAATAATAATTACATTTGGACAGTGTCTCATACTTCATACAACATACCCTTTATGCCTCAGGATATTCTATAAGGTCCTTTAAAGTACTTTAAGGTGTCTCTGGAATTCAAATTAGAGACCTCAAGCCTAAAGGTCCATTTAAGAATGGGCATAAATTTCATGAACAAGTCCCTTCTTTCCAGAGATGCATCTAGGACTACAAATGACCGATTCATCCATTTGAGAAATATTAAGCACCATAATCAGTATACAAAGATAAACTAGACACAGTCCCTCTTCTTGAAGTCTCGTAGGTGACATAAACCATATACTTCTAAAAAACCACAAGACAATGTGGGAAGTGCTAAGTTTCCTAGGAATAGTCCACTAAGCAAGTTCTGGTTTGCAAACCAACTGGTTGACAAGACTGAGGCTAAAGTGAAAAAACCAAGCAATTACTGATTCCTCTTCCACATTATGCTTTAACATTTGAAACTGTAAACTGGACCAAGAGCAAGGTTTTAAACTATCAACCATAAAAACCACCTCACTCAGAACAGGTTCTCAATTTAAGGGAGGAGGGATAATTAAAACTAAAAGAAAGCCCTTAGTAAATATATCTTAATAGATAATTAATGTGAAAAGTTGGCCTCTTGCAAGAGAACCTCAAAAGAAGGTAGCCAAAAATAAAACACATATGCCGTCAACCATCAACTAAGTAACATCAATTCATACTGGATTAACCTTTTGCCTGTGATTTCAAATAACAAAACCTAGGAGACTCTAACAGACATGCCTTTTCAGGCTTTCCCCACTAAGAATGATTAACATGATATAATCCTGTGAAGCATTTGCAAACTGATGTCATCATTATTTTCTTAAATCACTCTTTGAAAACAAAATCAAACAAACTGAAAAACTGCACGATGCTATAAAGTGATTTCCAAATCTCTCAAATTGTAAGGAGATTTCCTATTCCTTAAATTTTCCCAAGCATGCCTAAGTAAGTATGTACTTTTCCAGCTATGCTTTAATTAGGTTCCCCTTCTTGTTTGGTATTTAAAAGTAATGCTTTCATCTCACAATTCTAAAAACTTTTCTAAATAGGTCACACTGATAATAGTGAGGTCCATTCAAACACACTCCACTGGACTTACTGGCTTTAGTAGAAACTAACCGACTTTAATAAACAGTCTCTTCTTCACATTCACTACCCCCAAGCACTTCTGAGGTCATGTTACTTACTGCACAGATAGGCCACCAATCGTTGACGTTTATTCTTACAAGTTCTGATGAAGCCTTAGTAGAAAAAGTATTTGATTCTCCCCAAAGACAATTCTTCCCCATCTTCGGGCAACAAGTAACATCTGTTGAATAAAGCTAACTCTTATAAAATTTAACTGTAAATATAACCAAACACTATACTAGGATGTCAAAAGAACACCTGAGATCTTATATGGAGTTCTGAAAGACTAGACAGCTACCCCCTGGAAAAACAACGACAACAACAACAACAAAAACAAGCTGCCCAACTTGACAGAAAGCAAGGCCTGGGCTATTTGGCACTTGCACACCCCGATGCACGTATCACAGGTGCAGCTGTAAAAAAAGGTAACCCTGTGCTAATATGTACTCTTGATGTGACACAGTCACGATCTGCCACACCAGTGCTTTTGTGTGGGCAAAGAAGGGTGAGGAAATGGTTCTTCTTTCTTTACGATACAGAGACCCTGCTGGGGTGAAGGAGTCCAATATGCCTTCCTTCCAAGATCTCAGAGCCAACAAATACATGGGGCAGTTTATTAATTTTTTCTTAGAAACTTTCATGTTTCCCTATTGTTACAATTTAACTTCAGTACAGATCTCATTTCACACAGAAAATTAATTTTTCTCTTGCTTTCCTTTGTTTTTAATTTCTTCCACTTCACCCACCTCTCTCAAATTTTGGTCACTTTGGAATTTGTAGAAATGCTAGAAATGAATATAACCATGTGTCCTCTTGGTGGAATAAAAAGCAAAGAAACTGCTGGGGCTGACACTAACACTGACCCCCGACCTGAGGCAACCAAAATCACAAAGTGACAACTGCAACTCCAGGACTAAAACAGTCTACAGAGCACAGGCACCATGGTCATCTTCCCAAAGGGTAAGACTGGGAAGGATAGGGAATTGGGTTTTTTTTTTCTTTTAAAGGAAAGGATAAATTCTAAGCTTAAACGAAAAGTTTGATATTGACTCCTATATATACCAAAAAGATCATTTATAAAATAACCCAACCAGAATGTGCTGTTATTATGATGGCACCAAAGGCTTGCTCAAAACAAATCTTCCCTAAGAAATTGTCTTTTTTTGAAGTTTACTAAAGTAGCAAACCAAACCTCAGACAAACATATCTTGCTTTTACTAATAATCTGGTAAGTTTCCATGAGGTCAAAATGAAGAAGTATAAACGAGACAGGAAACTTATTTAAATATGTAACAGGTTCAAAAACATATCCAAAGTATACCAACTAACACAGTAATCTTAACTTAGACTACTGCTCTTAATATTTGTATTAAAAATAGACAAAGAATGAGAAAACATCCTAATCAAATATGTAGATGTCATGGGAGCAGGGAGAAATAGTTAACAGGTATCAAATCAAGACTCAATGGAACAAGAGCACAAACTATTAGAATAAGATAACAATACAATTAAATATTCTTCATTTGTATCCCCCCCAAAAGGGAAAGGATGGAATGGGAGAAAAAGCTGGCTTGTGAACAATTTTTATGGGGAAAAAAAAATTAGCTAGAGGCAACATTCTATTTGAGGCAGAGGTGTGATGATGAATCTAAATATAAAAGGTAATACAGTCATATTAACATTTTTGTTAATGACCAGGGGGTCACTACCACATGGGGTTCTGAATCTGGATGCAATACTTCAGTAAGCGGAGGACACCCTGAGTGGGTCTTGCTGAGAAAGACTGGGGAGCAGACTCAACCACTTGAGGAGCTGTGAGGTCCAGGAAAGGACTGGGCTGAAGCTGCCAGTGTGAACTTGGCTGCCTGAGCTCAGCATTCTCCCCCTTTCAACCTGGGACCATCCAAAAACAACAAGGAAAATGGAAAACAGAAACAGAAACCTCATTTCCAGCAAAACTGAGAGACAGCCTTGAAAATATCTGTGAGGACTTCTAAGACCTCCAGTTCACACAGGAGCCAAGGAGGGGGAAGTAGAGAAAGATAAAGGAGAGGGATCCTAGCAGCAGCACATCTCAAGGAGCAAAGGAAGAGGGGAATATACACATACGGATTTCTTAAAGATGAAGGACCTATGAGGGGCAAAAGCACTCACCTGCAAAGAGGGCTCAGGACGGCAGGAGTCCTTAGCCCCAATGAGCCTAATTTTGTGGCAGTTGAAAAGAAAGGAAAATCCGTACTCAGTTTCCCCACAACCTCGACTTTTGGGTCATTTCTTTTTGTCAGGCACTGACAAATATTTGTTATCTTTCATTTGGGGGGGGGGGGGTTGTTTGCTTGATTGCTTGTTTTAAAGTAGACTCTAAGCCTGGCGTGGAGCCCAAGGTGGGGCTTGAACTCATGACCCTGAGGATCAAGACCTGAGCTGAGATCAAGAGTTGGACGCTTAATGGACCAAGCCACCCAAGCGCCCCTCCTTTCAGTTTTAATTGTCATTTATCTTATGACTGAGGCTGACCATCTCTATCTACTTCGATAATAACAAAAGGAATCCCAATTCCCCAAACAGTTCTGATTGAAGCTTCATGCCAATAAAGAGCTAAAAACCATTTATGGTTTAAATATTCCCAGATTACCTTCTGGGACCTAGAGTGTAGATAACGCTTAATTACCCCAGTCTAGTAAAAAGGAGTTAGATCACCAAGAATCCAAATTAGTGGATTCTGTTCATGCAAATGTTCCCTGTTTCATACCCAGCTCCACCTTTCTTGATTAAGAGGTACCAAGAGGTGACTCTGAGTTTGAACTTTTACTGAGAAGTTGAAATTAAAGGGCTAATTGAAGCAAGTAAAGGGCAAAGTTCTCATTTAGACATCCCCAATCCTCTAGTCTTTGTTTTAACTAATAAAACAAAATGGCTGTCAAACTTCAGTCTCTCTCCTCTAGTCAGTGCTGGCCTTCACTTTGCAATCCTCCTCCCTACAGACCCTGGATAGTGGACACTTGTCTCACTACCATTTGAAAAGCAATTTCCGTGACATGTGTTACCAATGAGCTCGGAGCTGAAGTTATAAACCACCAAACTAACCTGTATCGTTTCCTTAGGGAAAGTACAGTCCAGGGTTTAAATGGACAGTGGAGAATACTGCTTAAAGTACTAGAAATAGCTAGAGCCTCAACACTCCAGCATTCTCACATACAAAGTCCAAATGGTCACCATGCAACTTCAACAAACCCTGGACCACTCTGGGTTTCTGTTACGTTCAAAGAGCACTGAGAAGAGTCTTAAAAATATTACAAAAGAGTTTGCAAATAAACTGCAAAAAGAGTTACACACATCCTATGTTTTCTTTCATAAGCCTGGGCTGAATATTTCCAGTCTCCTTAGTCAGAAAGGCACTAGTTTTCTAAACTAGGAACAAAATATAAAGTTTTCAGATTCAGACTACAAAACACACAAAACAAAGATTCCCCCAAACCTGAAACTGGGTAATATACCATGTGTTGTTATTTACGTTAAACTCCACTGTTTAGTATCAATACAGGGCTTTCTTGTTTTTTTGGGTTCTTTTTCTGCTGTAAGAAATATGAATCAAGGTGTATGAATTAAGAGAAAAAGAAACTACAATGAATGAGAAATTTGGAGCTGTGAAATATATAATAAAAGGAAAAAAAATCAAAAGGTTTCATTTGAGCCCCAAGTGAAAGAGAAATGACATTTCTATCAATTACAAATGAAAAAGCTGTGGGTAACCACAGCACCAATGTTAATAGTATTAATGAATTAAATGAGCAGGTAGTACAAAACGTATTTCCCCACTGCAGAATATAACTAATCCCACTACATTAACAACTAGATTATTGAACAGCAGGTGTATTATACCCAATGTAATTCTTTTCTCATCCCTTACTCTTTTTCTTAAAGATTTTATTTTTAAGTCATCTCTATACCCAACATGGGGCTGGAACTCACAACCCGAGATTAAGAGTTACAAGCCCCACTGACTGAGCCAGCCAGGTGCCCCTTTCATCCCTTACTCCTGGATGTACCTACAGTTGAGGCATTTATTTAAAAAACCTCCTAAATTCGTAGAAAAAAAAATTTTTTTTTCCTGTAAAAAAGTCTGAAGTTTCAGAAAAATATGTACACATGAACTTGGACCCAGAGGCCAAGAGAAGAAAAGAAATCAGGTCAAGCCTGAGCTCGCCAACTTAAACCACAAACAGAAACAGCCTTTGCAGAACTGGTATGATGCTATCTCTGGGCCCCTGCTGTTTTGCATCTAAGCACAATATGATGATGAGTAACTGTGGGACAGGTCCTTAAGTTTTTACAAGAAAGGAAAACATTTCCAAGACCACAAGGAATGTGAAGGCCTGCCAGTCCAAAAGCGTAAGCTTTCCCTCCGAAGTTACCTGAACAGGTAAGCCAGGGGAAAGGTATTATGTCAGAAGGCCACAGAAAACATTCCTTTGAGTGTCTGGCTACCAACGTGACTAAAGAAAGAGAAAAGCAACTGGACATTTCCCTTTTCCTACCTCTTCTAGCCGCCGCCTCTGTTCTTTCTGTTGCTCAATCCGTTTCTGCCTCTCTGCCAGCAGCTGCCTTTTATATTCTTCTTGCTCCCGGAGCTGTTGCTCCTGCAGTAACTGCTGTCTCCGAAGAGCCTCAGAACGTTCCTTGTTCTCCTGCTGCAGTCTCAAGAAATCCCGACGAAGCGTCGACTCACCAGGCACGTTGACGATGGAGCTGGAGGAGGAGGCAGCGCGTTCAGGGGTACGCACAGATCACTCTGCTCTCTAGGTGAGACTGGGGCCTCAGCGTGCTATTCCATTTCTCATTCATCCTCTTAATGAGTTCCTCCCACTCTGAGGCTCAACTAAGAAACCCAGGGGAATAACTGTATCTACAATTCAATAGTATTACATCTTTTATCCATTTCACAAATATCTTCAAACTCCATCATGGATGTTTGCTTGATAAGACATCTCTACTTAGGATTCTCACATCAACTCAAACTCTGAAAAAGGAAAGTTGGAAATCCCCTTCTTCCACTTCATGAGTGGAAGTGGAACCTCCTTATTCTTCGACCACCTTACTTCCCACCAAGTCTTATCATGTATGCCCTCCCACTGCCTGTTTCCAGAATAAGCAGCTGAGCCCAAGTGGGTCCCAAGAATGAGCCACGGCACAGATAAACAGCATCACTGCTAGCTGGTCTCCCTGCTGAGAGCCACTGCTCCACTTCCAATACCCAGAATAACATGTCAAATCAATCTCCTTAAACCGCCTCTTTCCTTGTATCATGTTGCTATCCAAAACTACATTGCTCATGAAATCAGTTCAAATTACTCCAAAATATTTAGTCTCAAATGGATTCAAATATTCTCCTATGTAAGAAGAAAAACATATTATGGAGTTTTAACGATACATTTTCTTATCTCTTCATATGCTGTTTTCGAACTCCCATTGCCTGTACATATGTCTCCACAGGTTTTTCAACATACCCTTCCAGCCTCCCTTCGTTCAATGAGTCAAGTTATGTGTAGCTGAAAGCATGAAGGACTGCCAGGCAAGACCATTATTAAAATTTTAAAAACCCCTATTCCCTGAATAATTAGTTACTATAAGGTTCATACTACCAAAACCTTCAACCTTCTGCTTCACTGTACCTTAGGAAGTCACAGATAGCCAAAACATAGACTATAAGATGGATTAGGACAGACCATACACAAGTAGAAGAAATGAACTGCTGGTAACCACACTTGTGGGAAGAGCAAAACAAAACAGAACAACATTTTGGGCAAGACTGCAGTGTTTTTCAATGGAAGCCCGACAGGTCCCTGGGCAGGACAGGTCTTTATGAGTAGGAGTGTTCTATACACTCACTGCATGGCACATACCAACCAGGCCTCCTGGAGCAGCAATGCTGGCAGCAGGCTCCCTCTCCCCAGAACCAAACACAGCCCTACACACTGCCAAATGACGGGGGGAGAGGAAACCACAATCTCAGTAAAGCACCACTGGATAAGAGGTTTGTAGGAATCTTTCAAAGGGTGAAGAATGACGATGTTAAGGCACTTTCAAGGTACTTGAAGATTTCTTGAAATCCTGGCATCGACATGAAACAATTCCTTCATAAAGCAGGAAGCTGAACAGTGAGTAGCTTTATCATTACCTCGGCTCTCCTTCCTGTTCAGGCACTTCCTCCTCTTCTTCCTCACTCCCACTGTACTCATATTCGGTTTCATCTAGAAAGAAAAGGGCAAGATAAACACAACAGATCACAAATCATGACACATGGATGTATAGGCAAGCATCTCCAAGAGCGTTACAGCAGAAAATGAACAATATGTCCTTTATGAAAATAATGTGTACAGAGAATCTGGGGGAAGGAGGAGTGTGACACCCAATTCCCACAGTGAACAGCGGCATTCCCTGGACTACCCTTACTCCATGTGGAGAAGCAGATTCCACTGCATTCAAGACAGCTCCTTATGGGATGCACTGGGGAGGGGGTACAGGGCTGTGAGAGGGGCTTTCAAGCTCTTGACACACAAGAAAAGTGGCCCCAAAGGGTCAGCAAATTCAGAAAGTCCCGTTGATGCCAAAATGCAAAAGAAAGAGATTTAACGGCCCAAACTAAGGCAACTAGGAGTCGTCATTTGGTTATTGCTGGCGCCCAGGGAGCCACTTAGAGTGCAGCAGAAAGAAAGGTCTGCAGGCCTGACCACAGGCAAAGCACAGGAGGCACTAGGAGCATAAAGACACAAAATCAAATGTTCCCACAAAAATTACAAAGATGAAGCCAGGGGAAAACTGATGCAGAAACAATACAGCAAAAGGAGGAGAGTAAAGTTGCTCTCCTTTCACCAGATTAAGCACAAGTTTCAACATGAGCAACATGTTTTCACTTTAATAGGTTTTATGCTGTTTTCCCCAAAGTAACAGTCCATTTTATTGGACCCTGTACCTAATGTCAGTACCTAACTTTGAGGGAGCGTTGTGCACTTCAGAGAGCAATCAAAACTAGAAAGGTTGAAGAGATTTTCAAAACAAATCTATTCACAAAACACATTTCCAACTTTTTTCAGAGACACCGAAATTGAAAATCAGTGTCCTGGTAAGAAAAACAAGTCTGAGAACTTAAAACGGGGTTCAGTCTATATCATATATAATTGTAGATAAATACATCTTCAAATTCATCAGTGTCTATATATGACATTAGTTCTTTTCATTGCTAGACAATCAAAACTATGTACTTTTACAGAACATTAAAATAGGCTAGCTTCCAAAGGAAATTCCAACCTAAATAATCTTTGAACTCCTTTAAATAGTACTGTTATGTTTAAAATTTTGTACTATAAACTACTCCTTATTGACAAGAGGATGAGGGTATTTGAAGGGTAAATGAGTGCAAAGCGGGGAAAAAGGCCACTATGACTTGAAAACTAAAAATGAAGATGAAGTGCTCCACTGTTCCACAAATGTGCACGAGACTCTGGCCTGAGCACCTGGTAAACACTGCAAATGTCCAGGTCTGTGAGCTACTCTTAAGAAAATGCATACTGGGAAAATGATTCAATGTACAAATGACCTTTTCCCAAGAAAAAGCTTTGTTTTCAAACTTTAGTTCACTTGTTGTAAGTGCACAGCTTACCATACAAAGCTTAATTACTTTCACAACTGAATATATCAGAGGGCCAAAAAGTTGTTGTGAGCAACACTGATGATTTAGCTCTGAAGACTGAAATGAACATGTAAAAAGCTTGGTACAGACCTCTAAAGAGACTGTGAACAACTCTTTTATCGCCTTGATCTTGCACTTTTTAGTTTCTTCTTTGGCCTTGAAGTTTGAATGTCAAGAAAAATTCATTATCAAGATGCCAGGTATTCAAATGTTCTGTAAAGTTATGGTAAGAATGCATAAATTCTTAATTCTTTGTGATCACCGTGAGCTAAAGGCCTCAGGGAGGGCTGTGAAGACGGTGACGAAGCCTGACTGTACCTTGCTGGACAGAGGGAAACAGAGGGCACTCCAGGCAGATGGACACAGAACACGTAAAGATATAAAACCAAGATACTGGGAACAGAAAGGAACATTAAATAACTGGCATAAGGGCATGTTCATGTTGTGCCGTAACGAGAGAAAAGTAGTCAGGCCTGACCACACCTCTTACACAGAGCAGAGCATCAAGAAACCCAGAGCATCCTTGAGCAGGAGAGAAATGGGTGAACACACGGATGCTGATGTTCACAGCTGATGCTCAATAAACCATGAGTGATGTATTCAGAACACAAACGCCCATAATGAAGGAAAAAGAGCAGCACAAAGAGCTCCTGAGGGGGAATGAGAGAAACACCCCGTTTGTGCTGACCAGCCACGGTGCAGTATGTCTTGTGTCCGCCCGGCGACACACCATGCAGCTCTGGTCAGCTCGACCCGAGGCTCATGAGTGACTTGCAGAGCAGAGACAAGCTACTCCAGCACCTGCTAAGGGAGCACACACTCCTGGATGGAAAAGGGGTAATCTCTTCTAGTGGCAAAAACTTAAAATATTATTTTTTCAAGATGAAAATTAAAAAAGGGTTAATACCTTTCTCTCCTCTCTTCTTTCTGGTCCGGTCTATATGGTCCTTAAGCTGGATTCTAACTTGCCTTTCGTTTGGCTGATCCCTTATAAAAGGGTGTTTCAAAAGCTGCTCTGTGGAGGGTCGCTGCATGTAATTCTTCACCAGGCACCCTTCTATAAAACTAAAAAATTTCTTTGACCTATAAGAGGAAGTAAAAAAAAAAGATCATCAAATTTCCACTGCAAAGAGCAAGGTTCCAAAATATGAATGAATTATTAGTCTGAAAACATACAAGAGCTTCAGAATTCACTGTGAACATTCTGCAAATGCACAGGAGTATTAGGAACTCGGGACCATGGATAAGAAGCATCACTTATGCACAGTTTAATAGTTATACCACATCACTGACAACAAATCACCAACAGAGAGCTTTGAAGGAAGTCAGATTTAAACAAACTGGGTTTAAATGTAATGTTGCTTATTAATCAATCAATCACAGAAGTGGAGAAGGCAAGGGGGTAAAGGGAGGCTTTTGTGAAAATGAAGGCAGACAGAAGACAGCAGATGTCCAGAACCTGGAAGACGAAGACAGACACAGAGATAAAGAGTGAATGCTGGGGCTCCTGAACCTGTTAATACAGCATTTCAATCCGTTTCCAACTGATTTATCTATCAATTCTCTATGCTTAATGTACAGAGGTACAAATACATAATAGTTCTGAGGAGGGCAAGGACTCTGTCACCTACATTTACCCTACCAGCTACTTCTACTTTTGCCTGTTTCTCCATGTCTGGCTCATGATGACCCCCATCCCGGGCCCTGGCCGAGACACTCACCCATCCTATCTTTTGAGACTCAGGTAAGGTATCGTCTCTTTAGGTAGGGATTTCCTGGCAACACTCCACCCCCGTATCCCCAAAGTTAGGAGCCTTTCCCCTAGGGTTGTCTGCATTTAATAGACTGTTCACATCACGTTTGTGTTTCTGTCTCCTCTGCTGAGGACAGGTCAGGAGCTGGTTCCTATTTTTCAATTTATCAGCAATGCCCAACACTGAGCATGGGCAGACCACAAGAGGTATGTAATAAATTTTTGTTGAATGAATGAGTTGTTCAGTCTTTTAAGAATGTGATTTAGAAAATCAGTTCTTTCCAATTACTTCACTGCTTTTAAGAATCACTTCCACGTCTTGTATTTCCATTCAAACTTACCATTTTTTTCAATTCAACAAATATTTATATATTAACAATTTACATTTGTTTATGCTAGGCTCTATAAGAAATACACATAGGAAATAAAGTGGAGGACATCTATATACACACAACAGCAGGTATATAATCAAACTTCCACAGGAAGAAAGAAAAGAACTGCTACAGGAGGTTAGACATCAAGAAAAAGTAGGATAGTTGATATTCTAGAGATGGGAGAGAGAAGCCACCATTCCAGAATGAAAGGAACAACATGAACAAAGGTAGAAAAGTACTACAGAGTAATGAATCGTTTTCTGATGCTAGTATGAAAAGTGGAAAAGAACAGAAAAATAGGTCAGGGTCAGCTCTGAGAAGGGCCTTCGAAGTCACTCAGTGAAGTTGTGACTTTATCTTATGGTTAATGAGAATGTTGTAGTGGACCCTAAAGTTCTGACACAGAGATCCCTAAACTCCACTGCCCACAAAGACCACTTGAGTTTATCAAAAATACAAATACCTGGGTCACTCCTCAGACCTAACAAACCAGGAACACTTTGAGGCTAGAACCCTAAACTGAAAGATTCCAAAGGGATTCTCACCTACCATGTCTACAAATTAACATCTGGGAATCAATGATCTACAATATATTCTTTAAAGTCAACTGTCAAGGTCTGCTGGAAGAGAGTTCGCAGATCACTTCTCCAAAACCAGCAACAGAAATGTATATTGGTTGACAGGAAGACAGCAATCAGAAAGGAGGAAGAACATTATGTTTGCAATCATCTCATTCTTTTAGAATGATAGCAATGATGTAAATGGATGAAAATGCATCTAATCAAGTTTAGAGAAGTTTCGTGTAAGAACACAGAAATAATTTGTCATCTACATCTGTCTCTTTACATCACTGTATTTTATACACAGAGCGGTTAATCCCAAACTGTAAGTGATGGACAGAATAATCAGAGTGGGGCCAGCTGACAGGACTTGTGAATTGCAAGACACCCTGAAGACAGAGCATAAACTCCGTTTTTAAAAAAACAGCACTATTTTGTTTAGTTGGATAGTATTACCCCAGCCCCACAGCTTACTCCTTGGTGATGCCCACTGTACACATTTGGTTTCTAGGGCTGGCCACCACAGATGTCCAGAGTTATCAAGTTTCAATACAAGAGACCAATTGGGGCTAAAATCTCAGCAACCGTACTGCCTTAGAGAACTCTCTAAAAACCGGTAAGTGGAACTAGATAAGCTCGGTTAGCTGGAGCTGAATGTGGTTAAAGACAGTATAAAAAGAACGAGAAAAATCCTGCCAGCAAACAAAAGGTGGGGACAGTAAGGAACAGGGGAAGTGCAAAAGAAACAAGAGTAAAAACACATGTGTGCATACAATGCCCATAGACAGGAAAAAGAGAACTACAGGACATCAGAAGATGAGAAACCAAGAACAAAAGAGAGGACAGCAAGAGCTTAAAGACCAAATCCAGAAGAGAAGAAGCCTTGAAATTGAGATCTTTTGCATATTTCACAATAGAAGCCAAGAGGAGACAACACTCACTGGAAAACCAGTGAGAATAGTTTCAGGAGGGGAAAAAAACCACCATGGTAGGACATGTGGGCACTACTAAGATAGACAGATGTGCCCAGGGAAACAGACAGAAGGGGAGAGGGCCCACATGCAGGAGCAGCCTGAGTGGAGACAGACGTGAGAGGAAAGCGCTCAGAAAAAAGTTCAAGAGGAAACAAGGGAGCAAAATTCTCAGGTGAAAACAAAGCACTACTACTACCCTTTCCCTCAACACTTTTAAAACTAAACCAAATCAACACTTTCCCACACACCACAATTCTTAAGGTTTTTGCCAGGGAGGTCACCATCATCGCCCTTCACTGGTAAGTGACTTTTGTTGAGCAAATATGTGAGGGCTTCGGGGAGAAAGGTGGCAGCCCAGAGACAGGACCATTCCTTTCATTTCTGGAATGAAAAAAGATGCACCTAATTTCAATGTTTTGCAACAATTACAGTAAATGCCTCCATTAACATTCGAATCCTATTTCACTTGAGGAGCTGCAAAGTCAGTACAGCTTTGCTTTTGAATGTGAAAATGCTTAGAAAGGTATTATACTTAAAAGTGGGCTTAAATATTAAAATGAAACTTTTTTCTTTAACCATGTTACAGTTTGTCCTATGGTCACTTGTTACTAATTTGTAATTAAAAGAGAATTTATGAAGAAAAAAACATTTTAAAAAAGACACTTTTTAACTGGTGTTTCAGGGCACTGGCTCTTACGTTCTTTGGGAACTGGAATGACTGAGTTTTGTCTTGGAGTGAAACTGAAAAGGAACAGTTTTTTGTAAAAAGGAAAGAGCAAAAACAACAACAAAGCATACACGGCTTACCATTTTTTTGACTTCAGCCTGGGAGGAGGGTTTCTGGGAATGAGAAACAGTGCTCTCATTGGATGCATGTCACAGAGAGCTGGGGAGAGGAGACGGTGGCGTCAGTATGGCACTTATTTTACTCATTTTTAATTTCTAGGGCTCGCTCAAAATATCAAATGTCCTGTCCCATCACCTGACTGACAATCTTTATGTCAAGCAGTCTAGACATTCACTTATGAACCTTAGGGCATACACTGAGTTCCCCATTTAAACACAGCAAAATATAAGGAGGTCAAGAGCAACAAGAGGAATATACAATTTCAAATTGACATTGGAAAGTTTTCGTAAATCAAAGATAAATACAGATTCACAGTCTTACGGGAATGAACAGCTTAAGTTTCTAAACCATCTATAAGACCGCAATGACAATAATTTTATTGTCATAGGGTCGTGGTGAGGATTAAATCAGACACTGCTTGTAAAGGCATTCATACAGTGCCTAGACACAGTAAGCGGCAGTGAAGCCCTCCAGAAATGTTAACTGTTTGTTCGCTGTAGTGCTAGGAAGGAGCAAAGATGAGAGAATAAAACAGACTATTTGATTCTGTGCAAGTACTATTTGTACTTCTATCACTTGCCCAATAAAGTTATGTCAGGTGCACACGCACTCATTAATATGTCACAATAAGCAATGTGCATTTTCATGTGTTCATTTACCTTCATGAGAATCTTACAAGGCAGCTGGGAAATGGGGGCCAAAGAAGACAATCTATTCCCACTGTGAAAGAAAACTGAGACAAAGGATCCGGCAATACGCCCCTGTGTCAATTCCTCAGATGGAAACATGAGGAAACACATGGTGGTCAAGACTGACATCGACTTCTTGTATCGCAAACTAATTTTTAGCCATTGGAAATTTTTTTCATTCATTCAACAAATATTTATTCAGCAGCAACTATGCAGCAGACAAGTATACATTCTTTGTATACTCCTTTTTTAAGGGGACCAGCAGATAATGCGATAATGCTGTTTTGTCTCTTTGTTCTCTACAATTCCACCCCGTCTCTGCTCAAAAATCAATTTTATGAAGTTGTCATTCAGTTAATTAAAAGGAGAAGCACATTTCACAAGTAACCAAAAAAACAAAAAACAAAAACACCACAAAAAACCCAGACCTTATTCTACAGATAAAAAGTTATGCCTCTGTTTGTAAAGTCAAACGTAAGTATTACTAAAATTTCATGTGTTAGGACCAGTTTCATGTGTTAGAATTTAGTTTCACTAAAGTTTAAATTGTAAAATGAAAATTACTGCCTATTATCTGATGTCAGCATATTTTCAGGTCACACATCTGAACCCAACTTAAATAAAAGATAAAATGTAACCTACAGACTTGGTGGATGCCAAAAATCCTTTTATATCTACAGCTTCACTGTATTTATGCTTCCTTCATCTGAATGTCCCACTAGGAATGGCTTTACCCATGAAGCTGTTCTGTTTGAAGCATTGAGACTAGGTTTAAGTCACTGAGCTTAAAAAGAAAGAACATTACTTACGGGGAGCACCTTCTGCCATCTCAATGGCTGTAATGCCACAAGACCAAAGGTCACTCTGCAAAAATAAAACAGTATGTTACAGGTACCAGATTACATATGAAACCACTAACTTACCATGGATGGTTATTCACACAAATGATATAAAGGCATTTTTCTATATAAACTGAAAAGAAGTTTGCCACAAAATTAAAAGCAAACACATATATAAGAATACCTTCCAAATAAATGAATGAAAAAATACAGGTAAAATTGGTTTGCTAACTAGAACCACTCGCATCTACGACTGAACTAGAGGTGGCCCATAGAAAAGCTTCTCTCTACCCGCCACCGCACACTCTGCTGCTCAGTATGTTTCTTTATGTTCAATAACAGACTCCTGGCCCAGATTTATGTTTAATTTTATGTTTTATGTTACTATCTCAAATTTAATTAAGAGGTTAAAATCTTAAAGGCTAACCTGAAATTAATACAACACTGTACATTAATTATACTTGAAATTAAAAAAAAAATTTAAGTTTAAAGGTTAGAAAGCACTCTTTTATAAAAGGTCCAACAGTTGAATTAATAAAATCTACCATAGTTCCCTAATTTGAATCACACTGCTGATGAGCCTCTCCACTCTCCCCTCAAACTTTACTAAGGGGTGAGCATAAGCTGCCATCTTTGCATGGAATCTCTTCCTTCTGAGTCCCCTGAAATATTAATTTTATAATTTGAATTTTAACTTTACTCCCCACTCAAATACAAGTTCTCATGAGGACAGGCACTTTTGTCTGTTTTATTCACCTTAGTATTCCCAGAACTGTGACTGGCATGTGGTAGGCACTCAATAAACATTGGCTGATGAATGAATGAAATTTTATCAGCCAATTTCTTAAAATCCAAACAAGATTTTCAAACGCAGACAATGGGTAGTTATTATCATTAGCATTCTCTTGTTTATATGCTATTCTAATGAAAGAATTACTTAAAGTTGTTCAGTTTAAGCATTTTCTAAATAACCTATAATTATGTTACACAATTCAAACACATGTTTGATTATAAGAAGGATAGGCCCACAAATTTCTCCCTTGTTTTTATGAGGTTTTCTCTACTATAGGATGCAAAGGAGGGGTTTCACCCAACTTAACCCAGTGACTAATCTCAGCAGCATCAGTGGTGGGACATGCAGATGTTCCACGCCATTTGGTGTGATGCAACACAAACCATACCCATCTCCTGAGGCAATCTTGCTTTAGGTTTTTCTTGATACTAATTGAATTTCTCCAGTTTACAAGAAACAAGGTAAATGCCTTACAAAGATGGTAAAGTTAAAATTCGAAAATGGTAAGACAAATCTGGATGGTGGAATACTGCCTCTTCTACAAGTCAGTGTCATGAAAAAAAGGGGAGGGGGGTTGGTTAAGCCTTGATTAAAAGATACTCTGTGGCCAAACCGCCAAATACAATGTCTTGTCCTATATTAAACATTCATTTAGATAAGTCAGATACAAACCAGCTGGGTCTAATTACAGACTCCATATTAAGAATTATTATTTTTTAAAGATTATTTATTTGAGAGAGAGACAGAGCACGAGTAGGAGAAGGGGCAGAGGGAGAGGGACAAGCAGACTCCGCTGAGCAGGGAGCCCGATGCAGGGCTCAATCCCAGGACCCTTGAGATCATGATGTGAGCCGAAGTCAGATGCTTAACCAACTGAGCCACCCAGGTACCCCAAGAAATTATTCTTCATTTACTTAAGCATGTTAATATTTTGGGTATGCTGGAAGATGTTTTCAAATTTTGGAGATAACAAAACAACGTATTCAAGAGTGAAAAGTCATACAGTCTATATAATCTATTTTAAAATACTCTAGCATATGAAAAAATAAAAATTCCACCATACCATATACTTAAAATGAATTTCATTACTTGGGTATTTTTAATAAATACTAAAATACACTGGAGAGTGTAAAGATATGAACTCAAGTTTGAAAAACATTAACATGTACATAAACACTCTGACTAATCATGGCAAAACAATTTAAAAAAAAATAATTTCTGCAAACATATTCAACCCGAATCTGATGATCAAATATGGGTTTTACATTGGGATCAAAAACGTGCATTATTGATACAAGGCCCTAGAGGTCACTCTAATAATTTAAATATATTTGTGTACCAAATCAAGCTGTAGAGCTCTTCAACAATATTCTAAAATTTCACATAGATGAAGCTACTGCTGTATATTCCAACAATATTTTTAAAAGTATAATAAATATCTGATTATAATAAATTCTTCAAGTTTAAAAGGACAGCAAACAAGGCAGAGTATTTAATTTACTCATGACAAAATTTTTATGCATAAGACAGTGACTCACCCGGCCGTGAAAGCAGTATATTACTTAGTAAGGAGAACAAAGGTGACAGGGAACAAACAACAAGACAGCACCTCAAAACTGTCTCGGAAAATCTGTACCTGCAACAAGGTTCCCAAGTCTTCCTTACTGAAACAGCAGGAAGGGATAAAGGGTGTGCAATCTAAAGTAGAGCCCCCATCCTTCAGGAACACTAGGGACCGGGTGAAGGCCAAGAAAGCAGGCGCCTCTTACTCTGTAATCGTAGGTGGCATCTGGGTTCTCATCACAAGCGATAACCTCAGGAGCCATCCAGTAGGGGGTGCCTATGAAGGTGTTTCTCCTCCCAACCGTCCGGTCGAGCTGAGCACTCACACCAAAATCGACTGTGGGAGGAAGAGAAAGGAAGGAGTAGAACATAATTAACAAACAAGTAAACCACAAGACGAAGAAATGTGAGGAGGAGGTGTCTTCAGTGTAAACTCAAAGAGTAATATCATGGACATGCAAACTCCTTAAGGTCACCAGCATCGATAAGGAGAACCGTCTCCAGAGCAAAGCTGCCAAAATGACAAAAACCTGGGAGGCCTGCCCACAGCTACTTCCCTGAGCTTCTACCACAGTGACCACTAGAGGGACTTCGGGATGAATTAGGATGTTCAGTGCTTGCAGGAAACATACTTGCCACAAACAAGATCAAGTCAGAGAAAGCTCCAAGTTCAGGAGAACTGATTAACACCCACGTGACTCAGCTTCTTAAGCAGCGCTTAACCACAGAACAGAGAAGAAACCCACAAAGGTTTTCTGGAAAGTACACAGAAATGAATTCAATAAAGAGAATCAAGCTAAATCACAAATATACTAAGAAACACTCCTCAAGGTACCCAGGACTTCTGATTTTTCAGAGTGACCCCTACATCCCACTCAGCTGAACGATGATGGTGGTCTAGAGGAAAGTTCAAGGATGGGAGGCAGAGCTGGCAGGAAGACCAGGGTCTCTAATGGAATATTTGCCAACATCACTATGCACACTGCCTTTACCCCAGGAGGACTGTATGATGGTGGACGAGCTCTTGCAGAAGGGAGTATGGAGGGCTGAGATCACTCACAGGGGTTGGGTTATAGATTCAGTTTCTGTAGGCAGAACATGCTCAGGAAACCACCTGGCCAGGAGGTGGGCTCACATGACCTGACACAGACACACACGGGCCAGGCAGTAAGTGTCATTTGCAGCAACTCAGACAGTAGTCACAAGTGATCACCAAGTGATTATGGAAGGACTATCACAGTCCCAGCACCAGGGGGCCAGCACAGGGAACACAGACGGCTTACTGAGTCACTGGGAATGAGAACAATTCAAGTGCCTCCTATCTTAGCTTTGAGGGGATTTCCTATCCTCCACAGATGACCAAATGGAGGTACTATGCAAGAAGGAAATAACGAACATTCTGTTTTTAAGGTGTACCTACTGTGCCTAAGGTCTTTGAAAGACGTACGAGATTCTTATAAGCATAAACAATTTTTTGTGTGTGTGATGCCTTAGTGGAAGAAAATGTCTTGTTAATGTTTTAAAAATTTGACAGAACCATTATATAAAACTGGGATTGAAAAAAGTTCAAATCCGGGTAAAGGAAACAGGAAATACAGAACCATTATAAAATCACCTCCAGTAAGATACTCTGAACTCCATCCATCCATGCATAAATTTACTGAGCACCTACTACTTTTAAGGCACTGTGCTAGGTGCAAGCTAAGAATGCTCTCGTAAATAAAACATCCTAGTTGCTACACTTCCAGAATTTACATTCTAGTAAAAAAGTCAGAAACATAAGTAAACAAATAGCTGTATAATTATAAATTGTGATCAGGATTAGTGAGGAAATAAGCAGTAGATCAGAAGGTCAGGGAATAGATCAGAGTGTCTTTCCTCTGAAGATGAGGAAAAAATTGCAACTTCAAAACTGTTCCAAATTGGGAACAGTATGTGCGAAGACCCCACGAGGCATCCCAAGGAAGTCAAAAAATGAGTGAACTGGACAAGGAGAGAAGTGAGGATGGTCACAAAATGGGGCTGGAAAGTAGCAGGGGCCAAGGTAAGAAATGCAGACTTTATTCCAGGTGAAATAGCAAGCCACTAACAGTCTTTAAGGAAGAAAGTGCCGTGATCTGATTTAAACATTAGTCTGTCTACTATATGGAGAGAAGAGCAGGGGGGGAGGAGCGTGGTGGGGAGGAAGGCTGGAGACAGACAAAGCAATAAGCCCAGTTCCCACTTCTTAAAAAGAACAGAAAGAGAAAATGTGGGTAATAGAGCTTTTAGCTAAATGCCAATGAGGTAGGGAGTGCTGCTGGTTTGCACCAGGAGCAAGTATTAGATCATGTGGCACATGTGTCACATACCAAGTTTCACCTCTGCATTCTCGGTCAGCAATACATTCTGGCCCTTGATGTCCCTGTGAATCACGTGATGGATGTGAAGATGTGCCAGCCCCTGAAGAAGAGAGACAGATCTGAATTTTAGTTGTTGCTGCAAATAAAGAGCCTGGAATGCACTTCTTATGACAAAGCACACATGCAGGCCACAAGATTTTTGAACCATATTTAGAACATACTACAATTCGATCTTAGTGCATTTCCAGGAAGACATCACCAAGAGCACCACACAAACAGAAAGAAGTACCCCCCCCCTTAGTTCCAATGGGTTAGGTCCCCTGTCTAAGCACCATGACCAGTTTCTAGCTGCTCCTTGAAGACACACTCTAGATTACCATCTGCAGTGTCTCTGCTGTAATTTGTGCTATTTGTGTACAGGGTGGTTCCTTTCCCACGCTACACGTCCATCTTTCAGTGGGTGACCCCGTGGGTATATTTGAACTAGACCCATCCCAGGGGAAAAACAAAGAGCCAGAGTGGGGTTTCAAGTCTGGCTCTTGAACACTGCCTGGTTTTCCCACCGCACAGTGACAAATTGCTAACTGCTGATCAATCCCACCTCACCCCAAATGTAAAACAATTCTGCCATCGAAAGAGCTTTATGTTCAAATAAATTATCATTCTTTCCCAAGGAAATAAACCCTACTGGGCATACAGCACTTTCTGATGACCCTGTATCGGGAACGAAGCCCAAGAGCATGTCTCTTATGAGAAGTGGTAGAAGAACAAAAACACATTTTGCATCCAAATGACAAAAATGGGTCATTCTCACAACTCCTATATTTGTTCTGTCTTTAGCTAGAGAAGCCAAATCTATAGCCTGCCTCCTTAAGATACAAACAAGCTATTTATTCTGAAATGTCTCAATTCAAAAAGGCTAGATCGGAAGCAAGGGTTTACTTAATTTTCCTGTTTCATTTTTTTGTCTGAGGTTTTATTGTTATCGTTACTGTGTAGGATATGCATTAAATATAACAGCTGCTCTAGAACACTAATTTTTCTAACACAGGGGGGTTTCTAAACAATAATTTACTCGTCTGCTTATAAAGCAGAATAGAGCTTACTTGATGGCTCTGTTTATTTTTCCACCACACAGGATGTGCAGTGTTATACCACAAAGCACTGACTAGGGGAAAAAGCACTAAAAATATATGGTATGTTAGTGCTATAGTTAGGAAGAAAGTCTCTCCTTTAAGCATGGCATAACTCCGAAAGCAAAGAGGAAACCAAAAAAAGTAGCTTCCCTAATTCTTTCATAATTCCTACTTCTACTACCTCAGTTCATTATATATTCTCTAACTTTCCCAAACCCCCTTATACTTTCACAGGATTATCTTAGCAACAAACTTAAGTACCCACATCTTCTCAAACAATGTGGCCTCCATGCACTCTTGTTTCTTATGAGAGAGAAACATTAAGAAACATCTACTTCCTGGTCCTATTGCTGAAGGATTGCTGTGTCTCTAGGTGAAACCACTCAAGGTGTGTTAATACCTTGTAGGCAATGTGAACTTGAGTTATAATTATTCTAAACAAGTACATCTTTCCCTGTGTGAAGAGAAAATGCATGTTCAACTACTCTTGCATGTTCAACTATTCCCATGCCAAAATTAAGCCACAATTATGCCTCCTTAGCAGAGACAGTCCAGATAGAAATGCACACTAAATACCATCCTAGAGCAAATGCACCAATGTTTCAAAGCTAGAAAACATCTTTCCTGTAACTCTATCTCATTCATGGGCATCAAGCAAAGGAACAGTCTAAGGCTGTGCTTCAGTACTGGTTATTTAACACTTATTATAAGTACCCATATTCACTATGAATATTGGTTTCTACTAAAATGCATCAACGGCTGGGTAGACTGTAAACGTGGAAGTGGGCTGGGATGAACGCACTGGCTTTGTTGGTAAACCTTTGGTCTCAAAAGTTTCAGTGGGTGAGCCCAAGAGAGCTTTCCTACTTAGGTCTGAGGCCTACAAGCTCATGACTCTCAACCTTTTGAGGATCTTAACATAATAAGAGCATGTGAACCTAACACCTACCAAAGAATGAGGACAAGTTTTGCCACTGTGGAAATGAGCTAACCCAGCAATGTCTTTGAGAACCCACGTTATCCACTTGGGCTGGCTCTTTCCATTCCCACGACAGCTCACCTCCTTCTTACCATATCGCTTTCTCTTTACCAAAGTGGAGTCTCAGCAACTCTTCTGAAAAACACATACTAGCTTGTGACATACTGACTCTTCCAGAGGCTTGTTCGTTTTTAGTTCACTTAGACTTTTATCATAGGAAAAAATCCCATTCTAGATGAAATGTAAGTGAAGGAAACACTTGTTTCAGGTGCCACCAAGGTGGAAAACATTTGATGTATCTCAGAATGATGTCCATTAAGCTACTGTATTCAGGTCAGGGGCCTCGAACAACCTGAGCATCTTTGAAATGATGCCTGAGATCAATGGAAGTAAAATAGCTAAATATACCTATTATTACATGATAGGTAAACAATGCTTGCCTGTATATATAAAAACATGTAAATTGTCTTTGATGGCTGAAATACATTTGATGCCTAGGACATTTATACTACAATCTAGTTCTCCGCTTGAGAAATCCCACACTGGAATTATATCTAGAAAAGGTAGGTGTAGGTATATGTTTATAACAGAAAATAATGACAACTAATATTTACTGACAATCAGTTATGTACCCACATGTTACATTAAATGATTCATATATACCAACCCATTTAATTCTCATTACAATGGTACTTTCCTTCATAGGACTGGTATCTAAATTTTACAGAAGAAAGTAAGTCCTGAAAGGAGAGTAACTTTGCCAGGGGTATGCAACAGGTTAAGTAGCAAAGGCAGGACTCAAACCCATGTCTGACTCACTCTAACCACTGTTCTCTCCTGCCGACCATGGCAAGAGTTTTACTTGTTAACATAATAAATACATCTGCCCACTTGCTGAACTCCTTCACAGTGGTGCTGGGCAGGATACTTAGTTTTCCACTTTTACACTCTGCCTCTTCTAATAACCATAAAAGATAGGACCCCCATGTTTTAATAATGAAATCTGAGGGTGATTACAAAAAGAGGATTCTCCCACCTCACCCCCTACAACTCATTTTCTTAAGGGAACCGCTTATTTTTCAAGGGCTTCATAAAAATATCTAAATAAAAAGGAATTAAAACTCATCTCTGTGAATTCAAGATGGCACTTTTTTAAACCTGCAGTCTTCTATGAGATTTAAATATAAAAGCAGGGTAAATTTGCCTGTAAGTAAAAACAACAACAACAACAACAAAAAAAAAGTTTTTTTTATTAGTGAGAGAAGAGTAAGAATTAGATTCCAGCTTAACTCCACAGTCTTTATTTTTTAAATATGCTGGGTAAATGAAATCCAACCAAGTAATTTAAATGTGTAATTAAGGGGTAAAGTAGAGAGAAAAACTGGGACAGCTGGCGAAGGAAAGAGGCCCACTGGTAACTCACATGCACTTTTCAAATGCAAAACATACAGACCCTTTGCCTGTAGGGTCAGCGTAGCTCTACTACTGAAAGCAATCATTTAGAATCTGCTAGAACAGTAGTTTGGAAACTTTAACATTATAAACCGGCTTTCCAATTGGCTATAAATAACATTAAACATTAGAACTTTTCCTTGTAAACACTGCAACAGAATCTAACAGTTAATGCCAAAGTCCACAAGATGATTTTGAAAGCCAGCATTTGACATCATTAATATTGATTCATAAGCTTAGACAAAGGATTCCTATAAAAACAACAGTTAGGGACTATTTCTCTTCACTTTGATTTTCTTTTTAACATCTGGAGGGTGAATTCAGAGAAATGCAGAAAAACTGTTTACGTTTAAGTCCACTTTCTTTAGATACTTGTCACGATCAAAACCATGATGTAGCTTAAACAAGCAAAGCCAGCTAGTTACACAGAGCCCTTGGCTGTTATGAAAAGAACGATCTATACAGATATAACTAACGCAAAGAAATATTTCGGGCTAGGAAAAATGAAAATGGAGACACAAGACCATGCATGGGGCACCACAGACACACCCTTCTCCTTACCCTCAGGATTTCTCTGGAGATGTAAGCTATCCAATCTTCCTTGAGTGTGTTCCCTTTGGTGTTCTTCACAAGGTCTGTAATGGACCCAGCCCCACAGAACTCCATAACAAGCTACAGGGCAGAAAAGATACACGGTGACTAGCACATCCCAGCAACCAGTGAGAGCATCACCATGATCAGTACACACTGGACATTAGTCAGGAAAGCACAGCCTAACTCCTTCTGCCTTTCCTGAAGATCTGGGTACATGATCATTTTGGAAGCATCCAAAGTACTGAGAGCTCATTTCACCAACCAATTTATTCACTATGTATGTTTGGTAAAGGAGATTAAGAGTTTCTGATATTTTACAGCACACGCCCCGGTGCAGAGATTCTGAAGTATTCCTCCTCTCTCCCAAGTACATGGGCATGGGAGGACCATCTTGTCCTTAATCAGTACCCAATTATCGGAAACCTGATAGAGATACTCTAATATCTTTTCTCATTTGCCAGAGTCAAAGATTTCCCCTTTCACAAATTATGATTCTCAAACTATTTTATATTAAGAGAAATGCTATTTTAAGCAGTACATAATTTTAAAAATACATTATTTACAATACCTAAATGTTTACACAATATTAACACAAGTATGTTTTTTAAATATCAAGAAAATGAACTGAATTGTGCTATTCTAAAATTTTAACTTTGATTGGATTTGGGCAATGAAAATAAAGGTTAAAATTAAGGCAAAATATTGCAAATTTTCTATAATGGCTTTAAAAAATTAGAAAAAGTATTTATCTTCCTGCTTTATAAGGCCAGTACCTTTGGCATAACTAATGTGATAACACAGATCTCACAGCATCTCAGTGTCATCATCTTTAGTATAGATGTGGTTGAATAAGAGATAAGATTGAACGTATATTAATTCTAGAAATTTCCCTGGAATTTACTGTTTTCAATTAACTGTTATTATTAATATTAATACTGATATGTTTGTCCCTTACTTCCAGGTGGTAAAGAAGATGTATTTAGTTGCACTTCCATATTAATTAATTTCCATAAATAAAGTTTTTATTGTACTGATTTTTCAAGCTCTTAATTTCCTTGCTATTTAGTTACATTCCTTTTAAAACATGCCATTTTACTCCTGAAACATAAACTTAACTCTTTCCCATGCAATGTGAAATCAACACAAAAATAAACATTCAGTATACCTTTAACTAAGAGGGCCAAAGAAGATAACAGACACTACCCTCTTTGTCTTTGTTCTTCTCCCTCCTCCCTTTGGAAGGTCCTTAAGGTCCTTTGAGTACCACCAAAGAGGAAACCCCACAAAATGCTTGGGAAACATTTGCCTACCCAGAGTTGGTCATCATGTCCTGGAGGGCTCTTTTTAATGAAAGCACCGTAATATGTTGCAATATTTCTATGATGAGAATATTTCTTCAGCATATTTATCTCCAGTTTGATTTCTTCCTCTTCATCCTTAGGAAAAAATAAAAAATATAATGTGTGGCTTCTGAAGGTCATGCATGATTTTAACTTCCCCACCCATGGACAATAACACAAGTTCCCAGTCCCTCTACCAAGGGAGGAAGATACGTTCACTTTATCCTCGACAAGAATTGGGGACTTTTACAGGACTCATCCTTTGAAATGCTGTTACAAGCTATGCAAGAAATACATAAGTATGAACTTTACAGAGGTATGTAAGAAGTAGATGGAGCAGCTTTTCCATGAACAATTACCTCTGAACCTCAATTTGCTCATTTGTAAAAATGGGAGGAAAAAAGAGAACTGACTGATACTATTTCGACTAATTACAAAGAAATTTTCTTTTCTAGAAAACGTTTGTGAACAGAAATCATCTGGCATTGCTACGGCAGAGAAGGTTCACATGTGACAACCTTGCACAAGAACAGTACCTTCTGGTGCGGCCACAAGCAGATTACTGAACACAAACCAGCACCGCAGGCCCTGGATGGATGGCATGCTTAATGAGATCCTCTAACCCGAAAAGAGACTGAGCTGAGTCTGGCAGACCCGCAGCAATACAACATCACTTGGTGACAGCAGGTTGTTTTAGACTTGGCTCATTCCCCAGCCTCCTGCTTTACTAAAGTAAGATGAGCAGAAGAAGAAATACAGAGTTTGTGTGAGAAGATCAGAAGGGGGATGAAAGAACAGATGGTGATACAAGTTTGGAAAATAAAAATAAGTTGCCCTTGTGAATGGGGAAGGCTGCCAGTCCCCACCTTTCTCTCTCATACACCCCTGGGGCAGAACTTGCAACAGCATGGGCATTCTGTCCCTTGTTACACACACATGACACAGTGAGGGCCTGCCACATGACCTGTAGACTTAATAAGTAAGATTTATGGATAGCATGAGAACCAGGGAAAAGCAGAGTTAAAGTGATGAAGAGGAGAGAAGATGAAGGAAGAGAGAAAACCAGCCTTGGCTAAAAAAGCCCTTTATCTTAAGGGAAGATAAAGATCTTAAAGAAAAATGTGATAATCAGATCTCTAGAATTCCCTTTACTACATATATTTTCAAAAGAAAATAATGACTAGTTCCCTACAATGTCCTCACTACTCCACATTGGCACACTCATCCCACGTATAACTGATGTTCTTCCTTCTCCAGGAAGATTCAGGGTTTCTCAGCAGTCAAGGTGCCTGTGTGTGCACGTGTAAGAGAAATAGAGAAAGACCGGGCATGTGAAAGCTAGTGCATCCACGAGGACGCACACAGGCTGAAGAAATCTAGTCTTGCAGCCTCGCATCTCCAAAATCCACTCATAAGGCCTCACAGACCTAAAATTAGTTTGGTTTGAAAATACTGTTAAGATAAAAGCTACAACATCATTAATTAGATATTAGTGATGAGACCAAATGAAAAAAGAAAAGGTCTTCTTAAAACACAACTTTCAGCTGTACACTGCCGCTTTAGAAACCACATGTAACAAAACATGGAATCAGCTTACAACAGTGATTCTTAAGATGGTAGCCTCCAGCTTGGTCCCCAGACATAAGTATTAGAATATTATAGCATATTAATAGGCATGGTTGTCATGTGACTTTGGCAGATGGTGGCTGCAAATACGAAGCAAAGTCACAGGGCCAAATACAGTCTATATAACAGTCTGTGTGCACTAATTTTCATTCAAACCCTGTATATATGAAAATACACCACACGCATATCGTTTCAATCTGATTTAAACATGGCCATGTGTAAAGTAGCAATAAAAACTGAGATACTGAATAACTAGGATAACTATCTTAATCCTAAACAAAAGCAGTGTTTAGCCTTGGGGTGGGAGGCAGTGTTTAGCCTGGCTAGTATGACAGAAGAACACACTTCTATTTGGGACCTTTCTTCAAAGGAACTTTATACTAAAACATAAAAGGGTGACAATTTTTCTTAATGTAAGGCACAAGGAAACACGCCCCAAACATGACTAGAAAGCCCGATTCACCAAAAGCTTTACCTTGTGCTCTTTCCACACATTTCACATCACAGGCATAGTATGTAATGACCACAACTTGCTGGCACACAGCACATGGAGCCTGTTTCCTCCTGAGTCACCACAACTGACAACTCACTCCCCACAGTATCTGGGAGCAGCCCAGGACAACCTTGATGGGACTTCTCAAGATCCATAGGTTCCTAACAAAAAGCAGCGCCTGACTATGGCCATAAACATGCTCTGGTAGAAAGGCACGTGGTGTCACTCCTGGAATAAGGCCTATGGTTAAACATGTTAGTTCCTGAAAAGTTAAACATCCCACTTCCCTTCCACTGGACTACGACTAGATGACTAGAAAGTCAACTGAAGTTTTGATTTTTTTCCCTTTTATCCAAAATCAGTCAACGTGCAAAGATCTGGGGTATAAAGACTACAGAAAAGCAAGCAAAAAGAACAGTGTTGAACTAAAATAGGGGAAAATAAAAATATTGATCTTAATTTTGTATTTGTATCCCATCATGCCATGCAGTATGTGCATCTTACTGGGTTGCACGACTCTGCTTTATTGATTCATCCCTAACTACTTCCCTCCACTCCCCATATTGGCAAAATTATTCCAGGGGTCATTATTCCATATGATGCTCTGCCAGTACGTTTCATTTCTTGACAGAAAACAAATGTTACCTACAATTCTCCCATGAGGAGCTTTCTGAGCAATAATTAAGGATCATAAAGTATTTCGTTTAGTTTTGGTATTTTTTTCCTTTAGCGACACAAACCAACGTCTTCTAGGATCTGACTTGTTCACCAGTCTTTATAACAAGAATTAAGAGCTTCCAGAGGCACTTAATGTTTTCAGAGCCCATGGACTTGAAATTCTTGTGCATTTCATACATTTAAAAATTGTCACAGGCTTAAATTCAGTGCTATCCACTGGTGTTAAAGACACTTTATGCATAATGGTAGATACACTTTTGGCAGATTATCACAGCACAATCTATTTCCTTAAATCCAAGATGCCACTAGATAGAGAAACTGAAGTACTTTATGTAATGAAACTATGATTCACCATCAACCATAAGACATACATTGTAACACTTTTGAAATTGGGCTACATATTAAAAACAATGAAATACGATATAAGAACTTAAATACAATCAAGTTTGGCAACTGTTTTTCTAATAACGACTGAAACATCCAAGCATCATCTGGAAATAACAGTAATCAGATTAATGCCACTTGCCAGAGTATTTCTGAGGTAAGTAGTCAAATCCTGAAAGTGTATGAAATTGAACTACCAAAAATATCAAGAGGAACATACTGTCCTCTCAAATTCGTTTTTTAGGAAATAGTTTATACATACTTTCAACATTCCTTCTCTTGCTTCTATGATTTAAAAATAACTATTACACATCTTATAAAATAAACGGATATTTAGCACCACTAATTGTCACATACTAGTTAAGAGTGCCCACCTTGGAGAAAAAAACATCAGAAATGCAGAATCTGCTGATGGCTCTGAGCCAACTACAACTGGAATCCTAATTATGACTAATGTATATAATACATGTTGTCTTTGGAGTCATAATGAACCAAACTCTGAATTCAAATTTCCTTTTGGTCATTAGTTAAAAACAAGTTTGGTGGTCTCAAACACTTAAATATGTACCCTCCCCACCACTAGCACACACCCATTTAGCCTAAGAAAATACAGTAGAAAACAGGGCAGGCTAGAACTGAAATTTCACCACCACCACCACCACCACCACCACCACCACCACCACCCCATATATGAAAGAAAGTGGAACGGACAAAATGACATGACCTAAGTTTATACATCCCATCTGTCTAGGCCAAGTCCAAACGACCTTGCCCTTCATTCTCCTCTTTAAATGGGCACAATCATATACAGATGAAAATTAAACTAAACTAAAGGTAACTAGAGAGGGGAGAGAGGACGTTCTGGTGAGAAAGGGAAGGCTCCCTCCTGGTTTTCGCCAATGATGAGGCAGCTGCTAGGCTCCACTCAGCGATTTAATGCAGCTGATGCCAATTAGCATTTTGGACTCCAACCAGGGGAGCCAACTCTCACAGAAAAGGTCTTTGTCTTTGACTAGAATAGGACTAGGCAAGGAGTTTTCTGTTGCCTTCCTTGGCTGCTTAGAGGATGGAGGAGGGGGAAACATCTGAATAGTGGTAATTTTCAAAAGCAGCTATGGATTTATAAATAAGTCATAGAGCAAACTCTGCCCACTTCATCATCTGAGCACAGAGGAGTACATATTATGAGTGTGTTTTTTTAAATTGACTCCTTAAAATGTTTTTTAAACTGTTACCCAAATTCTCTTTCCTTCCACTGATGGCGGTAATGATATGAAGAGAGACAGGCAGACTTCTGATAAGTTAACTGGGAGGAACCCAGAGGATTGGGAAATATTCTGAGTAATCATCTTTTTTCCCAGCATAACTCTTTCCAGAATTAGATCTACCCATTAGTAGTTGGAACAAAAAAGGACAGGTAATTCATTATTCACTCTACCTTTGCCAGTGGAGAGAGGGCTGATAAAATGAGGTATACAAATATCTGTCAGATTTCACCACCAAAATGTAAAATGAATATACACTTAGAATGAAAATATCCATTTTTAAAGACCAGTTTAACCTATTTTTTGTTTCAGTAAACTCTTACCAAACCCTCCATTCTGTGACTTTTTGTGAACTAGTCGAGAAATGAGAACCAATTACCTTATACCAGGCAAACCCCAATTACACCTGGATTATTATTCAGGTAATTATTGATGTATTATTGAGAGTATTATTCAGTACCACACCAGCTAAATCAATCAGATTATTATTATTATTATTATTATTATTATTATTTTTACTCAGACACACAAAAAGTTACACAACTTAAATTCACTGACAATTCACCTAAACAAAAGTGAACAGACCAATGTAGGCAAAATTCTGGAACAAAATAAGGTTACAGGATCTGGTTCTGTAGGTCAAGGAAAGGAATGGCATGTTTTTAAAATTAATCAGCCCACTTCTCCCAAGTGAAAATCCAAAAGAAAAATTACAAAATTAACATAACCAAAATGGAAATCAGACACTTGAGACATCTTTCTCAAGAAGAAACACTGTTTTGGACCCATTTCAGACAAAAAGACATGCTCTCTAGTTTTGCTACTTAATGAACTTCTTCTGGGACTCCAAGTCTAAGGGCAATGGCCCCAAGGCCCTTAACCTGCTCCGTCTTTTGTGTCTAGTGGCACAACACAGAACTTTTACTAGACACAAGTCCTCACAGAGCCCTCCAGCTCTTCTGTCTTCTACAAAGTCTGCCAGGACATGTTACTAGCTGTATTTCAATGAGAGTCTATCACTGAACTGGTACCTAGAAAATGTGTGGTAAAGAAGAGAATGAAATGATAGCGCCATTTGCCTGGATGGACATGGTGGGGGTGAGTGATAGGGGACAACTTGAGGCTGTGACGAGATGATGCAGGATGGTGAATACACCTCACTCCATTTTCTTCCCCATCACTCATTCATGAACAGCTGGGAGACTGATGCTTTCATGACTGACACCAAGAACCACAAGGAGGCCAAAATACGTCTCTGTGATAATCCCCTACCGAAAAGCTCAACATGGCAAATAAACACAATGCTCTTACTCAAATGAGAAAGTCAAATATTGAAGACAGATCCCCATTCCTCAAGGATCTAAATGAAATTATTACAACTTTCCAAAGCTTGCTGTCATCAAAACCCAGAAGCCCTAACAGCTGGCATCAAGCCCCAATCTACAGGACATAACACCATGGGTACAAATGCCTTCAGTAGTGTAACCTGAAACAGTTCATGCTAGTACCTAATTTCAGAATCCATCCATTTTCCTCCTCCATGAGAGAATTAGCTACACACACACACACACACACACACACACACACACACAGAGATACACACACAACAGGAGTACCTGCTCTTGAGGACCCTAAAGTATAGCAACCAAAAGCAGGACCTGAAACCTAGACTTTGACTGAAATGGAAAGCCAATCTCCCAGGTAAGGCTTAGTGTGGCCAAAATAAAATCCCCCACCCAAAAACTTGACTATAATTGAAGGAAACCAGAATATGCCACCCCAAAATATGCTGCTTTGACATAAGGGTTATTCTGAGCTAAGGGCACTTGAAAAACAGCAGGTGTAAGAAGGGCATGCTAACCTCCCCTTTTCTTCCTGAAAGCAAGAGATAAAACTCCCAAGTGAAAGATGTCCTTCCTATATCAACTGGAAAAAAACATTCTATCACTAGAGACACAGAGTTGAGGCCAAGAGAATTCTGATACAAGCAAACCTTGTTAACATATCTCTTATCCTCCTTTAGCCTCCCCATATATTTTAGTTACTTTTCCTCTACTGTCTCTCTCTATTCAACCTGGTATAAAAGCATTTGAGTTCTGACATTTCTCTGAGTCTTCATTTTTCTTGTGAAGGCTCCTACTAATATATATGAGATACACATTAATACACTTCTGTTTTTCTCTTGCTTATCTATCTTTTGTTACGGGGCCTTGGTCAAGAACCTAGAAGGACATAAGGAAAGACTTCTTCCTCCTTTATATAATCAAACTTGCAATCTTAATTTGAGACCAAAAAGAGATCAGTAATACCAAATGCTCAAAAGGTAAAATATATTCTTGACACCAACATTTTGCCATTTACAACACAAGTATATTTAGATATTTACATACATGTATTAAGGAGCAGACACAGAAAAAAAAAAAGAAATGCTATCAAAGATTATCTCTGGATTATAGATATCTTCTTCTTTAAATTACTTGTTTTTCTATAATTGACATGTACTATTTTCCTAATTAGAAAAAGAAAAATTAAGAGAAGAGTTTAGGTAAGAGGAGACAGCTCCATAAGAATTCAAAATGAGTTTGTTTCTGGCAATTCACATGGTCTGGCTCCCTCTGTCTCCCTGGAATAAGGGTCCTGACCCCTTCCATGCTGTTCTAGAGTCACTGCCAATCTCCCTTCCACCAACTGTCAGTTGTGAGGAGAAACTGATGGGAGCCTCAAGTACCAGAATGCTGCTGATTAATTTGCCTTCTACTGGGTCAGGTGCAGCACAGAACTCTAGCCTTCGTCATTTCTTACTGTTTTCTACGATGGTACCAATCCAAACCTGTAACTTCTTGAGATCAAGAACTTCCAAGCTTAAGTTTTTTCTAGAGCAAAGAAGAAGGTAAATGGAGGCCAGGAGCAACCATCATGCTATCTTCACCTTTCTGACCTGCCGGAGGATCACTTAAAGAGAATCTTGCCTCATTCCATTCATACCCTTCCCTAAGTCAGTGGCAAACTCCATGAAGCTTCCCATAGTTCAAGCCAGAAAAGAATACTGTGCACACTGAATATCGTCTTGCTTAAAACCCTAAAATCAGGCCCAAGTAATGAATGGCAACAAGGGGCACAGCTCTGAGGAAGCTATGAGGTATGCTAAGCGGTACACGTTTGTGCATTTCCTATTGGCTCCATCTGTGTGCTCACAAGCACAAAGGTTCCTGTTTATATACGACATGGTGAATCAGATAAAGGCTGGGCTCTGAAAAATGTCTTCAGTTAAAAGGAATGATGGGCACTTCTGCTCCTGGCCAAGACGCCTTATCAAGGACCAGATTTACTCTCCCACTGGACAACTACAATTAGTCAAAACATATGAAAAAGTTTTAAGACACTGGATGTCAGGGATTGAAAGATAGTTGACCCCTGAGAGATGGGAAACATCAAAGAACCTTTACAATGGCTCCAGTTTCCTGCCTTGAGAGAGATTTCAGGGTCTCTCACAGGGGAAGAAACCCAATCAGAGCCCAGGCAATTCACTGATTTGAGAGGCTGAGACTAGGCAGCTGGAGTTGGCAGGACAAAGACCAGAGAGGAGAGAGAGCTAGCTGCACAGAGAGCACCAATAAGCTCTGGAGACCTACTGTGCCAATTACCACAACAAGGAAATAAGCTTCAGTTTAAAGGTAGGTATACTACCATTTCGTCATTTTCAAATAATTCTCTTCATTGTGGATAATTTGCATATCTGGAAAGGGATTCCCCTCTTTGTTCTGAAATGTTAGTTTACATTCAAATATAATTGAGTGACTTCTGACACACATTTCACATGCCTGGAGAAGTCTCTGGAAGATCCTTGTGGAAACCACATATTAAGAACCATTCCCTTAGCTCTGAGTATTAAAAGATGCTTACCACAGAAGTGATTCAAGAAGACAATGATTAAGTTCCAAATATCTTCAGGCAAAACAGAAAACAGAATCAAGATATTCTAACTGCTGAGAGACATCCTCCATTTAAGAGCTTTTAGGTGACAGAATTCAGGTTAAGACCATTCATCTGGCAATATCACACTGCATCCACTCACATTCTGGGGAAGATGGAACTTAGCACGTATGTGGAGACCACTCTAACACTTCTCAAGACTTAAATCTGTGTGATCATTTCTCACTACTGTGATGCAGAGGAAAGCTACAGAATGGCACTGGAAATGATGACTTCAATAATTAAAATTCACCTCCTTATTTTTCAATTCCAACTAGGAAAACCAGTTAAAATGTGTCTCCCTCCTAACTTTCTCTACTTTTTAGAAACACACCAAATCATCTGAAAAGAGAAAATGAGAACATAGAATCAGAAGCTTCGAAATCCCAACAGAAAAGGACTACACCTGACCAGCCAGTGGGGGATCTGATTCCACAGGGCCACCATCTGCACTGCACCAGATATGCAAACTGACCCCACATCACTTAATACAGCCCAAGAGGGAAGTTTTATTCTGAACCAAAACCAGTATACTCCATAATCGCCAAAGAAATGCATCAAAATATGTCCCCAAGCCTCCCAGCTGGAGAAAGCCCCTCCTCTCTAGAAGCCTCACTCTAGCTCTGCCCCATGCCAACCAAGTCTCGAGCTCCAGAAGAATCCAGAAAGGCAATGAAAACTCTCGGTTACATAAAAATCACATGCTCTGGAGACAGATTATTGCTTTTCATAGCACTCACTGCCCCACAATGATTAGTTTAAAATCTATCTTCTCTATGCGAACATAAGCTCCAAAGACAGGGACTCTATCTTGTTCATCTCTGTAACCTGACAGTGCCTGTCACACTGAGTGTGTGATAAGATAGGTGATCTTTAAAAAAAAGAGAGAGAGAGAGAGAGTAAATCCTTGAGCCTCAGCATCCTTACGTGTACAGTGAGAAACCCTAATCCATCCCAGTAAGTCACAAGCCAGGACGGGTGAATGAAAAAAGACCCTCATGGTGCCTAGCACATTGTAGGTACTCACACAAAGCATTCCTAAAGTAGCCTGTAAAAGAGGAAGCCCAGCTCTCAAACCACATAAATCTCTGGCATCACCCGCCTCAGGCAGCAGGTAGATGGACAGACAATCAACAGCACGCACTTTGCCAGGCTTACTGACTCACTGCTGTGACAGGCTAAGCAAGGCGTAGGCAAGGACGCCAGCCATCAACTAACCCATCCGCCAGCAATCAAGACAGGCAACACCACCGTAACCTATTTTCTTTCTGACTGCTATAGTTCAGTCTAGTGCTAAGAATGACGAGCAAAAGGTGTCCTTAACTCTATATGCAGTTACCTCTGTTCACACAAGGACACAGTGATAAACTGCAGATGCTCCTCTTGGAAAATCAGGAAAAGATACCAAAATCCTGGTTCCAAAGACTGAAGGGAACAGATGACCAATTATCTTCAATATGCGATATAACTAGAAATAAGTGACTTGCTCTACAATTGGTATTAATCGATATACTCCGAAGCCTTAAGGAATGTTACAACTGCCATGGGCACTTCATTATGCCTCGACTTCAAGTATTTTCACTCTCAGACATATTCTGAACACAATACATATTACTGATGATATTGAGTACTATTTGCATTTTATCAGAAAATCTTTCTTTAAATGTGGTCTTAAAAGATACACAGATTATTTAAAATATAAATCTTATTGCATGTAGGAATAAAAAGTGTTTTCCATGAAATAAATCTCTTAGAGTGGAAGGCAATAATATAGGATTAAAGTAATCGAATTTAAACAGACCAACCAAAATAAAGTTTCCACAAATTTTGAAGACGTTAAGTTCATATCCTAGCTTAACCTTGCTTCTTTTACCTCATATAATCCTCCCACCACCCCAACCAGCAGCGAGCCCGCTGTACAGCACTTATTTAAAGCAAAAGAAAGGAAGATTTCCTTTTTTAGATCATCAGAAAGATAAGTGATTAGCAAATTTTTTGTTATTAATCAGTTTATGTAGAACTTTAGAGCAGTCTACTACATGTATCTCACAAAATTGTAGTAAGTCATTTTGGTCTAAAAATAGTTCATTAACTTGAAATCATGTTCCTTAATTCATTTTCCTCCTTCCATACACACACCCACACACACAGTGAAAAATTAAACTGCAGGTTGCAATCACCAGAAGATAGATCTGAAAGGAAGGCCTCAGGACTCTACAGACACTCTTCATCTGGCAAAGGTCAAACTGTGCCACGCCCTAAAGAAAATGGCAGTCCTCCCTTTCTTGGGATCACTGGCTCTCTGTGTTCTGAATGACATGGAAGCAAAACACATGGTGTTTCTGTGGAGCCTCCCAGGTCACAGTAACTGTTTAAAACTAGAACTCTCATAGAGGGCAAGAAAAAGGACCACCAATTACCCCATGCCTACTCCTGAGACTTGGGAGGGGGGGCTGGATTTCCGCATAAAAGAAAGTAAATCATCACCATCAGAACACACAAAGTAAGTTCCTCAAATGGCATCTCCTCTGAAAGGAAACAATGATTTATAGAAATCAAAATGCACATCAGTTAGTCACATGTTCAAATAAATTTCTTCAGTGAAGACTCTGAAAGGCCATTCACCAGCCCAAACTCCTCTAAGAACAAAGAAGAATATTACCACGTTGGAACCTGCCCAGCTCATCCACCCCTAACCAGCAATATAAACTGCTAAATTTACCATTTACCATGACCCAAAAAATGAAGGCTAGGAAGTTGCTAAGTCACTTTTCTTGACAGCCTTTTAGCAAGAACATCCCTATGTATGCCCATCCACTGGTACCAATGCATTCAGTCAGTATGTTGAAGGGCCCACTTTGTAACAGACACTGTGCAGGCACTGGAAAGAGAGAGGGAGCAGGACAGGAATGCAGAAATTGAAGGCTGGTGACAGAGTCAGGAAAGGGCAACCAGCTGCCCTGGACGGTGAAAAAAGATCTCCTGGGTGCATGTAGGGCAGATCTTACAGAGCTAAGGGTGCTGGGAAGCCAGTTTAAAAGAAATCCACACATGAGGAATCATATAGCATACAGGATGAAGCAACAACAATCACAGACCAGCAAAACTACTTTCAAATTTTCTGCGCCTAAACTAAGTTATCGAAAAAACAAAACAAATTTGTAAGAGAAATCAAGAAAATTCCCTCTTTTCCTGTCAGGCTTAGTATAAATTGGCAACCTCATATCTGAGTTTATCAACAGTGCTCACTCACTGTGCATGGATGTTTACACACTGGTGTATTCAATAGCTAGGCTTTCTGCTGAATACCTAAGCCTTGAGCTAAAAACTGACATACAAGAGTACTGTAGCCTCTGTTTACAGAATTAATTAGGTTGATCTGTTTGCCTAACTAAGCACAGACACAGAGTGGGGGACGAACTGACTTTAAAATTTAAGGTTCTCTAAGGCTTGTAATCTTTAAAAGAAAAACCTCAAAATCAACAGGGAAAAAAAAAGAAATGTCTCTTGACTTAAGAGTCCAAAGTAAATAAGGGGTTAATTTGGGGCTTGCTATACAGAGCTCAGATCCCCTTGGTGGTTAATTTTAACTGAAGACAATGACATCCTTTATTCCTTGGGAGAAAAAAAAAAAATCATAAAATCTTAGAGATACATAATTCCGGAGAGGTGTGTGTTTTTACATGGTATTTGGAACTCTTCAGATATTATAGAAACAAGTGTCAATCCAGAGAATAAGATTTCCCCCCACGAGTGCCAATGCAAGGGCTAGTGAGGTTATCTGGTTACATATTAATTATGTATATAAGCTATAGTATGTACAAATGTATATTATATAAGATAAATACAAGTAATTTAATATGCATACATTTACTATCTACATAAAGGAAAAACCCCTACAGTGGTACTATGTAATCTTGCCTCAACAGCCTCGCTAAAAATGTATGGGAGCTGCTAAGAAATGCGTCTCAGACACAGAAATCCTTGTGAGATTTGAATCAAACTAAATTCACTCTGTTTGGCCAAAACCTTCATTGCTGTTTTTGCTACCTATGATACCAAAAGAGCCATTTCTTAAACTTAGAATGAAGAAAAGTAGCACATATCCACTGGCACTGGACCAGATGTTTTATGGGTATATACTCAATAAGACAAAGATACTTTGAATTCACTGATATCTTCAAGTCTACAGAGAATGACATTCTGGGCTCTTCCTGAGTCACTTGTGACTTCTACACCGGGTAAGGACCCTGGGTATTATTCCTTATGCACCAAATAATTTTCATATAGTTGCAGGAGAAGAGAACTACATTCTTAGACCAGATGATTTGGGTGTTGGTGCTGCCAAGCACACATGGAAACCCTACAGCTGTGTCCATCGATCACAGACATGAGGTCACAGCCCAGCTCAGAACAGGTTGGCAGCCAGCTCTCTTCCTCCCATACAAAGGAAGCAACAGATGCTGAAGATATTATGTAAACAAATACTGAGACTAAACTACCTCAATTAAGCAATTGATGGAAGATTTGAATCAAGTATCAGTAGAAAGCCAAAGAATCTATCGAAGAAGTTTAAAATAGTACATTATTAGTTTCAAATAGTTATCAGGCTTTCCCTAAGTCATATACTGCTTCCTTTCCCCAACTCCAGTTTTCTTTATATTCAGATAAGTTAAAATAATAAAGATAATGACAAATACCTTGTCACTTGTAGAAGAGCTATCAAGGAAAACGTATTGAGATTAAGTAATCATGTTGTACAATGGCAATTAGTCCCCACCTTGTAAGATCTTGTAGGCCAATGAGAAAAACAACTAAAAATGAAAAGTGCTTCCAGCCGCACAGTAGTAAGAAGTTACTTAAACTAGCCTTTTCTGCAGTATTTTACAATCTAGAGGCCGTACTGTCCCAAAGAAATAACCACTACTTGAATACAAAGAGTATATACACACTGTTAACAAGCTTAAAGGTAGAAATGTATTGTGAGGCAGAACGTTAAGTTTATGTTTAAGACTGCATAAGAGTAAAGCGCTGATCTAAACTGTTTAGGAGAAATCTTCTTAGAATAAATACAAACTTATTTTTAAACTAAATGTAGCCATATAAATAAACACACATGTTCAGCGGGGAGTTCCTTGAGTGATTAGCAGCAATAAGAAATAGCTTTAATCCACAAAAGACTGGGAACACACCAAAAAGTCAACTATAGTGATCTTGCGGGGGGAGGCAGCAGCAGAGGGAAGGGGGCAAGGGCAGTATAAGGAAAAAAAGTTTTCCATCTTTCAATTTTCTAGATAAGTACATTACTTTCAATGTTAGAAAAGGGCTATTTTATCATTTTAATAATTTTACATATATAGGCACATGTGTATATATCTAGAATATATATAAAACTAGAAAAATATACAGTAACACGTTAACAGTAATTAAGCCAAGGTGACAGAATTATGCCTTTTTATTTCTCTATATTTACTCCCTAGATTATCTACATTTCATAAACTAAAAAACAAAAACAATACTCCAGAAGTCACTTAAACTTTTTGTTCCTACTGTTTTATTGAGCTACAATTTGTATACCACAAATGTATATAATGTATATACAATTTATTATAAAATTATAACTTCTAATAAATATAAACATATACCACTGTCAGTATGCTAAACTTTTCTTAGAGGAAAGGGAGGATAAATTTTAATTTTCTTACCATTGAGAAGATAAGCATTACCAATAAAACTAAAAGGCACCAAAGACCGTGAACTTCTAAGCTAACATGATGACCTCAGCTCTACCTGCAGCAGCGTCAGCTGTAAATTTTGCTGTATTCAAACCAGAAGTGGGGCCATAGCCACTAGCTCCACGGGTTAAGAGGAAGATGCAGAGTCCTTATATCTATCGGCATGAAGCAAACAACCCCTCTCCATGAGCTCCCAGGCCACAACCCCTAACACACATTGCACCCACACCATATGGCACTCATCTTGAATTATCTCCTACTGGCAAAGTCGGGAGAAATGGACATCTACTCCCCATCCTCTTAGTAGGGAAAATAAAAACACACAGAGGAAAAGAATTAGAACAGATGGTTGCTAGAAAGGCAGTGGGGCTTATCTTTTGAAAATAACAACTCACTTTGCTGGACTTCACTGTGAAGATGCATCTTCGATCACAAATGTTACCACCTTCCTATCCCTTTTGTCTCTGGACTGACTAAAGGCTAATGGCACTTACACACACACACACACACACACACACACACACACACACCCTATGAACCATAGTATCATTACAAAGCACTTTCGTCAATATAGCAGGACGCGATGTTAGTCTACTTACTCAAACTATCATAAAGAAGTGTCCTGTTAGTTTAAAGCAGGTGAAGGGAAAAGATGAGAAAAGGCTGCTTGAACTATCTTAGCAGTATCACTCCACTGTACCAAGTCACACAGAGCACCTGGGCCCAATCATACCACTGTTCTCACAAAGACCCAGAGAGCCTGCTGCTTCACCCTGCAGGCCAAATTTTAATCTCTTCTATCTTAACAGCCTTTTCTTCCTTTCCTCTTTTGAACAAAAACATCTGTGTAGTCATTTTCTTCTTTTTTCTAAACAACTTAGGGAAGAACAAATAACCAGGGAATCTTCTTTAGTTCTAGCCTCAGGGGGAAAAAATTCAGCAGCTTCAGTAAGAGGAGACTGGATGTAGCCCAGGAGCATTAAAAGTGAAACAGCAACAAAGAAAGTGTCTGTCCACTCTATTCTTATAAGAATACCTCCTCTCACTCACTCACTCACTCGCAAGAGAGGTGATCACCAAGGGGACTCACGGGAAGGTGATTCACCACCAGGAAATACCACATAATGACACATTTCTACATCCTATACAGTTAATACCGTTACTGCTGCACTCTTAGTTATGACAGAATGTCATACCAAAGACTTTGTTGTTTTAAACATTCTTGTCCTTTAGAAATGAGAACTAGACCCTGAGAGATTTCTCACCTGAAGATCTGTGAGGGACCAACGTAGGGAGGGAGCTGGGCAGGGTAGGGTGGGGCAAGAACACAGGCTAGCTTGGAATTTTATGTTTGGTTTCATCTCCCTATCTTTATTTCACCCCAAACCTCCACCACCTTAAGGGAGGTGGGGAGGACATGCTCCAAGTGCAGCAAGGTCAGCAGAAAAGCCAACCAGCCTCACAAACAGGATGAAAATTTGGCAACAGTGTGACATCACTCACTGCTAAGACCCAAGCCAAACAAGAATCCCCAGGGGCGCGGTATAAAAAAACTTTGCTGAAGACTTGTGACAGTGGAAAAAGTTCTGTCTCCAGTGAAGACAGGAGTTCTCAAAGAAGTTCCTAAATAATACTTTATTTCCAGTCATCAAAAGTTAGCAACATTACCCACTCTTTCTCATGGCTCTTGCAGTTAACACAAATAGTATTAAATCAGTAAAGAGGTTAAATATTTCATCATGCCCAAACATGAGAAATAAAGAAGTGAAGTTGTCCCTGTAACATGAACCTCAGCATCTCTTATCTATTAAAGGAGAAGTTCCTACACGGGGTAAATTTCCTTCTATTTCTGCAACAAGTCAATTCAGCACCTACTATGCGCAAGATGGTGTTAGGCTGCATGGCCAGCTCTACACCCACTTGAGAGATGTATTCACTTGGAAACACAAGTGAGACACAACAGAATACTAAAAGAAATGAAAATAAATAGACTATCTCTATACGCAGCAACATGAATGGATCTCACAAACATAATGTTAAGTGAAAGAAGCCAGACATAACAGTACCGTATGGTTCCATTTATATCAAGTACAAAACACAAGCAAAAATAATCTCTTGTGTTACAAGTCAGGATACTGGTTATTCTTGAGGGGAGGACTGAAAGGGGGCACAAGGGACACTCCTAGGGAGCTGGCAATGTTCTATTTCTTGATCTAGTTGCTGGGTCATGAGTGGATGTGCTCCCTTTTCAGAACTACACTGAACTTATAATTTATGCCTTTTTCTGTATTCATGCTTCACATACAGACAAGGCAAGCAGACACAGTTACCCTTGAGAAGTGGCTTCTTTCAAACCTCTTCAAACCTGAAAACACATTGTTACAGCACAGGTATATTAAGGAGAAAGAAAAAAGGTATCTGAGAATGTCCAGACATAAAAGACACAAGATAAAGAAAAACTGTCATGGGGTTCCCAGGCCTGAAGAAAAGCCTGCTGGACTTCAGAGCCCCCAGACACTGTGACAGCCATCGGATCGCAGATCACATTAGCAGTCCGGGTTCCGAGGTAGGTTTCCACCTACTCACGGCTTGCACTCTGTGTCAGAGTGGGAGACCCATTAGCAGCAGGAAGTACGAGGGAGACACGCCAGCGGATCAATTTCTTTCACCTCACCATGGCTTTGGATAGAAGCTGAACAATTATAATGATCCTAAAGATCACTGAAAACCATTAACACATACTGAATAAATATAATGCCCAAGGTTCAAAGGGACAAATTTGAATCTGTAAAGTGAACAATTAAAACAAACACAAGCTTTGGGGCAGGATTACGGTTATAATGTAATCTAGGCTTTGTCATGCCACATCAGCATGTAGAGTTAAAATCTAGGGGACAGGGGCGCCTGGGTGGCACAGCGGTTAAGCGTCTGCCTTCGGCTCAGGGCGTGATCCCGGCGTTATGGGATCGAGCCCCACATCAGGCTCCTCTGCTGTGAGCCTGCTTCTTCCTCCCCCACTCCCGCTGCTTGTGTTCCCTCTCTCGCTGGCTGTCTCTATCTCTGTCAAATAAACAAATAAAATCTTTAAAAAAAAAAAAAAATCTAGGGGACAGAGTCTCATCTGTGGCACAGCCGAGCTGTCATGGGGAGTTAAGACCCTGAGAGAGGGTCTGCCCTTGTGCCAAAGGACAGCTTTCCTACCCGGGGGAGGAGAGAGCCTAGCTTCCTACACTGCCTCAGGGCCATGGATGGATTAGTGCCGTACCCACAATACTGCAGATGTGGAAGCTAAAAACTTAGCCAACCAACTAGCTGTTTCTCTAATCTTGCTTTAGATCATTTCCACTAAAGTCAACACTCTTTTCTATAGGGTAAGTAAAAAGTCAGAATAATTAGAAGATAGGGATTCTGTCACTAGAGATTTCTCACTTTTCTTCTCTGGGATATGATACTGAGTGGAGGGGAGGCAGTGAGGTTTCTCCAATTAAACAATTACAGCTTCTATTCTAAAAGCTCTTTTGCTGTCATAGCAACTTAAGACACTGTATGTTCTCACTGTGGATTTTCACTGGACATTGACAGAGAAAGACGCTATGAATTTATATTCAGGGCCTGTGAAAAGAATCTCAGCTGGAAAGCAGCTATTGGAATTAAATTTAGAAAAACATGGCTGGGGGCGTTGAGGAGGTCCTTCTAAAAAAAGGTTATCATTTTAAAAGGTAAAGTGTTTCAAATGGAATGGGCACAGGATATTTGAAATCTCCTTTCCAACTGTACTGCTTTGCCATTTTACCACATCTCAAAGGGTATCTCAGCATATATGATGACAAGATTAAAAGTTAATTTTCAAATAGTTTCATAAACAAAAAGCACATGGGTTCACACACACACACACACAACCATTAATTAACCAACTATATATAACTTCTTTAGGCTCTGGGTTTTCATATAGAAAAAGAAAGAAGGGGCACTCTAGTAGATTTCTAACATGTGTCCTAGCACTGACATTATTCATTCATTCAACAAACATTCATGAAATGCCTTCTACATATGCCAGGCACTGAACTGGTGCTTGAGATGATGCATCACTAAAAAAACCCCCAAAAAACGAAGATCCTTGTCATGATGGAGCTTATATTCCAGGGAGAGAAGGGATGGGTGGAGCAATGGTAGAGGCAGGTGATAATACACCAAGTAGAATAAATAGGTTAGTTATACACTGTGCTACGGAACTGGAAAACATGAAACAAGGTAAGGGCACTGGGCTCGCAAGGTGCCACTGGGCATGAAGGGGAGGGAGTAGGCCATACAGTCATAAAGGAAAGGTCATTCTAGGGGAGGGAACAACAGTAAAAGGCAGGTCATCAGGCAGGAGCTCCCTGGCAGGTGGAGGAAGAGTGAGCGGACCTGTGTAGTTGGAGGAGGGCCAGAGGGGAGTAGGAGAGGAGGTTTGAGACAAAACAGGGCAGGAAGCCAATCTGGTAGAGCACCGTCGGCCACTGAAACAGCCTGGCTTTTACTCTGACCTCAGGAAGGAATCAATGAAAGATTCCAATCAGATTTTGTTTCCAAAGGATCACTAGGCTGCTATGCTGAGAAAAGAGGGGTGGATAGGGTGGTGTAGTAGTAGAGCAATAGTGAGAAGGGTCAGATCTGCCTGTGTGATAGTTTCTTACAGACTTACAGACTGTTAGAATTTGTTATGAGTTTCAAATATACAAAAGTAGAGACAACAGTATAACAGACTTTCCTATACCTATAATCCACATTCCATAGTTATTAATTTATGGCTTACTGCCTCCCACTGTCCATCAATGGCCAAGATTATTTTGACACAAACTGGATATTGTTCGAAGGAAGGGAACACTAACAGGATCTCCCAACAAATGAGATGAGTGTTATATGATAGGAAGAGTAGTCACCAAGGACTCCAAGGCTTTTTTGGCCTGAGCAAATAGAAGGTTGGGGATGCCACCAACTGAGAAAGGAAAAGGCTACAGGTGGAAAGGTTTATGGGGGAAAGACTAGGAACTCACATGACATACGTCGAGTTTGGGCTATTAAACACCCAGTTAGAGAAGCTGAACAGGCAAGTGATAAACAAATGTAGAGTTCAGAGAGTCTGGTCCCAAGACCTGAGAACACTATCCCTAGAAAGTCCTGCTTGCAAAGGTGGCTCTTGGATTTCAGGAAGGTTTCCACCACTTCCAGAACTGATAAGAGTGGCTCACTGTTCCTAGGTGGTTTGAACAATGTGGTTTATTGTTGAACACCTGCTTTCCTGCTGGGAGTCTGAAATTTTTGGTACATGTCAGGCAGATGTGTTTATGTGACCAGCTCCAAATAAAAAATCTGGGTACCGAGTCTCTAATGAGCTGCCCTGGCAGACAACAACATTTCACATGTATTTTGACAACTTATTGCTGGAAGAATTAAGCATGTCTTATATGACTCTAATGGGATAGGACTCCCGGAAGGTTGTGCCTGGTTTCCTTTGGACTTCATCCCATGTGCCTTTTCCTTTGCTAATTTTGCTCTGTGTCCTTCCATTGTACTATAAATCACAGCTGAGAATAAAACTACATGTTGAATCCTGTGTACTCCTAGTGAATCATCGAAACTGAATGGTCTTGAGAACCTCTAATACACATCTTTTTCAATAAATTTGCTGGGAATGCAAACAGGAAGGGAGGTATCAAGATGAAAAACAAAATTTTGCACTTATAGCCCAAAAATTAAAAAAAAAAAAAAGCCGATGGGGAAAGAAGACAAGATGTTTAAAAGAACAGGGCCCATATTTTAAAACTAGCAATTTAGGTTATGCAGCATTTGCTGGGTGACTTTTTTATTCAACTATTTACTTAGAAAAATGCCTTTGATTCATGAAGCGATGGAATTAAACTAAGATATTACAGAAGCTGCCTGGAGAGTGCTCATTAACAATTACAAAGAGCATCCGTTCACAGCAAGTTTTGTTTTACCAAGAGATCAAGAATAGCTCCTTCTACAGCATAATTAATTTTCTATTTCAGCCCAGATCTGAAAATAGTAGGTATTAAAAAGACTAGGTGTTCAGTAATGGAATGAATTAATGCAACGTCATGAATAGCATTAAAAAACCACCCCTGCAAACCGTGGCTGACATCTGCCATTCCCGGTCCCAAATAAACCAAAACTGCATCTAACCAAAGCGATTAGTACTTTGCCATATTTTTGGTAAGAATGAATGATAATTTTCTCTATTTCTTTTTACTATTTGAAACTATCCCACAAAGCAACCAAGAAAACATATGATTATAAAATAAAAAAAAAAAGAAAACATATGATTATAGAGTACAGTAATACAGTAAAAGTATACTAGGACATACCATTAAGATAAGAGCTGCCTCTAATTTATTAAAGGGAATCTACATATATTTTATGTCAATGACCAAAACATTTTTGGAAATTCTCCTTTAGATTGCCAAGACATTCTTCAGAAACAGCAAAGTAAGCTAAGCATCATCCATGTGAAGGGCTCTGTCATAAGGCTGGAGGGGCTATGAGAACCCTAAGAGCTCCCTACAAAGAGTTTCTAATGTAGTACAGAATAACGGAAGCATGAAATGGATGTGCAGAAACTGGTGGTCATTAGAACAGCACTAGAAAATTGCTCGTAGGACCTGACAAAAGTAGTTGCCAAGGACCAGACAGTGATGCCTATAACCAGAGGGGACAAAGAAGCCACCTGAAGCAGAAGCCTTCAGAGATGAAAGACACAAAAAGGAAGGAAGGAGGAGGCCACCTGGGAAAGGTCATGAGTATCTAAGAAGGAGAGCAACAAAAGTAACAAAAGCCGAGGAGTAACAAACGCCTTCAGCAGAAGTGATAAGTAATTTTACCTTAGTATCTTTAACGAGAAGGAAACAAAGAAACCGTCATTTACTGTGTAAAAAATTAATATGCTAGACACTTAACATCTATTATATAATTTTAATTCTCACAAAAGCCTATGAAGTAAGAATTATTATTCCATCTTACAGATGAGGAAACTGAAGCTTCATTAAACATAATTCTAAGTCCTAGTCTAACAAAGGGTGTTACTACTGTCTTGGGGTAAAAGCCAGGACAGGCCTATTAAATAAAGAGGCTGACTTTCCAGAGGTTCATAAACTATAAATTCACCTTGAAAAATATTTATAGGCCTCAAATTCACATTCATAGGAAAGAGGAGAAAAAAGATAAATCGTCTTTATTAGTTCAGTGACAATTCTAAAAACAAAACCAAAAATGTACTGTCTCTTTCTAACCACTAATAATTTTAAAGGACTCTTTTATTTTCTTTTCTTAGAGAGATGAAATTTAAGTGTGAAGAGCTGATCCTACTATTTTTCATGATTAATGTATAACATCTATGATTATTTTTAGTATTTTTTATTACAAAGATTGAGAATGCTGTAACACAGGATCATATCCTCACTCCTCAATGGTAACAATATAGTACTATAATTTTCTTGGACAATGAAAACAATACTGCATACCTATTATAAGCTTCTCCAAGTATCCAGCAAAAATACACCATCCTATACAATTCATCAAAGATCTGAGTACCTACAACTTACAAGGCACTGCGACTTATTACTTGCTACTGTGTTAGAACCCAACTATGGAACACCACTATACTACGCTCCTAAGGTGAACTAGGAGATATCATGGTGCAATGAAAGGAAGATTGGGATGCTATTTTGGCAACAAGCTATGAAATTTTGGGCAGATTGACTTTCTGAATATCAACTGTTGTCATCCATAAATAAAACGAAGGCTTTTCCATATGAAAAACATTAAATGAGGTATATAGCTGACCTAGTCTTAATCTTCCTTTGCTTATTTACTTATTAAATAGATAAGAAGAATTTTGATATTATGTAAAATCCAGTTACATTCTTAAGTTAAAATGAATTAATCCAAAACAGAAATATATTCCATTAATCCAAAATAGAAATATATTCTATCTCTGCCCCACCCAAAAACAAAAGAAAAACCTAATCCTTTAAAAAATTTCACTATCATATCACCAGCAGCATAGTTATTTTTAAAACACTTCCAACAGGTACCTATTTCTTGAGAAGTTTAACCTTCACCCTTCATATTACTTTGGGAAAAGAAGGATAGATGGATTCAGAAGAAAGACGAGCAAGCTTTAAATCAGAAAAGCTTGGAAACAAGTCCCAGCCTTTGTTCTTTCTTTCTAAAAAAAGGGGATGATGCTATCTGTCTCAAAGTCTGCCGTGTGAATTCAAGCAAGTGCCTGTACCATACCCTATGTGATGGCTGGCACGAGTCCTTAAAAAAATATATTAGTTCACTTCAGGCACTCTACACTTTCCCAGCCAGATCTTCTTTATCACTTTAGATGAATTCTAATATCTAGCAAATTTTTATAGAAAGAAAATATTAGAAATAGCATAATCCTTACTCTGGCTCATTTGTATAAGGTCGTATATTTATCTTATTCTATACCAGGTATTCTCAATTGGAGTGATATCATCCCCCTCCCCAACAGGGATGAAAAATGGGTTTTAGAGGTAGAGGAAAAAAACATCACTTTTATGTACAGAGCATAAAGATATATATACAGTACATGAAGAGATAAACACACATTTTAAAATTTCATAAGGAGTGATTAGGAAAAAACATCTTCAAAGGCTTCTTAGGAAGGTGATAATGAAAATAAGGCTGAGAAATACTGCTATATTTTTTCAGGATACAGTGGAATTACTAGTTCTCAAAATCACTGTCATACTTTTTAATTAAAATAAATCAAAATTTAATCCATTTCTTTAAGGGCTTTTCTTCAAGGACTTGTACCAATATTAAAATAATAATAATAGTAATAATAAAAGAGGTACAACTTGTACAACTTGTGATCTTTATCTATAGAAAAGCTGACTAAGGAAAACAATCCTAATTAGGAATTGCAATCTAAGATCAAGATCATTGAAATTACCAGTTAGACGTTATCAAAAGTAAGAAAATATCAGATAGGGAAATTTGGCATCCCACAAACTTGACACATCAGTTTCTCTCTCAGTAGCAAAGAGAGAGCAGATAGTTTGTTAAGAAAGGTAAAAAAGAGAAGACAAGGAAAGAAAGACTATTTGGGGCAGGGGTGGGGGGAGGCGGAGGAGGATGCGCAACTGCTGTCCAAACTGACAGCTGCACATGGTCTCACGGATACATAGCCAGCTTCTCCAGACAACCCTCACTGATGCTACGGTGAGTGGGCCAGAGACATGGAAGGGCAGGGAGAAAGTGCCAGCAGTTGCCTGAAATGGAAGAAGCCAGTACCAAGCTGTAAGGCCTGCAGCATTTAACTGGACTCTAAGGAACAACAGGATGGAACAATAGGTCACACAGTCCACAGAGATCTCTCCCTCCCTTCCTTTTGTTCTTATTTTCAGTCTAGACAAGAACAGCACATTCATTACACTGTGCTCCCCTCCAGCTGAAAAGAGAGAAAATTGTGAAGCCTGACAGGGCCTTGCTTTGTCACTAGAGTAAGTTTGTTTTGCTCCCTATTGTCAGCGCATGAACTCCTTAAGAGCAAGAAATTTGTCCCCCTCCTCTTCCATGGACCCAGCTCAGATGGTGCTCAAACACTGTTCTACCAGATGTGATCTACACTGCTTAGCACTGGGCCCCTTCTGTGCTTCCTGCCTATCCAGACGATCTAGACTAAGCTTTTTAAAAACTGTTTATCAAAATGCGTATCTTTTTATATAGTTTTGACTCTGAACAATGTAAATGGTTTACACATTTGAAAATTAAATTTAATCTGGAGAAAAAGTAAGCCCTATAAATGACTCAACAGAAACTGAACCGAGCTGCATAACAAATTTAAGAACCACGTAGAGAAAGGAATTATTTCAAGTAACTTCTGAGCATAGCATTCTGATTATAAATCCTTAAGAGGTATATACTAAGGACCAAAAACTTCAGAGAAGTTTTCAGATATTGGTTTCTATCTATATTTCCCACTAAAAGGAACCAAGGCTCCTGAGAGGAAGAGATTCCAAATTCCGGCCACTGAGCACAAATACTTGTGCCAGAAAACACAGAAGTACCTAAAACCAAAGGAGTCCTGTCAAACGGCATGGATTAGCTCCCATGGCCAGATGAGGCACAATTTGATTAAATAAGTAGTAACAGCTTTAATTGATGGAAACACACTGAATACATAGAAATGCCCATGTCTATAGCAACATCCAGAAAAAAGAGAGAAGACAAAGAAGGGTGGGAGTAGGTAAGGAAACTCTTCTTTATAGACCAATGCTAATATAGAGGACAGACTCTAAAAGTCATCATTTAACCAGAATAACTAAATCAGGGAAGGATCACCAAATGAATACCAAAACAGTTAAAAAGTTGTTGGTGAACGGAATATTCACACAGTGCCAAAGTATCGCCCTGGAGATTATTTACAAAGTGTGAAGCTAACAGCGCATCCTGAGAGGAGAGCTCTGGCAGCTCCCTCTTAACGAAAGGTTGAACATGGGTTCACTAATAGTGAGACAACTAGAAGGGCTGTGCCTCCTGATGTGATGCAACAGGAAGGATCTAATACCACAAATGAGGCTTCTTGTCAACACACACACACACACACACACACACACACACACACGATCTAATCAAGCCTCCCAACCTAATTTCCAGTTTCCAGGAAACATAGGAGGGAGGGACCAGTTAAAGCACAACACAAGGAAACAGGCAAATCAGAATGTGGGATATTCTATAAAACAACTGGCTGGATTCTTCCAAAAGTCAATTTCTTAAAAATGAAGAGAAGAGAAGAGAAGAGAAGAGAAGAGAAGAGAAGAGAAGAAAGAAAGAAAGAAAGAAAGAAAGAAAGAAAGAAAGAAAGAAAGAAAGAAAGAAAGAAAGAGAAAGAAAGAAAGAAAGGAAGGGAGGGGCCAGGAGGACACAGAGGAACTGATCTAGACAAAAACTGGGTCAAAAGATAACCAAATGTAATGCACAAACCTTGGCACATTTGAGGATATCTGAATACAGACTGAACATCAGGCAAAACTCTGTCAGAATTAATTCTTTTAGTTGGTGTTATGATTACGTGGAATACCGTATTTTAAGAGAAGGACACTAATGGTGGTGCCATGACAATACACATGTAACACATACACAAAATGCTAACAACTGTTGAATCTAACCAAAGGACAGAGCATGTTCATTCCTTCAACAGTTCTGTAATTATGCACATTTTCATAGTAAAAGGTTCGGGGGAAATTATTAAAATAAAAACATAAAATTCTTGGAGATAAATCTTACTCTGAGAGTTTATGGACCCAAGTTGAGAATTACTCATCTAGCTAATTTATCTTCTTACCTTCCAGGGCATTAACTCAAAAGTAATGGGATATCCCAAAATTGTAAGAAACAAACTATCAGTCCCTCATGTTAAGATGCAAGGATTGAAAGGAAGGGGTTTATCAAGAATCCAAACAACCACTTCAATCAAGTTTCCCTGAAAACACATCAAAAACATACATACACACATGAGTGCCTGTCCAGCTGGGGAAATCTGAACAAGCTCCGTGGACTGTATCGGGGCCAAGTGCCAGCGGCCTGCACTGGTCCAAAGCCATGCTGGCAGACGCTGTGTAATGGTGCAGGCTTGTTTGTTATAATCGAACATCGAGTACGGGTCAAATCCTTAACTTGTACGAGCAACTGTTTGCCCTGCCTGATTTTGGGCAAGGGCCTCCATTATGAAGATGCTACCACTGCAGAAAATTGGGTGCAGGGTACAGGAGAACCCCCCCCTATAATTTTCTGCAAGTTCTCTGAATCTATAATTATTCCAGAAACAGAAAACAACACATTATAGATCTCATGTCCTGATCTTCTCCAGTTTGAACATATCCTTAACCTGCTCCTTAAACCCTTTCCACAACAATCTGATAAATGACAAGCTTTCTTTAAAAAGAGCTCTTCAAAATCCTAAAGACAGTCAATTCTTAAAACTGTGAAAGTCTGAGAAGAAATACAAAGAGATCTCTACATCTCTTGCACATAAACGCCTTCCATCTAGACTCCTCACTTCCCTGCATAGTACCTTTACTTCACCCAGGGTGAATTATGAATTTTCAGTTGGCTCCGTTTTCCAGGATCACAAAATCAAGAACAGAGGTGATGAGGACTCAGCGCAGCCAGCCTAGAGCACATTCATTCAGGGATGCCAACAGCTGACAGCTGGGGAGTAGAGCAGCCACGCCACTGACCTCCCCACGTCTGCTACTTTTCTGGCCTTCTGAGCCTAAGGAGTAACTAGTAGGCTGGTAAACGCTTCTCAGTTTCACCTAAGAAAGAGGCTCAAGAGGCAGGACACATCTGTGATTTTTCTGAAGAATAAGCATTCACACTTTTTGCTCCTGAGAAGAAACTGAGTTGAATTCAGGAACCATAGAGAATCCTCCTCTCATCAATAGGACCACCCCCAACAGCTCCTTCTGCTGGAGCTGAAACCAGAAACATCAGCTGCAAATTTCCCCCATGCCAGCCTGCTCCCTTCTGCTCCCAGATCCCCCTCTAGGCCAATGCCTAAAACTTGACAAGAGCTGGGAGGCCCTTGATGTGAGGGGCAGCAAGGGCATGTTTTCCAGGGTGCCAGCTGCACACTATCTTCTACCCATAATCAATACTTGCTCTGAGCCCCGACTGTGCCCCAAGCTATAGCACAGAGGTCACTCTGTATAGAGGTCACTGTATGAAAACAGCACACAAGAAACATTACTGAGAGGTCAATATGGTAAATGGCTGATTGGGTTTGTATTTGTTCTGAAGACTGACCATCTGGTTTTCATTTTACCTGAACACATGGGTTTTGCATAATTATTTTTAAAGGAGTCCTGAAAATGCATTTGTCCAACATTGCCTGATTTTGCAGGCAAGGAAATACTTTTTGTATACAACTCAACAAAAGTAGAGTACAAAAACATCTATCACACACATAGTATGTATTTCATAGCTATGCTCATAGAAAGATGATTAAAAGTAAATAAACCAAAGCACCAACAGTGGTTACTGTAACGTGGCAGTATAAAGATTTAATTTTGAAAATATTTTCCAATACTATACACTTTTTTTAAAAGCAGTGATCATATACCGCACAGTTATCATCAGAGCTGGGCTTAAGGGAAGAGGGATGCTCTGGAGAAGACACACCTCATTCAGATCCCATTTCAGATGTGGAAGGGAGCACAGCCTGGTTGGTGACAAAAGCTCTGTCAGCCAGGGCAGCACAGGCTGAAGCGAGAAAAGAAATGCAACTCCCAGGGCGCCTGGGTGGCTCAGTTGGTTAAGCGACTGACTCTTGATCTGGGCTCAGGTCATGGGATGGAGTTCTGCAGGGGCTCCACGCTCAGTGGGGAGTCTGAGATTCTCTCAACCTCTGCTTCCCCTCCCCCCCACTCACACATGCCGCTTGCACTTGCCCTCTTTCTCTCAACCAATCAATAAGATGGAAAGAAAAAAAAAAAGGAAATGCAACTCTCAGAACTTCCAAGTGCTTCATAAAATTCCAAAGCTTACATTCAAAATGGCACCCAGTCGGCTAATAAACAAGTCAGGAAGTGTGTTAATAAATGCCAAAGAACACAGGCTCTAGCTACACCATTTCCCACTGCGGCACCAACACCATGCACAGTGGCAGGAATGGAGGCTTGAGAGGAAGGTGACATCCATCATTCCATTCACAGAGAGCACTTCAGAAATAACTTGACTATTGTATTTAAATCACAGTTAAGTTAGAATTTTTGTTTCTTCACCACTCTTTAAAATAATCTTAAAAATAATATTTAACTGGAAAGCATCCAATTTCCTCCTGAGTTGTACACCAAGATAGGGTCACTATAAGGCAACAGAATAGTCCATTATCACAGTAGGTTACAAGAATCTTTCAACCAAGCAATGGGTCCCTTTTCATTATAGTGCCCAGTATTCTCTTTGGCAGAAAAAAAGAGAGCAGCCATCTCATAAAATGTCCCATATTCAAATATTTGTATAAAGTTCTATCAGTTGTCCCATAGCCCACAGGTAACCATGTTTTCTAATTCTTACTAATATACATACACACTGGAGATGAGCGTGTTCTTAGAGACCAAGGGAGAATAGGACCAAGGAGGAAACCTCTCTAGAATGCTCAACTGCACACCTGAGATCAGTTTAGCCATATTTCCCTAGACCAACCCCAGATTTGGGGAAGACTATGGCTTGATTTAAAGATATCCCAAATAGGGTGCCTGGGTGGATCAGTCGGTTAGGTGCCCAACTATTGATTTTGGCTCAGGTCATGATCTCGGGGTCGTGAGATCGAGCCCTTGCTTCATAGTCTCACCCTCTCCCTCTGTCCCTCCCCTGCCCCCGCAAGCACGTTTGTGTGCTCTAAGAAAAAGAAAAGTAAATTTTAAAAAGATACCCCAGATCCCCATGGCTGCTAGCTAACTCTCTAGAATCTGTGATATACGATGGTAAATCTTATTCGTAAGTAGGCAAGTTAGAAGCAACCATGAGAATGAAAGGTAAGATTTCAGACAAAAATAATTTAAAGTACAATGCATTTGGTTCACTACAACCTATGGTTATCTTTAAAAAGTTAAGTATGGACTTCTGCATGTATGTACATGCCCAGGAACATATACACTTACTTTTGTGTGAGTTAATCTCTCCTCTTTCCCATCTAAAGCTACAGAGTAAATCCTCATGTGACCATTTCAAGAACTATTTTTTGCTACTAAATTTTGCCAACAATCTGCTCAGCATTCTAGCAGATGTTTCTGTTTTCAAACCTCTGGGAACTTGGCTCGATCTGTTTTCTTTCCCCATGTTAAAAATAAAAGAAATGGCCCAAATGTGGCCTAATACCCTAGAGAAGCTTTTCCCCACCCCACACCCCTCAATCTCCCTATTCATGTGACCTCCACGTTCCCTTCTCAAATCTTTTCTTTTCCATTAGAGAAGATGTTTCCAATTATGGTCCATTAAGTTGCCAAGGATGACATCACTCAGATTTTTTTTTTTTTTTTTTTAAAAGAAAATGCTACTGATTCCTAGTTACTTGGGGACCATCTGCAACAATTTAAGCCAACTAGTCTGCTGGACCTTATGAACCCGCCATGTCACAGGAGGGCAATTTGTTCAAGATTGATTCTACGAACAGAACAATACTATTACATTGGGGGTTAGAGGGACAGGAGGATCTTGTTTTTTATATAATGATTTCTTTAAAATTATTTGTGACCCAACCTTACCTCAGTGACATCCATAACTTTGATGGCCGCCAGCTGACCTGTTTTAACATGTCGACCCTGAAAAACAGAGAAAAGAAAGATAATTGGCACCACTGTTTTGCATGATCATTAGAACAGAATGGTTGAAGTTTCAATAAATCATCTCTTTTGTACTTCTTCCCAAAACTGATGATGAAATTAATCCCGTGCTCTCCAGTAGAATAATATGGGTTGTAATACCAATGAACCACACTTAATAAACAAAACAAGTAGTAGAGCCAATGAATTTTGATAAAGTATCAATTCTTTTCTTTCTCAGGTTCAATTTACATATCATTACCTCTCAACCTAAGCAACTTAAATAATATTTTCTTCTATACATCAGGTTGACCGCATTTTCTTTTTTAACATTCTGCATGAATGAAATGACCCAAAAAAGCTTCTTGATAATTTTCAGAAATGGATAGCAGTCATTTTTCCCTGGTGTACTCTGAAGACCCATTACTTGATTTTATGAAAGTTATACTGAGAGTCTTCTTTGAAGCTTTCCTGCAGTCCCAAGGTAGGGAAGTTGGAGAATAATTACCCAGAGTAAGTGAGTGTACAGAGAGATAGGGATGACGCAGAAAGAGAGAGAGCCTTTTTACAGTGATAGTGTAACTCCTGACCTCAGACCTAAAACTCATTATTTCTATCCCTGGGCTTCTCAAACGAACGTGAGGTCAATCTCTCAGTCAGATGAACAGGACTAGATTTAATTCCCATCAGCCCTGTGTCTCTCCATCCACTCCTTGCAGGGTTCTGCTGGCCATTTCCCAGGCGAGTAACATAGAGCAACCCAGATCTCCTGAGCTGCATCTACTTCAGGACTTTGTGGACATTGGTCCTTCTTCAACAATTGTAAAGCAGAAAGAATGTCCCCATATCTCCCAAGAGCCTGCCTCTCTTGTGGTCTCATGATGAACAGCTATGAACTTTAGAACTTGAAACCTGAGGAAAGCTCTCCATTTAGTCTGGAAAGCTTACCCGGGAACTCAAGTTACATCTAGGACAAAACAACTCCATGAACATGACACTGTATTACAATTACATCTCAACTATATGAGGTCACAGTGGCATGGAGTCCTGCAATGGCCCAGCAGTTCACAAGCAGGAACTACACAGCAACGTAACATACAGATAACCAGCACAAATAAAATCCATAGGCCAAGAACCTCATCCCAACTCTCGCCGACCCATAGATACCACTACCTCCCTCCAAAGTGAACTACCTTCCTGGTCTTCAAAAGTGCTGCCATGTAAGTGGGGGCACCACCTCCCACAACACACAGACCTGCAGTTTAGACAGTCTCAAGTTCTGCTTCTGAGGCAAGCAGGCTTGTCCCACACTGGTCCATCCATGGCCCAAGGAACTGCCTCCTGCCCTGTCAGCTATTTCCCAGCTACCATTCCACAGCATGCTTTTCCAGCATGGCCAGCCTCAGCAGGTCTGAACTGTCCCCTCAACTGTGGCTTCAGTACTCCAACATCACACCTTCCCCAACTTGGTCACATGGCCCCGCTGAACAGTCTGGCACTCTTCCTGAATTCACAGCTGAGTAACCCACATCCTGAAAGAAATGCTGCCCTGGATATATGTTACCATACAGAACACAAAATGATCTAAGAAGCCATTCGACATCTACAGAAGCTCCACCTCAGAGATGCCAGAGTGGAATACAACCGTGTGTCAGAAAAGTAGTAATTTATGAACAGTATATGGGCTCCCATAGTTCTGATTCTACTGCCATTTTTACTACCTGTCTAAGATTCAGTATCTTTTGATGATGTTCATTCTTGAATCACTCATTTAAAATATTTGCCTATGGGTGTTCTGGATCTGTAACCTCAGCCTTTTTAAGCTTTTTAACCCCCAGCTCTGTACTAAGCACTGATACACAGGAAACTGAGTGGTCCTTCATGTCACGGGCATTGGCAGGATCCTAAAGCTACAGGACAGTGACCCAGAAGCATGGACTCCACCATCAAGACTGCATCCACACTTCATGTCCTCCACTTGGTAACAAACAACACTGCCTTAGCCTCCTGTCTGTACAAGAGGGGAATAGTGGTGTCCAATTCACGGGTTTATCATAAAGAATAACTATGATGCAAAGAACAGTGCAGGAAATAAAATAATGGTAAATAACATAATAAATATGGTAATAAAATACAACTGGACCTTGTTTCCCTCAATTGTAAGATAGAAAATTAATTTATTAGCATAGTATCAAAACAATTCCCATGACTATGACTGGTTAACACAACCATGAAGCCAAATTAATTATGATTTCCTTAAATCCAAGAGCAAAGAGGAGAACTTAAGAGAACAGAGTATTAAGTAAAATTCCAGTGCTTTCTATATAAGGGACACAAAGATCATCTATCTCCTTAGCACCCAGGCAGCCCTCAAAACTGGAAACACATACCTGATTACTCTTTCTGGGTTACTTCCAAATTACTAAAGCAAACTGCTTGCTGACAGAATCAAATGATGAGAGAAAATGTCATAAGAGTTGCTCCTAACTTTTGTTCTTTTTAAAGAAATAAATAGCATTGAGTTGGGAATGTGTTAGGTGAGGTGTGGGGGAGGGGAAAGTCTTCTGAGTATCTGATATGGTAACTTAAGATCCTTATAGATGAAAAAAATCCATGGGTCTATGGAAAAAACCTCCCAGATGTTTATGTAATACAGCAGTATTTCCCTCTATGCCTAAACTCAAGACCACAGGAGTATTCCCAAGACTTAGCAATTTGACAGTGGCATAAAAGCTTAGAGTTGTGAATTCGCTTTACACAGAATGTGATTATCCCTTACTAAGGGATTAGAGAATCAGGACCTAACAACTAATCAATTATTTTTGTGTCAGAGGGTGGACCATGCAAAGGCATTAGTCTTCATTAATGCATACCAGGTCTTCCAAAATTAGGTCCCTTTTAAATTTAAATTTAAATTGGGAAACTAAGAATTCTGTCTCCCTCCTTTCTGAGAAACAAGACAACGAATGGAAAGAAACGAAATTTGGGATTCTGGGTGTATTAGGCTTTCATTTCTCTGTTACCACCTCATTACTATATATTTCCTTAGGAAAGTTTCCTAGGATCACTGTAGGATCCCAAAGTCCTTTTTAGAATAGGTAGGCTAGAAATAAAGTACATAAAGTTCTGGCCATCATATCTGGCATATAGTGGGCTCTAAGATAGAGTCTTCCTCTCTCCACTCCCACCAGAGGCCTATGCTAACCCCTTCTCCTTAATTCCCCTTGAAACTACCCTAACCCTAGTCAATTTAGGCCCATTTCTCATTTTCAAAAGGCATGGCCAATATGGAGAAAGGCAGTGGGGTACTAAAGTAATGTACTTCCCTAATTATTTTTAAAGAAGAAACAAAAACAAAACCTCTAAATTTGAAACAGAAATAATAATCGATCTACTCAAATGGGTCATCTTTGCAAAAAAGAACCAAATGGCGAGCAACAGCCAAGGAGAAAACTACAGCTGGGACTGAAACATACAAAACATCTATATGCAAGTAATTGTGTGTGAAGGAGGTCATATGAAGAGTTGTCTGAAAAGATAAAAATCTGTCAGTGATTTAACTCAACACTACCCCAGAGAGAATATATTAAAGGTTCCTCTCGGGGTGGGTTACATGCTTAAGTCTACAAAAGCCAGGTGCCCCCACCCATCAGGGAGGCCCTACCTGTGCTCCTTTGGCAACACTTTAGAGCTATAACAAATGGCCCTCAGTAGTACATGAAGAGAAAATACACATAATCATAACCCACTGCATTGTGCTGGGGACTCGAGGATACAAGCAAAGGCATTATTTCACTGGAGTCTGAGGCTACACATCTAATGTATCATTTCACTCTGACCTCTATGCCATCTCTTAAAGGCTGCTTCATGCAGTCTGCTCCCTACAGATGACCAATTTGACCACTTTCCTTCATCTGAGTCTGGATCCAGCATGCTGTGTCACTGAAATGCCTAGCCTGCACATGGAGGGGTTTGGAACTTCACTTTAATAGGCCCTTTCTTTCCATTGTATCATCCACTTTTAGAACACCCGGTATATGATTTGGTCAGCATTAAATATACATACCTAACATCCATTTATGAACTTGACTCTCTTGGCCTATTGCTTCATTTCTTGGACATGGTGTCCTATTCAGTGTTATAAAATGCCAGAAGGAAGAGACTAAAGGCCCTTGGCTTTTTTTTTTTTTTAAAGATTTTATTTATTTATTTATTTGACAGAGAGAGACAGCCAGCGAGAAAGGGAACACAAGCAGGGGGAGTGGGAGAGGAAGAAGCAGGCTCATAGCGGAGGAGCCTGATGTGGGGCTCGATCCCAGAACGCTGGGATCACACCCTGAGCCAAAAGCAGATGCTTAACGACTGAGCCACCCAGGCGCCCTAAGGCTCCTGGCTTTATATATGAGGCACCATGTGAACATTAATGCACTTATGAGGCATCCAATGAGAAAAAGGTCCCAAATACCATTCACAGCTATTTTCTTAGTAGCTCCTAAAAAAATTTATGAAGGCCAGCAAAGCTGGCCATTATCCTATTCTACGGATGAAGAACTCTAAGGTGAATGTTATTATCTGCCCATGGTACAATGGCAGCAGGATTCCCTTTCCACAATGATTATATAAAATTGCAAGGGATGGACTCCTACCATTTCTACCAACTTGTCAAATTGCTGCTATTCAGGTCTTTTGCTTTTAAAGAAATAGCTTAAATTATTTCCCCTCAATGCCCTTAAAGGGTTACCAAGATTTGGAATTAAAATCGTTGCTGCAATAAATATTTCATACAAAGTCAGATTGGCTCACACTACCTAGAATTGCCCCCTTCAGTAGAACAACCTTTGTGGCATTTGACTTATTTTTGGTCTTTAAATGGGGGAAATGAATGTTTCTTTTTTTTAAAAGGAAAACTCAAACTGTTCTTGGCAGACATTCAAGATAAGGAAAATGCCCTATTACTAACTCTCCTTCATGTTTCTAATGGAGTCAAAACTGCCACCTTGCATCTACAAATATGCGTTACATTTATGATACATGTCCCAAGGAAAAAAACAAATCCACACACACATGTGGTTTTAAAATGCAGGGCACTGTGGCAGCATGTCTGTCTGCCTCTAATGAAGTCTGTCCCTAACCCACAAAGAAGAGCCTACCGGCAGAAGGAACAGCATTCAAGGGAAGCTTTTAAATCCCAACAGGAAAAAGATGGCATATCACCAACTACTAGGTAACTAACTCACGTTACATAATCTTTATCCAGACCCCCAGGTAACTCCATTAAAATACGTTTGCTGAATACATATGCTTACTGAGAGGCAAAATCTAATGGTCTCATTCACAAGAGGAAACTTAAAGGGGGTGTAAGTGAACCTAATTTCGAAATGAAAGACCAAGTCCTTAACTCAGGACTCGTCTCCTCGGGGTGGTCACGCTGCTGTTCGACACCTATCATCCCTTGTCCTATGGCAGCAGCATCTCATACCTTAACAAGGACGTGCACTGCACCTTAGCAGCTCCTCTTCTGCACTCGGAGCTTCCAATTTAACTCTGACCTTTCTTCACAGAAACATAAAGCTTTTGTACTCATTCAGCCTGAGAGTGTGGACAGACTATTAGAGAAGAAAACTCTACCAAATTTATGACAAGGTAAATAAACACAATTCAGGAACAACAAATATTTTCTTCTCTCAACAACCCAGAGGGGTGCATACTTACAGCTGGAACTCAAGCAAGCACGACCCTTATGACACCTGGAAAGCATTCCAGTACTAGAGATAGGACTGTAAGAATAGGACACAAGGCACCAGGATGTCCCCACTCTTGGGGCATGTAGTGAACAAAACCACTTTCTATGCACTTTCATTTACTCCTGATACAACCCAACATATGTACCAATGTCCCCATTTCATACATAGAGAAACTGAAGCTTTAAGAGGATTAAGTGGTTAAGGTAATCAGCTCAAGATTCATACCCTGACTTGTTCCCTATACCAGGCTGTAAACTTTAAATTAGAAACAACCACAACATCCCATTAAACCAACTTACATAGGAGTTGCCGGGTATACTGTTCTATAACATAAATATTTTAAGATTATAATCAAACATGGAAATGTAGTAACCAATAATAAAAAACTTACTCTCAATCTCTGGACTTTCCTCTCCTATGGTAAATCAGAAAAAGTCAATGAAAGAACATCCTGAAGGAATTCTTCAGGGAATCTGAAGGCATATGTGAACACATTCAAGCCCCTCATTCTTGGCTTTCTGAAAGTGGTTAACAGGCTTGTTTGTTCCTTCCTTTATCTCACCATAAATTTTCTTTCAACTAATACTGGAGATCAGAATGCTTTTCCTTTATGCTGAGTTTAACCTGAAACAAAAACTCCAGAGATTACCTTCCTGATATTGGTTTTCTATTTGCTTAACAGAAAAACCCATTGACGCCAGAACTCAGTAAACTGAAGACTGACTATATCTAACCAGTACCCAGGACATGCCCTATGCTGCCAGGGGAGATAAAAACACCACACCTGCCCTCAGGAAGTTTATAATTTAGAGGGGTATTAAAAACAAAAAATCCGCAAGAAGGGGCACTACAGAGGAACATTGTACCACATAGCAGAAACACTTAGGAAACAGGACAGTGTGACACCAATTGCTCTGCTTTGGCACGAGGTGCAAAGGTGTTGTTAAAGGGACCATCACTGTGAGGCTAATAGTGTAGACCCACCATGGAGGCTGTAGCAGGGCCTTCAAGGATTGCCCTGCTCTCGAAGATCATCAAAGCACAAGATGTGGATCCCTTGAGATGTGAACTGCAAATTCTCCTTACCAAATCCCACAAAGGGACAGTTTATAAAGGTATCAATGGGCCAGGAGGAAGGGGGAGAACTCAGTGACTCATCCAGGACTAGAAGATCTAGTCTTCTAGTCTGCATCACCTCTCTCCAAACATGTAAGGACAAAAGGAGCTTTTCCTACTCTGCACCCGATCAAGAAGATGCCAGTCTCCCACTGAGTCAGAAGAGGGCATTCCATCATGGAGTGACGCGCGTGCCTGCCGCAGAAGGGCCAACGACCAACTGCTCCTCATTCCCATCCAACATGGTAGCTGTTACTTGATCTTAATGATTTTTTTAGTGGTGTTTTGTTGGTTTGCAGATGTAATATTTTACATATAAGAGGTTTACTATGGGAGAGATGTTAAGCATTTCTATTAAGCATGTCAAAATCAATTGCAAAAATCACTCACTTTCACCCATAATGTATAGACTTCTAGGCTCCATCCCAGACTCATACAAGAGAATTCCATTAAGGGGGGTATAAGAATCCATAACTTTTTAAGCCAGTCTCTAGTGATTCTTACACATTATGAAGTTTGGAAATCACTTTTCCAAGCTTGTATTAAAAAGCCCAAATTCAAGCTTTCATAACCTTTTTGGACTATACAGTATTTACTTACAGTAACATATACACTCATTGTCTTAGCTAGGGGTTTTGATATGTGAAGGTTAGATTTAGAACATGTAAATTCTAAGAAATGTCAACTATGTTTATAATAAAAACAAAGAACTTATGTTCTGAAATGTTCAGGAGCTGAAAGATAGGCAAGCCTAGTTAACAAAATAGCTGATTTTACAGACAAGAAGGTACACCCAGAGAGCAGGAAGGACACACAGCAGTGGGGCTATGCCCGCAGTGTGCCAATTTTCTCCCCAGGATGTCTTATCACATCATACATAGTTCAACTTAAAAATTCCAACAGGGGAAGGGAGGGTGAACAAGAGGAGCACAAAAGATTTTTAGGGAAGTTAACCTACTCTGTACTATACCATAATGATGGATACAGGTCATCTCCACAGAATGGGCAACACCAACCCTAATGTAAACTATGGACTCAGTGATTATGACATGTCAATGTAGATTCATCAATTGTACAAAATGTGTCACTCTGGTGAGGGATGTCATAATGGGGGAGGTTATGCACGTGTGGGAGCAAGGGGTGTATAGAAATCTCAGTATCTTCCTCTCAATTTTGCTATGAACCTAAAACTGCCCTAATAAAGATTAAAACATTTTTTTAAAATTCCAATCTGCTCCGCCTTATATTTCCTTATTTTAAAGGACAAATATGAACCTACATGACCATGTGGTGAATGGCATGAGTTCAGCACTGGGCAATCCACTGACCACTCTTTGTAAGATTCCACATCCATCCACCCCAAAGGCAAAGGCCAGCTTCACCGGTTCTGCACTGCAAATCCAAAACCACAGTCCCCCCACTCCCGAATGCTCTCTTCTAGGACGTGTCTGCGAAAATTCTAAAACTCAACCAAAGAGAAGAGGCATATTACCCAGACAGCACTCCATAAGCCATTTAAGATAAGGAGCCACATAATTAACTAGAGAGAGACAGCTCAGAGCATTTCAGGAAACACCTCAGTCTTCTTAACACCTCCTTATAACAGAGCAGGAATAATGGCAACATGACCCCACCAACACCTGTTCTTCCCATCACACTGCTCCACAGCCCAAACAAATATAAGGTGAGCAGTTCATATTTTTGCACATTTCATCCTTATAACTAATATTTCTCATTACAGTCAACATCTGCTTATCTGCCTCTTCCTCCTCCCTTCCGTGATCCTCCCTTCCTGTGGATGAGCAGAAAGGCAGAGAAAGCGCAGGAACATGTCAGTGTTAGGAGGTCAGTCCAGACTTGCAATTTAATAAGAAGACAGTGCTTCTATTCCTGAAGAGTTTAAAATTAAAGACCTCAATATAGAATTATGCCTTTCTTAGGTTGGAGCTATCTTATCTGGAACAACATTCCTTTAAGGACAATTATGCCTCGGTAGCAGAGAATGTACAGATTTAACTTCCACTAAGAATTACAATCAAAATAAACAGCATGAAAAACTTTTATCTAGTGCCCACTCCCCAATAAATGAGTCATTTTGATGCATACTTCTTTTTTCTCTAAAAGCCCAATCTGGATGGAAATCTTTCCAAACCCTGAAATCTTGAGTACATTAAAGTTACTTTTCTTAATGGCTCAGGGAAATCATTATGAACATCAATTACTATCCTGTCCTTGCAATTAAGTGACAGCCTCCGGGAACATTACGTAAGGTAGTAATATTCTGACTCCTACGAAGAAAGGGCCCAGTCATCCGAGTTCTACATACTTATTCTGTCATTTTCAGCTGTGCTCTAGAACAGATGAGGGGCGGGCGAGCTAGCACTGTAGCAAAAAGCACCTTCAAGTTGAGAAGTGGAGACAATTTAGATGCACTCATACATGAAAGGGACAAGAAAGAAATACTGCCAGGAGAGTTTATGCGTAATTCCTTCAAAGACAGGGAGGGATTTGGCTGGGCAGTGGGTAGGTGGGAAGAAACAGCAGCTGCTTTTTAAAGTACACCTAGTGAAGCTGCATTAAAAAGGACAGTGCCCCTTAAAGGAGGCAGTAGCCCCACGGTATGGTACATACATGGGCCAGCGGACGGACTACAGTATCAAGTGTGAGGAATCATATTTTAAGAGGGAGACTGGAAAATTTAAAAAGCACCAATAGTAAGCATTCAGAAAATACCAAGGACAAAAAAATCAGCATATCTATTCTTACATTAATAGTAAAAGAAAAGGCAGTGGAAAGTCTTCAAATCCAAGCACCTAAAACAAGAGATTTGGGATTCTGCAAACAAGTTATTACTAACATTTAAATAACATTTGCAACTGCCTTTCCCCCTAATTACATGAAAAACTCAACTGAGTTCAAATTCAGCAATTTTGTTTAAAATAACAAAAGAATGAGTAATAGCATAATGAACTCCATATCCTTTACTATAGGCAAACATATGTATAAAGTTACTAGCCACTATGAGATATGGACATTCAACAGCTAAGTAGTCGATGTGGTAATGCTAGAACTGAAATTTGATTACATGATTCTGTCAAGATACATTAAATGATGGTAATTTTTTTTAAAGATTTTTTATTTATTTATTTGACAGAGAGAGACAGCCATCGAGAGAGGGAACACAAGCAGGGGGAGTGGAAGAGGAAGAAGCAGGCTCCCAGCGGAGCAGGGAGCCCGATGCAGGGCTCGATCCCAGGACCCTGGGATCGTGCCCTGAGCCGAAGGCAGACGCTTAACGACTAAGCCACCCAGGCGCCCCTAAATGATGGTAATTTAACTAAGCACTGGACAAAAGAAAATGACCAATGGAGATACAATGCACAACTCCTAGAACACACATTCCCTTAAGTGCTCTCACAGCAAGAACCGCACGTAATAAACATGCTGTCTCAAGCTATGAAACATGGTGAGTTCACCTTTCTTTCTCTACTCTTCCACATGATTGGAATTGTTATGATAAAAATTTCTATTAATATTTTTAAGGGAAAAAAATAAAAAAATTTAAAAATCAGTTCCTTTTATTTCACATAATAAGATATTTAAATTGGCAGAAGCATGGCACCCAAAAAAGGCACCAAACCCAGGAGCCCTAGATTGGAAGCCCGAGTCCATCACACACGAGGAGGGTGACCTCAGGCCAGTTACTTAATCTCTTCTAGACATCATTTTCCTCCTCTGTAAAATGGTCATAATCACAACCCTCTGCAAAAGGTCCTGTGAACTACACAAAGAACACACGAGGCAGCAGCCCTGGTCCCAGTAGGCAGTATCCTGACTGGGAGCGCTGGCCACGCAGCAGTGGCCTCAGCAGAGAGATCAACACGGCTGAGCACAGTATCTGAGAGATGAGCTTTCAAAGCAGGTGGCAGGTCTTTTAAGGTGAAACCTTCCAAATTTCAAAACTACCATGGTCGTGCTAGATGCTTCCCTCCAATATGAGTTATCTTTGGGCAGAGGGAGAGATAAACCTACTTATACAAATCTATAACAAAGTAATTAATGTCTATTCATTCAGATTTCAAACAAAATATACAACCAGAATTTTTGTATTAACAGTACCTGTAACTACTATTAGACACTGAAATATTTTCTTAAAACCATATCATATACCACACTTCCTTTTTAAATTATCACAATACTAATGATCCATTGTTTATCTTTAACATAATCCTCAATCTGAACTCCTCTTTCTTTGGCCTCCCCTTGGCATTATGTAAGGTGACCACAGGTCCCTAACTCTAAAGCAGGGAATCCTGTCTTTATTTTTTTATATGTAGTTTTAACCTGTTAGTTTCTCAAATGAGGAGATAAGAAAGATTCAGAGAAGGGAGCTGCGGCCTTTTGACTGACCAGTGGGGGAGCCTAGTGTTACACCACAGCATAACAACCAAAAAGGCTAAACTACACCAACCCCGGTGAAGCCAGAGCAGACACAGTGCTGAAGCCCAAAGAGTTCCAGGATTCCCGTGATTCCTAAAGGACTCTAGGAGGCATCAAACACAGAACAGTGCATTTTAATGAAAAGCTTGTTTATTAAAATGCCTAACCGTTTACCCGCAACAAAAGATGAAACAGAATTCTGTGGGTTCCCTTCCTTCTCCTGCAATCATTAACCCTCTATTCCACCGAGAAGCTCCCCTAATGTTTCTCTCATAACCCACAGGACACTAGATTTTCAATATTTACCGACAGCACAATTTCAATATTGAAATATCATTTCACGCATCACTAAAGCACTCAAACTGAGCTCTTCTTGTTGGCTTAGAGAAAAAAGTTGAAAATTTCACACACAAATCAAAAGGCAAGAGATTAGGGCTGCCTGGCTGGTTCAGTTGGTAAAGCATGCAACGCTTGATCTTGGGGTTGTGAGTTTGAGTCCCATGTTGGGTGTAGAGATTCCTTTAAAAAAAAGAGAGAGAGAGAGAGAGAGAGAGAGAGAGAGAGAAAAGCAGAGAAGAAAAGGAGAGGAAAGGAAAGGAAAGGAAAAAGAGGCAAGAGATAAAACGATGCAAGGGATTCGGATTCCATTCTGGGCTCCTGATCGACCCATGGTCCCTCCCTACTTAGCACCAACTCAACCTTCAATTAAGGTTTTCAAATTGTTCCTTACCTTTTCTCAACACTTCAAGAAGCTGACGCTAACACTGCCCTTGAACCCAGATGTATTTACACTATTTATAGGACGTCATCCTGTAAGCAGCTTCATGTCTCCCTGAACGATTTCTAAATACAAATACAGCCTAGTTTCTGAACCTCAACTACTTCTGCTGCTGTGTCCTCAGCACTGACAAAGTGTAAAGGGCATAATCCTTCCCTCATGTGGTCTCTGACATACTTGTTTTCTTTCTGGTTTCAAAGTCTGTATCCAACCCTTAATATGCTTGTGCTGAATATTCATAAGCATATTCATGAATTTCATTCATTCCTCATAATTCCCCTATTCTTCCTTTAAAAAAAGAGGTTTGAGAGAAAACCCCCCTTAGAATTTCCCTTTGAGGTTCATTTGATAGCATCTCTTACCAGAAATGATGCATTCATACCATCAACTCAACTTTTCAAAGTATGCTCACGCAAGCTCATACCATGTCCATCTAAAATTTAACTTGGTCAAAATGAATAAAGATAAATGATAGCTTAAAAGATATTTCCCTAGAAAATAGGAAAAACTCCTGCCTTGGCATTTGAAAAAGAAAATTCCCTCCTCAAAGCATCTTTTGTTAAAAATCATGATCTACTACAAAGAACCACATTAGAAAAACAGATGAGTTTTCCTCAGTTATATAACCGCTTCTTTTTGAGTTGTGCACACCCATTACAGCTTTCTCGGAATAAGAATCACAATGAAAGACTTTGCGAATAAGTAAATAAAATAAAAGAACAGTTTTAGAACTTTACGAGGGCTTACATAAACTCGGTAGGGCCGATAAAGGCAGTGTTCTGACTGCCTTCCCTGACCACTCTGTAAGACAAGGCACACAATGATCACATTACATAACTCAATGAAAAGGCAAAGTGAAATCGTGATGAAATTTATGCTTCCCTCTATTCTTCTGTCTCCTTTCTTCCTTCTTCCTACCAACAAATAAATCTCCTCTCCTACACCACAAAGGAAAGGATGGTAAAGAAGCACACACTGTGTATTCATCCTTTCCACAAATATTTTCAATAATACGTATTTTTTGTGCCTGGCACACTAAAAAAAAATACAAGTACTTTAACATAAAACACAGGAAAGTCCCGGCAACAGCCTTACAAAGAAGAAAACCATTGCTGGTTTACAGAAAGAAAGGAAGTGGGGTTCCATGAGATTGGAAAACTAGCCCAAGGTCATACAGTTAGAAAGAGGGCAAAAATGGCTTCCAAGTTCTAGGTACGTGCATCAGTGATTTGGATCAGCACATCTCCTCACAGGCTGTAGCAATTTAAAGCTAAATGTCCGCATTCCAGAACCTGCTCCCATCTCAGTAACTGACAACAGTCGGCAGCAGATGCTGGCATGTGAAGTGTGGTGAGTAAGGAGCACCTGTAATCAGTCAGGGGCTACTGCTATGTGCCTCCATACAAGTTTATCAGCTTCCCTGACTGCCCCCTCAGGCGGAGGGAAGCTTCCAGAGGGCTGTTCTATGAAAGCCCTCTCCTCTCAACTCCTCTTAATCCTTTTTAGTCAACCCCTTACTCATTCCACAGCCTCAGGTGTCGCAACCAATGCACCCTGAGAAACCTGACAGTTGCCAAGGAGCCACCCCAAAGTTCTGCTGCAACCCCCACAAGGCACCTCCTACCCAGAGCCTGCCTTACAGGATTCTAAGAATATTACTGGAGTCTACAAAAAGCCTGGGACTCTCAGTGTAAAAGGGCAGGACTCAGAAAAATGATACAAAGGATAAAGACCTAACTCTGAAACCAAACCGTCTCGGGGATCAGAAGCCATGGCCCCACACAGTGCACTGGCCAAGCAAATCGAAGATAAGTGAACGTGAGCGCTCACAAATCTATGTAACTGCCTAATTAACTCTGTCCTTCAACATGCTTAACTTGAGACGGCGGGAGAAATGCCCAGCGCCACCCTTTCCTCCCTGCGGTTCAGCCCCTCTCTTTGAACAACCCCCTGAAGAAACAAAGTCTCACAGACTCTAAGCAAGCAATGGATGTGCTGCTGCTCCAGGAAGTCATTCTCTTCAACCTACAGACACAGGCATCCAAAATGACCCTACAGAACTGCAGTTAGAAAGAGACCACTGAATTGAAACTCTTCAAGCCACAAAGACACCAAAATTTGCTTTCCCAAGATAAACCCAAGATACTAGAAGTAAACAAAAACTCTGACCATCTGAGTCAACTGCTCACTCTGCCACGAGACAGATTTATAACCTTGAATGAGCCACTTAACTTCTCAGAAGTGTGGTCACCTCACTATAAAATGTTCATGGCTCTGAGGTCCACACTCCAGGGATACAAGAGTGAACAAAGTAGATAAAGTCTGTGTTCTTTATTCTAAGAGGGGACACAAGCAATAAACAAGTGAATACTTTAGCTGCTGTTGAGAAAAAAAAAAAAAGCTACACAGAAAACCCAGCAGAGCGAAAAGGAGAGGAAGTGCCAGGATGGGGGCGGTTGCTATTTTATACTGGTGGTCAGAGAGCCAAAGAAGGTGATGAATGATTTGCCCTGCAGGACCTTCTAAGCCAGAATTCATCTACACAGAAAAACTCACAGGCGCCACAGGGCACGCCTCACTAGCCCTACTACCTTAGCCAGGGCAGCATCCTCTGCAGCTTGTAGGCAACATGGTGGTTCTAGTCAAGCTACAAAAACGACAACATGTTCCACTCCTTCCTGTCAACAGCAGATACAGTGCCCCAAGAACATCTCTGTGAAAACAGGCACCGCCCAGCATACATCTACATCTGGAGCAGAACCTTTTCTTTGGGCAAGCAAAACCATTCTCAACATGGACTACTTCCTCCTGCAAAGCTCAGGCTTGGGTTAGAGAGAGAGGGCTGTGAGAAGCAAAATCAGAGGCTCTGGACCAAAAACAGCTGCAAGATTTCTCCATTTTCCACCTGACTGCACAGCTTCTTTTCAGCAAAATCCATCCTCAAGGTTGAGGTATATAGTATCTGTTGGCAGAGCCTGGTTATGACTTTCTAACCAGGCACTGAAAGCAAAGTCTCCCTTCTTACTGTAAGGGCAATACTCAGAGGAAGAGGGGAAAAACAAAACAAAACAGATTTTTAATTGAAAAATAAATCCCTAAGTTTATGGCGCACACACCACTGCATACTGACAGTTGGTATGAGACTACTTGGGCTGTGAGGTCACAAAAGTCGACTGCTGAATACTAACGAAAGTCTATTACCAGAGCCATATTCACAACTTCAGTGTGTTGTCCTGTTTTGGTTGTGTTTCTGCCATTTCAGATTACCTTGGCATCTTATAAAGGCAATTCTTCTGAGTTCTAAGACCTGACGCCACTTTCCAGATGCTAATATAGCAAGGTTCTTCTTCCTGGTAATTCACTGGCTAAAATGGACATCACATTTCCTGCGGTGGTGGCGAAGGGTGCTTTTTGTCCATTTTTTTTCAAAATTGAAAATTCCAAAAATGAAGAGGCTGCGCATTTCTAAAACCCAGATTTTTAAGTTTTATGTTTCTTTTAAAAAAATGGATTTGTTAAAGCTGGGTCCCTAGACCCTAAGGTGCAAAGCTGAACTGAGCAGAGGTTGCCCAGGGGCTCCTGCCAGCAGGAGCTCTCCAGCAATCCCCATAGCCCTCACTCCTCAGAATACTCACATATGTACGTACTGGCATGGGCCAAGTGTCCTCAGTCAGAGACTAGAGCAGTGGTTCTTCAACCCTAGCTGACATTCAGTCACCATTTTTGTTGTTGTTGCTGGGTGTTTTTGTTTTGTTTGTAATTATACATCTTAGGCCTCACCCAGATCAAAATCGCTAGGACTGGGCCTGAGTACCCATATCTTGCAATCTCCTCTACAGAATTCCGAATAACTGCAACGATGGCCGCCCCATGAGGAATAATGTCAGAAAGACTCCAGTATGTACCAACAAAACCCACATTCTCAATAAAAAATAAAAAGCCCTCAGAACACCATCACCCTGGATGCCCTGTTATGGTAAGTTAAGCACCATGCTGTAGCTAACAAAAGACGGTTGTTATCTCTTGGGCATGTAAAACAGGGGGCGCCTGGGTAGCGCAGTCGTTAAGCGTCTGCCTTCGGCTCAGGGCGTGATCCCGGCGTTCCAGGATCGAGTCCCACATCGGGCTCCTCGGCTAGGAGCCTGCTTCTTCCTCTCCCACTCCCCCTGCTTGTGTTCCCTCTCTCGCTGGCTGTCTCTCTGTCACATAAATAAATAAAAAATCTTTATAAAAAATAAAAAATAAAAATAAATAAAAAAACAGGTGTGGCCCCAACAGCATGGGAGAAGCCCAAACAACAGATGTACTCCATCAAAAACACCGACTAGCGGCTGACCTAGCAAGCACCCTCCCCTCCTTTTCCCCTTCACTGGGGTGACCATATTAATTTATCATCCAAACAGGACACTTGAGAATGAATGAGGCACTAGTTGTAAGTATGCTACGACAGCAGGTGTAAACCAGGACGGCCTTGGATAAACAGAAGGTATGGTCACCCCCTCCCTTCACTGCACCATGCTTCAAGAATTTTTATTTTAAAGGAACAAAACACCCACCCCACCCCACCCCCCCAAAAATCCACTACCAACAAAACAACAAACACCCAGGTGGTGACTCTATAATTATTAGATTCTAAGTTAGACGCAGGAAAAGTAATACCTCTAACAGTGCCTGCACATGGTAGGCCCTCAATAAATGGTTTTTCAATGAATACTAAGGAGGCCAATGAAGACCAAATCATGAGTGGTAGATGGCATGATGAATCTATTCAGTGATTTGTAAACACAAACTTTAAGCAATCTCAAAGAAGAGGTACAACCTTCAGATCTTTCAGGTGATCTCCCCCCAGGGGCTTCCTGGCAAGTCTACCACAGCAGTTCTACTTCAACAGACCATACAGGAACAACCTTGGTCAGATACAAATTCTTCACAGGAAATACAATCAAATGGAGGAGGCCAAATAGGACCCAAGAGTTGACTTCCTTCTGAGGTGCAGACTCTCCCTCACCTGCCTTTGGGGGTAGACAGGGTTCTCTCTTTTCCAGGGCTAGGTACCCCATGTTGTTCCTTATGGATGTGGGCCAGCTGCCCTCAGGAACTTACCCCCCTAACTAGCCCTGGAAAGCCACTCAACAGCAGACAGGAAGCCTGAAGGGTTAAGACTGACAGGGGAAGTCCTGAAATACAACTACAAAACCCATGAATGCCTACAACCATCATCCAGACCTTTTTTTTTTTTTTTTTTTAAGGAAGAGGAAACTTCAGTTCATTAGAAGGATAAGCAACTGAAGTGTGATAAAATGAGCAATGAGACCTAGAATGGACACCCACCATCACAGAACCCTAGGGAGAGACCTCTAGCCTACCTGAGAGTACACTCCAGGCTTCTTGGGAAGAATTGGGGACTGTTCATATGCTGCCATACCCGTGCCCCTCCCCAGCCCCTTTTTGGGTCCTACCAAAGAGCCCTCCCTAGGAAGAATGCAAGTCTCTTCAGCACTAAGGCATTCCTGCAAAATCTGAACTGAAAGGAATAGCACAAGGGGGCTTTTAGTGGTGATGGAACTGTTCTGTATTTTGACAGTGGTTAAATCTATACATGTGTTAAAATGCAAAGACTTGTACACCGAAAGAAAACAAAAGTCAATTTTATGACAATTTTTGAAATAAAATTTAAATACTGAAGGGAAGCAGGAATGATCAAAACCCAGGACTCCTCTGGGACCTTCAGCCTCTTTTCCTGTTTGTTCAGTGAGGGGCCCCTCAGACAGACAGACATATCCGCTTAGGGATTTTGCTTTGTTGGCACTATCTTCCCTTCCTCCCCCTCCTGGCGTTTACTTTTCCTATCCTTATGACATTGTCATGCGACAAAGTTACAGTTCAGGTCTCCACTAAGGAAGATATGGGGGAAACCATCAAAGCCAAGACAGGTAAAATTCCTACCCCAGCTGCTACTATCAAGGAGAAAGAGCTGGGCCGCCACAGGCCCACAAGAGAACAAAGCAGAGCAGGAAAGGAGATCACCGATTCTGCAGCATTTACAAAGCACTATCCTACACCAATGCGAAGGTGAACTCACTTTCTGGAAACCCAATGCAAAGAAAATGAACCCGGCCAACCCAGATAAAAGCAAAGCAGAGTAACTAAATAAAGCAGTGAGCAAAATTTCCAACTTCAGGAGCCCAGTCCCCTCACTGACACCTATGCCTCAGGGGGAAGCCAAGGACAAATGTAAGGATATATGTGGAAAGCCTAGCAGAGTGCCCAGGACATGCTAATATAAAGAAGTGTTAAACAGCATGGTTGCACAAGCAATTCATTATATGAAACTGATGAAACAGTGTATCACAGATGCCAGATGGGACTTCATTCACTAAGTTGTGCTTTGTTCACTACTTTTGCCACGCAGCACTGAAAGTGAAGCACACTATTATTCCAGACTCGGGGGATAACAGAAAATTCAGTAGCAACTTTTCTTTCTCACCCTTTCTTGGATGGAAACACCTAAAATAATCACATCTGATCTTTGGAAAGGGAGTCACAACAGTCCACAATTTAAAAGGAACAAAATTCATGTACATACAAATATTTCTATAGCTGTGTTCTCAATCAGTAGATGTGTTCCTAAAGCTGGTATTTAGATCAAAGAATTTTTTGCAAGCCACTAAATTTCATCAAGTTTGAAGAAATTTTATTGGGTGTCCTTTTTCATGCATGTGAACTACAACTTTGAATACAGGATTTATTTAAAATGGGAGACAGTGGACTGTAAGTCCTAGGGAGACAATTTGCCCTTTCAGGGAGTAAGAAACAAAGACTTTGTTTCTGAATGATCTGCAGGTGGTTGAGATGCTGAGTACAAATCTGTGGGCCTCTTCCCCAGACCTCTCCATCACGGAGGGGTACACTAAAGTAGAGGCCAAGGGCAACAATTTTATTTGGGCAACATTCTTTCAACACACTTAGGCGACAGAATTTGAACCCTAGCAGAGCAATCACATAGCATAGGGACAGAAGGTCTTGCCCGAGGCCTGGCTTTTAGTATGCTGAGGGAGACTTGAGAGGCCCAAAAAGAAGCCCTGCTGACCCACTATGAACCACAGTTTAGGACCACCAACAATTAATTTCCAAACCATCAATCACAAGGTTATCAGGCTATTGTGTTTCAGTCTAAGGATTTTAGTAAATTAAGAAGGGATTTTGCTTCTATATAAAAAATGACAGTGAATGGGGTTAATCGGGCATCTTCTCATTATAGTTTCAAATTCTTCAAATAATCACATCCATCCTGGAGCATTGTGCATCTCAAATCATCATGTGAATGAGGGAATAGCAATGGTGAATCTGGCCTCATTAAATGGAGCCACAGTCCAACTAAACTACTTGACTGCCATCTGCACAGCCTCTGTGCAGTTAAAAATACAGTAGTAGAAATGAAATTCAACCAGAGAGAAGGGCTAGAGACAATATTAGGTGGAAAATGCTCCCTGTTCTTTCCAGCAGGCTCCTAAAACTCAGTGGAGTTTGAGCAGCTGGCACAGAAGGACATGTGAAAAGAGAACGGGATTGCATAACTGGATAGGACAACAGGGGATGGGATCGCATGCTTAAAGAAGACCTGGGCCTAAGTGCAAGTGATACAGCAAAGGGGGTGTAACTTAAAAATGACCATGCCATCCTCAAATCTCACTGCAGATGCTGCCGGTCTAGAAAAAGTTCTCCCCACCAAGGTAATCATAACCATCATGACCCCAGGAAGGTACAAGGTTTGCTTTTGCTCCTTCCCCTTTGCTACTCACTCAGTTAAATACCAGCATCTCCTCCCTATGGGAGGGTGAGGGTAGAGGGAGGAGAGAAGGAGCCATATGGGCAATCCACATCCATTTTGGATCCTGTGACAATTTGGCACCACCTGGTGATAGCTGTCTGCTCCAGCCTCAATACCCATTGGGAAATTTTGGGTCCTGTGGCTGACCGGCTGCCATTCAAGATAGCATCAGCAATTCTAAGAATCCCAGGTTAGACTTAGTCCAATCCAAGGAAATTAGGTAAGGAGACTATTGGGACATGAAGACCCATCCTCTATTTAAGAAATGAGACCAGATAAAAAGACAAGCTACTGCTGATTTAATCACATTAAATGAATATGCGTGACCACAGAGTTTAGCAGTGTAATATTTTTATTCTACAAAAATTAGAATGAACAAAAAGGTAATGTTTTGTGAAATTTAGACCTGAAACATATTTTTAATGGTCGTCTTTGAGGGCTTCAAATGACATGAATGTTAACACGCTATTAACAGGAAATAAACTACCAGCAACTTTCTAAAGTACAAAACTTGTTGAAGTGAACAAGTGATATGATAAATCAACAGTAACTAAGAAATATGAACGCACCTAGTCCACCCTCCTAGTATATTTACTAGGAGGAATATAATTTTGCTGATAACAAATTAATAAAAGCCAGAAAACTTTATCTCACTGCTATCAGTCAGCTGTTAAAGTGGTCAGTCATCCCCTATTTCCCTCCAGACATGGCTTTAAATATACAACCGCCAACAAATGGCTCAAAATCATGACTCAAAAATCTCAAGACATTTCTTGACGAGCAGCACAATACTACGATCTTATTATATTATTAATATGCAAACATGAGAACTTAATTCACTTGTAATATAATGTAGACACACATACCACAATAATCTTCAATGATTTTCCCACCCTACTCCACCCCCATTAACTAAGCCTTATGTCTTCTCAAAATTCTATCCACCATGACCACCCTTCCCTCTGTTTAAGAACTCATGCATCTGTAAGCACCAGGAGGGGAGGGACCTTACCTGGCTGACTTTCCACTACTATAATTCTAGCACCTAGCTGATACTAAGTATTTGTTAGAAGGAGCTCAAATTCACTCTACTTTTTTGTTTAAATGATAAGATAGGAACAAATGAGACTTTAAAAGAACCAAGCTGTTAATTTCACATTAAAAAAAAAAAAGCCCAGTCACATAATACCACTTAAGATTTAGTGAATTATAATTTTTTCCAAGAAGACATATATCAAACATATGCAAAAGATTTTGGCAAAAGCAAAAGGCGAAGATCTCCTTTTTCATCTATAATTACAAAATTAGCACATAATAAGTAAAATTCCAGACCTTCGCAGATTCTTCTCCTTTCAGTTTTATAACCAAACACTACTACAGTTTAAATTAGAAGGGTCTGAATAGGGTTATACAAACTGAGGCCACTGACATCCTGTACCTAAGAACTGGCATCTTTTCACTATAGAGCAAACAAAAGGCATTGTGCCTTCTGCTAAATAGAAGCAACAGGGGCACCTGGGTGACTCAGTGGGTTAAACATCTGGCTTTTAATTTCAGGGTTGTGGGATCCTGTGTTGGGCTCCACACTCTGCATGGAGTCTGCTTGTGCCTCTCCCTCCGCTCCTACCCCTACTCTCACTTTCTCAAATAAATAAATAGATAGATAGATAGATAGATAGATAGATAGATATCTTTTCATTTTAATTTTTTAAAAAAGGCAGCAGCAGCAACATTGAAAGGGAAGAGGAAGTTTTCTTATCAGACACTTAACTATCTCCTAAAACCCTTAGATTTAGACTGCCCAAGAAATACTAACATCAATGATGTTGGCTAGATATTAGAAATACCCTTTGCTGTGGAACAAATCTCTCTGTCTATCTAACCCCATGCCCACCTACCCTTCCACTAACACAGGAAAGAAGCACACAGTGCTATATACTACTATTTGAGGAGCAGGCAAGACAGGTGTTACCACAGTTATCTCAAGGTTTACACCAAAAAAAAGTGGACTATATGGTGTGTGCAGACACTAACATTAAGGAAAAGCAAGCAAAATTTAAAATGTCAGGACTACAACCAAAAGCATGCAATACCGAAGCCAAAACCTGGACACTGAAGACCCCACTGTGGGATTCAAAACTGAAGTGCTTTTTGCTCCTTGAGAAGCTAACTTTGTCTTTTCTAATCCAACACTTAATTCTTTGGTAAAAGCAGTTACCTCTATTTAAAAAAAAGCAGTATGTATATAGTAATGTTCTCTATCTCCCAAGCCCACTAGTCAATTACAGAAGAAATAGATCAAAATCTTCCTGAAAAGCACAAATACCCCCTAACTGGATGTGGAAATGCAAACCTTGATGCCCCCAACACATTATGATATTAAAATATTACTATGATTATGATGCAAGCTAATCACGCACTTAGGGAGGCAGCCTAAGTAATTGCAGTAATAAGCCACGTGTAAAAAGGGAGCATGATTAAGAAACAAAATAAAGAAAATCTGTTTCTATTAGTTTCTCCAAATCTTTTATTTGAGCAGTACCACTTTATAGAAAGCCTCCAAATCCAAAAGTCAGTTTTGTTTATGGGAAAGTAAGAAAAAGGGGAAACAAAAAAACAAAAAACCATGTCTGAGTACAAGCACCAGAATATTACAGCTCGTTCTAACCCAATTATTAGGAAGCCAAACTATTACAGCAATTATTAAAGCAAATTTCCTGACTAATTAAAGGCTAAGTCAACCTGCCATACATCCCACAAACAGTACCACTTAGAGGGGAACATCTCTGTCTGAGAGACCAGTCTGGAGACAACAGTTGGGAGGACTCTGCCCAGTGAAGACTCTGGTTTGGATAAAAGCAGAAGCAGAAGCATCTCCAAAGGTGAGATGTTTGTTGATACCAAATGCATAGTATCAGTGTACTTTCCTGAGGTCTGAGCATTAAAGGACAATGCCATTCTGGACATAACGGATTACAGCAAAATCAAAAGATACGCCAAAGCAAACTGCCCCAAGGGGAACCTCTGCATTCAAAGAGCAGCTTACCTCTCTCTGAATTCCAAACTGAAGAGCTTCTGAAAAACTGTACTTGTGGGAAAAGACAAAAGCTCTTTACAATTTTGAAAAATTTCTAGTAAAAACCAGGTTAAATTCTAGGACCTCTCTGCCCAACTTCCAGTGAGGTAACATGTTTGCAAAGTATGTGTGGCTGTTAGTTTACTCTTCCTAAAGGAGTATCCCAAATATGTCCCTGTGGCTTTTCTCACCAGACTGGCCCACTTACCCATTGTTTCACTTCGCCATCCCCTGTTTACTGTCAACAAATCTCTCTGGTACAAAGAAGCAACCAGAGTCTGAAAGAATTATTTCCTAGTGCAGGAAACATAAAGGGAAATGAGCTTAGATATCCTGAAGCCAGAAACAAGTTAGGGAAAAAATACGCAATGTTTAACTTTTTTTTAAAGAAAACGTAGAACAAACAAACAACTCTTAGACAATAAGGCTCTAAATCTGATTATGGCTGGAAACTGGAGGCTTAAGGTTACTCTCCTTCAAAAGTACCCAATCAATCCAAATTGCATCTGTATTAATACAGAGAAGTAACTTGCAAGAGGACTGAGCCACACCCCAAAGAGTGAGCCAGAGGCTCACTACCCCAAGGCTCCAGCGTCCTCCCACAATCTTGACTATAAGACATTTAAGATTACACTTATCAGAACACAAAAATCAAATCAATTTACGTAATTTCTAAACCTCACACGTAACTTCCTTCCCACTAAGCCCGTGTGACTGCCACCAGTTCCCCCTCTGGTCCAGCCCCTACCCATTCAAAAAGAGAAAGCACAATCACTCATTCTTCTGGAACTTCAAGACTCTTATAGCATAGAGGCCAGGTGCTCACAGTAGTTTAATTCATTAGGTGAGGGAGAAAGTCTCCCTAGAAGCGGTAGAGGACAAGGAGGGTCCATTCTCTAACCAAGACACAGCTGGGTCTGTGAGACAGACACAAGGCCAGTGCCAAGCCTGTCAAGAGCATTTACGAGCATTTACAAGCACCTGCCCAACCACCCATGCCAGGGTATAGGGTGTGCAGTCTCTTATTATGAGATTCAACAAGCAAGCTGAAAAGAGGCAAAAGTCAGTATGGCAAAAAACAAAAAAAACAACAACAAAACCACCTTTAGAACTCGTGTGTGCCTACATTTTAAAATATAACCTGCTGAGTGATTGCCTCGAAAATGGAAATACTATTTTTCTACTTTTAATTGGGAAATTTCTAGACATACAGAAAAAAGGAAGTGATAGTCCTAAAGATAATGAATATCTAATACTTAGAGTCAACATTTGTTAACATGTGACATATTTATCTATTTTTCTTAATAAGACAGATATCCCCCTGAGCCAATTCAAAGTAAGTTAGAGACATCAAAAAAAAACCTCATTTCTAAATACAGGTAAAAGTATTCTCTGGCCATTATTACATGCCATTATTACAACTAAGAAAAACAACAATCCCCATATCATCCAATATCTAGTCCATATTCAAAGGTTCCTAATCCCGGGGCGCCTGGGTGGCACAGCGGTTAATCGTCTGCCTTCGGCTCAGGGCGTGATCCCGGTGTTACCGGATCGAGTCCCCACATCAGGCCCTTCCGCTATGAGCCTGCTTCTTCCTCTCCCACTCCCCCTGCTTGTGTTCCCTCTCTCGCTGGCTGTCTCTCTCTGTCGAATAAATAAATAAAATCTTTAAAAAAAAAAAAAAAAAAAAAAAAAAAAAAAAAAAAAACAAAGGTTCCTAATCCCCCCTCCCCGTTGTTTTTAACTTGTTCCTACAACAATCCCTCCCAACACTCCTTTGATAGCCATGGCATTGACTTTTTGAAGAAATGAAACCAGCTTCTTTATAGAAGGGTTCACATTTTGGATTTATCTGAATTCCCTGATATTACTTGGTGTTGTTCTTCCATTCCCAATTTTACCTTAAATTTTGATTAACACTTTTTGGAACAATATTTCATAGATAACACTTTATATTTCTATAGCATTACAAGGCATTACACTATGTCAGGCTGTCCAACTATTAGTGATCTTATATTTGATCACTTCTGTAGTGGGATAAATGTTTTAATCTGAAGTGATTTCACTTTAAAAGCATTTAGGATCACTAGGGATGTTTATAAATGAGTAAAAGAGAATACAGGAAAAAGAAAAAGGGAATAAGTGGCAAAAATCAGGGAAACAGATGAACCAAAATATGGAAGTCGGGGTCTTGGTTTACTTCAAGTAAATTAGCCTAAGTTAGGAATGACAAATGTGACCAGAAAATGAGGGGTTTGTAGTATTCGTGTATAATCTCCTTTAGAAAAACGTAAGACCTTTAAGGCAGACACAATTAGCTGGTGATTAATAATACTGCAAAACTATCCACACAGCTAATTCCTCACGTACCATTAAAATACATTTTAAAATGCAGTATGGGGGCGCCTGGGTGGTACAGCGGTTGGGCGTCTGCCTTCAGCTCAGGGCGTGATCCCAGCGTTATGGGATCGAGCCCCGCATCGGGCTCCTCTGCTATGAGCCTGCTTCTTCCTCTCCCACTCCCCCTGCTTGTGTTCCCTCTCTCGCTGGCTGTCAAATAAATAAATAAAATCTTTAAAAAAATAAAATAAATAAATAAATAAAATAAAAAAAATAAAATGCAGTATGTATGTAACACCATCCTCCAAGTCATTAGATACTTTCCAAACGTGCCTTTCCATATATATACTCACACAGTGGATCATCACAACCACCCCAGGGAAGTAAGAAGGGCAAGAATGTTCACATCCTCATTTTACCAATGGGAATTTGAGCTCAAAGGCAATGATTCAGCCAAGATCAGAGTTGGTGTCAAAACCAAGGTTAAATTCCAAGTCATCTGACACTCAGTACAATGACCTTTCTACTAAAATGAGTTACGATTTAACAGTAGGGTTCAATTTGGGTACAATTTTTCAGAAACACCATTATGTGTGATACCACAGTGTGAAGCTATATGAATACACTCAGATTTTATATACATACAGTATCATGCATATGCATATATACATGTAATACATAGTTCTTTCAATCTCATTGTTCCTCTATTTGAGTAAACAATATTTATAAGTATGTTAAATAAATCCTTTTCAAGCAACATCGATCCTACACAGACTCCCCACATAAAGCTGTCACTATGGCCACACATGACAAAGAGTAAAAGATATGACAGCTCTGATGAAAATCAATCCCTATTTCTAAAGCAAAACACCATTTAGATAAACCCACAATGTGTGCAGCCTCGCTTCTGTGGGTCTAGTTCTCTATAGCCTCCCTCCATCCACAGCCTTGTGTTGGACACTGACTGGCACTGAATCTACTTAAGTCAGAATACATTTTAAATGCACCAGGAGAGTTCTTTTTTAAGTAAAAGGTATTTCCAAAATCAGAAAATAACTCTATTTTACAGAAATATCAGAATTCTATGCTTGTCGTAGAAATTTTGAGGCAACTAAGTGGTCTAGAGTCAGTGAACTCTAACACCTTCTTTGCCAGAACTGCCAGTGGATTTTAAATCTTCTGCAAGTTGTTACTTTAACTAGAAGATGCAAGGAAGGACTTGTGCACATTTTTGCACATTCTCGTAACAACTCTGGTCATTCTCCCATCAGAAAGCAATTAATTAAAAATTTATTTTATAAGCCCACCAACTTGGTTACCTCGTAAAGAGGTAATACCAGTAACTGTGTCATGCTTTATACTCTGCAAAGTGGTTCTGCCGTGACCTAACTCCTATCCAACTGTACAGCAGCCCTGAGAACAGAGCCTTTATCCACTGGTGAAGCAGTAGGTGAGAAGAACAGTTCTGGAAGTTCTTCTACCTAAGTCCCTCAGTATACAGGATTCTTCCTGGAGTTCTGCCTCACTGCTCCCTAATTGCTCAGGTAGCTCACCCCAGGCCACAGTAGTAGGTGGTAGTAGAGCATGGCTCCAACATGCTGTCTCGGGCTACAGAGTCTGGGCCCTTAGCCACAACACTATTCGGCTTCGTATCCCCAGGTGATGGGCCAGACAGGCGGCCTCAAGGAACCCATCAAAGTACCTATCAATTGTTGATTAGATGCTACATTCCCACAAATGGCAGCCATTCAAATTCTCCACAACACCCAGCCCCCACAAGCCCAAAACAGCTGCTGGAAAATAGCAGAAAGCAGACTATCGCTTTCCATAACCCTTTCTTTTCCCAGTTCCAATTACACCCACACAGGGAGAATGGAGCACTGAAAGGCTAGGGAGGAGGGGATTTTATCAAGCCAGAAGGAGAGCCTCACAGCCCTCTGCTAGCCCCCAGTAAGACAACAGTAAAGCTTTGTGCGACACATGCTTGGGAGGTTTCCTCACCAGCAATTTAGAATGAGGAAATTCCATTTACTGCAGACTTTTGTTAAAGAGCTCCCATTTAGATGGCTATGCCCTTAATAATCTTCCCCTGTGCCACTTTAGCCATTTTACCTCCACAAGAGCTGACAACTCAGCAGACGGTATCAAAAGTACTTCTGTACTCAGGCCTGAATGGGAGTATGAGGGCCTAGGCCAGACAGAGGTCCTATTCAGAAGGACCTCCTTTGAAAGCTCCTCTGGCATTCTAAATCCCAGAAATCCAGATCACTGCAAGAGAAAACCTTCACTGCCCAGAGGGGGTTCGGGGCAGGGCACGTGACCGACTGCACTACCTGTGCCATGCATGGATTCACCACCACAGAGAAGTCAGGGGAGATTTAGCAGCTTATCACTGACATGGCAATCTGCCAGATTCCATATGCTCTCAGAATTTCTCCCACATTTAAAATGAGGTACCTCTAAATGTAGGATACACAACTCCTGGTGCCAAAGGTCATCACCTGAATCATAACAACACCGTTCACTGAATGCTTAACTGAAAGTTCACTTTCCATACACCTTCTAATCCTAAAAACAACCCGGCTTGGCACGGGGGACTCCTGGCCCTATTTTTTCAGACAAGGAAACAAATTGAGAGGGGCTAATTTGCCCAAGCTTACAGACCTACTAGCCCACTGACTTGAGAGTCAACCCGATGCTCCTAAATCACTGTTCATCTAGCCCACTCTTTTCCACCCATGTTTCCTCCTTGTCAATTATCATTAACAAGAAGGTGGTGTGCAAAGGACCTGGTTCTGTACTGGTGGGACATGCGGGTTGGTGACAGAGGGGGACAGTTACAGCTGAAGGATTAAAGTGTCCCTTTCTCCCAGAACTCGCATTCTCACTGTAATTTAATTACCTGCCTACAAAGTAAGAGGATCTTGAGGGTAAGGGTTGACTTTCTCACTCATTTCTGTATCTGCCAGACACACAAAGCACGCTGGGTCAATGTCTGCTGGATCACTGGGCCCAAGCAAAATCTCAGACAAGTCACTGGAAAAGGTCAAGCAACAATGTCTCCACAATCTACACAATCATAAAAGAAAAAAATGTCTAATAATAGTAACCCCCCCAATCTTATTTTACATAACCTTAAAAAGGAAGTACTTCATTTATACCAAAACCAAGTGAAAAGAAAACAACACTGTTACAACAGACCTTTAACTTCTACAGCCAGGTTCATAAAACACGAACAATTCATTTTAAAACGACAGTTATTATTACTTAAATATGTTTGTTCCCAGCGGACTTAGGATTCCAAAGATAAGTTGGTTCCGTGGATTCAATCTAGTCTTTATTATCTAACTGCCAACAAGTTGAAAGAATCAGTTTTGAGCCCCCCAAAATTGTATTACTCTAACAATATTTTACCTCTGCCTCTCCACCACTTTGATTTTTTTCAGTAGAACATCTTCTCTAGTTCCTATTTAGATGTCTCAGAATGTCTGACAGCCAGCTTAAGAACCCATATAGTACAAAAACCCACAAATATTTTAAAGGCTTAAGTGAAATAAGAGTCTGAATTTCTTTTCAAAAAGGAATTAAAGAAAAAGCAGTTAATTTTCACTTATATCACAGCTCCGCTTCACAAACAAACCCCTTCCTCTTAGACAATTGGAGAGAACAAACTCAGAGGAAATGCCAAGGAGATGGTGTCATGCAAGACTCCCTCAAGAAAAGGAAAATAGATAAGACCTCTTTCTAGGAGAAAAATGCCCAAGAAAACCCAAGGAAGCAAACTTCATTCAAACAGAGAGAAGTCTAACCTAACTTAATGAGCCTTTATAGTCTAATGAAAACTAAAACAAAAACTAAAATATCTAAAGTTAAAATGCCAGACTTTACAGTGTCAGACTCCCAGGAGATCAATTTAACCCCATGATAACATGCCACTGGAGGTGTGTGATTAATTCTAACGTCTATATTACTGACCTCTGCCAGATTTCTCTCCTTTCTTCAAAGCACATTTCCTCCTAAAAGGATGAGCATCTAAAGAAAACCTACGGGATCAGTCAGAGTTAAGATGATCAAGGGAGAGAGGCTGAAAAACCTAAATCGTGGTAAAATTTCAGTAAATAAAGAACTTTATTGCCCTTGATCAATAACCTGATCTGAAGCATAAACAAATGAGGAATAAGATGTTTCTGACAATGTTTGGTGTGTCCTTAAAAATCCCTCCATAGCATCCCTTTTCAAATAAAGGATATGAAATAGCTAGTGTTACCACAGTTTTGACATGCTGATAGCCCTGATTTATTGTCTTCCAAGAATAGAGGGTTCCATGACTATATTCGTTACTATAGAAACTATTTTAAAGTTTTGTTTTTCCTGCTCTCTGTATATTTACGACCTATCATCACTACTACTATATGTCTGATTTACTGGGGAAAAAATCTTGCACTGGGTTCAAGTCCTGATTTTCCCATTTGCAAGGTACAGATTACTTTTCTGCAGATCCAATCTATTTGCTTACTAGTTATTATTTACTCATTATTTACCAGGAAATTGTTCTCAAACTTTATAGAAAGAGAGGCAAAAACAAAGAGTTCATATATAGTATAGTAATCTGTACAAATTATTCTGAGGTTATGAAGAGAGGATGATCTAAAATAATAAATATATCATTATCTCAAAAAGCATTTGTCAAACTGTAATTATTTCAATGAGTTTCTAATGGCACTGTAATTGTATAAAACAAAGTCCCAAGGCTCTTAATGCCCTAAGCTTTGGTTGCGCAAGAAGTTTCCCTCTTGCATATCCCTTACCCTAAAGGGACCCACAGATACTTCTGAGATCTCAAGAGCTGAAAGAGATTTTAAAAGTCCAACTAGCCCTGTACTACTGCGCTCTGCATGAAGTAAAATGGAAGGATAAATACCACTGGCATTAAGGATCTTACCCAAACACAACAAACCAAGAAAATACCTAGGTAAACATTTTTTCAGAGCAGAATAGGATAACATGTAAGTGATAGTGGACATTCAATAATAAAAAACACCAATAGTAAAGGCGAATTGGGATCCAGAAAACACAGGTTAGAGTCCAGTCCTGTCACTAATAACCTCTTCATCTCTCACTTTCAACAATAATTCAACAGTATTTTTCACTGCTAGGAGACAGGTGCTGGTACTCCCAGCTGCAAAACAGGAACAGGCTGAACTAGATGGCATCTGCTCAGCTTCTAGATTCCCTCTTAGTTTAATTAGACTTTTAAGGCTCGTACTGAAATCTTACAGGAGGTCTAAGAGAAGCACTGGGATCCCATGGTTTCATTAAAATCAAGATGTCTTTATAACTTCCTGAAACACAGCTGAGCCAGAAACAGGTAGAGGTGGTGTACATTATTCTGCTTATAACTTAGGCTAAAAGTGAGCATACCTTTCTATTCAAAATTATTTTTTGTGAGCTTATTTTAAACCTCATCAGCAAAATGAAACTACCTCACCACATCACATCCCAACCAAAACTAAACAAGTTCTCCAAGGCAAGCAAAACCCAGGAAATTACTTTTATGTGCCCAGAACACCTAAGCACATAACCCAGTTCAGCACAGCAAAAAGAAGACAGATCTCCAGCCACACACCCCCTCATCATGTGGTAAAAATCTAGTGCTGAAACCAAGAAGGCCCACTACTCAATCCACTTCGGGGGAAGCAAGGAGAAAAATACTACTACTGAAATTGCTTCATGACTACCTCAGTCAACGAACTAAGGCAAAGTGCCAAGAATTGTTACTTTATGCATGTGCTTATGGTCTAAACCTCCAGAGTGTTCCTAAGGGCCAATTTTTTCCTTCCAACAAAAAATGTTGAGTTGTATTTTATTACCTTCTTCCTACAATCGAAAATGGGCCTAAGAATGTACTGCAATCAAATCCTTCTCCTAAAAGTTATGTGAATGTGGTCTCTTTCTCTCTCTCAAAATATCTCAAAGTATCGCTTTCTGGAGTTTCTGTTCCTTCAACAGTTGTCTCAGGATGGGCCACCTACAAAGTAAAGTTTTTCTTCGTTTCTCTCGAGGACAGTGATAAGTGGAGAGATGGGCATGGGAGGGCATGGAATGGGGAATATGAAAGATGTGCCCAGGGCTGCGGAATAAACAAGGATGAAAGGAACAAAAAGATGGGCCCACCTTTCCCTCTGCCGCATCTAAGCACTTATTTATCCCCAGCAGTGGTCATGTGAATTCAGAGTGCGCATAACACACAAAGAGCCTTTACTAGGATGTCCACAAGAAAACGTTTAAGAATTTGACTAGAAGAATTTTTCACCCTGCTTTCAAAAAAAGACATCAAAACAAAATTAAATTTTAAAAAGCATGACAAATCTTGTCACTCTTGGTCATTAGTGATTTCCAAATCTAGCAAATCAGGTCAATTTCTTTTTTTTTTTTTTTTAAAGATTTTATTTATTTATTTGACAGAGATAGAGACAGCCAGCGAGAGAGGGAACACAGCAGGGGGAGTGGGAGAGGAAGAAGCAGGCTCATAGCAGAGGAGCCTGATGTGGGGCTCGATCCCATAACGCCGGGATCACGCCCTGAGCCGAAGGCAGACGCCTAACCGCTATGCCACCCAGGCGCCCCAGGTCAATTTCTTATTAAGAATTCTTAGCTGATTTAATGTCAAGGGAGTAGCTGCTCATGTCCCTAACTGTTTCACTACCTCAACACGTTCACCCGGATAGTAAATAGTCCCCTTAAATTCTTCCTGGAGCAAGGCATAAATAAATAAAAACAAATACATGGAACCACACCATGTTAGTTCATTAATCTTGGGACTGCATGCAAGTCACTGGGGTTTTGCAGCCATTACAAACAATATCCTGGGTCCCTTTCCTTCATCCTTACAACCTCCCTTCCTACCGCCATACCTTTCTTTCCCTCATAAAAATTCAAAACCAAAAAAAGTCATCAGGCTTTCCTTTTCCAACAAGGAACTGTTGAGCACCAAGAAGCTGTTGCTGCTTTTAGCTCCAGCCAATATGCCACCTACACTCTCTTCTGGGGCTTTGTTTAATTCACTCTGCTTAGTGAAAACTTACATCAACAATGCTTTCCCCCAACTCAGAGCCTCCAATATAATGTGAATAGAATCACACGTCATAAGCTGTACTTGAAAGTCATTTCCCACACAATCTGGCAGCAACCAGTTCCTGAATCTGGTGAGAAACATGGAAACACATTTAGTGTTAGAGATGCCCTGCAGATTATCTCTCCCTTTGAAAGCATTTCACATTCACATAAACTGAAGATTGCAGAAGATTTTTAGATTAACAACACTAAAAAACAAAAGCAATTCATTCTTTTAGCCTTCTCAATTAGTAGAAATAAAACAAAGCACCACACACACTTGGCTGGTGAATCCGCCCCTCCTCTTCATTTCACTGCGAATAGTAACTAATAATAAAGACCCCCTAAGGGCTGTCCACCCCTCTAGGGCCTGTGCTTCAGTGGATCCTGCAAGGCCCACAGAGACATCTCCAAGCAGCAGGAGTTACAATGCTCACAAAAAACTTCTGCCTCAACGTTTTGTGGTTTGAAGAGCTGATCCATCTTGGCGTGAATGGCCCTTAACTCTTTAAGCCACAAAAGGCTGAGGTTAACTGTCTAAGAGGTGCATAACGGGATTAAATCCAAAGCAGCCACCAAAATCCCTTAATGTGCTGGCAATTTCTGAAATCAGTATTATCTGAAACAAGTGGATTGCCTTTTAGACTGGAGCAAGGAAATGTTTTCGCTGGATGTCCTACAGTCATGCATTCAGATTAAACAAAACTCTGCAGATATTTGCAGAGTAAAATGTCTGGAAGGATAATACATCAAAATGCTAGACGTGGTACACACACTTGTTAAAAACCACACCACATATATCAGAGCTAGAGAAGACCTTAGGATGCCACTGACTTGATTTCTCAACAAAAAAGATGGGTATCTACCCTATTTTGCTAAGTCCTCCAGGGAATGCACTTGCATGGTCTCCTGTAAGAAGCACAATGAGAATGTTTATATTCAAAATGCCAAAGGCACATTTCAAAAACATCTATTTCAAACAAAGATTCTCTTTGAAAAGCATGCTGGGGGGAGGGTGGGCTTGGGGAGAGAGTGCACTCAAGAAACTGATTAACTGTTTTAATCAAAGGAAAAGCTGGGAAGGTGTTTCGGCTTACCAAGGAAGTCAAATCATAGCTCTGCCACTGACTAGCTCTATACAATCTCGGGCAAGTTGCAAAAATGTCTCTAAATTTCAAAATGATTATCTAAAAAATGGAGATAATAACAGTGCCCTCATGGCATTCATTTGAGGGATTAAATGAGATAGTGTGCGTCTAAGTGCGCTCTACTCCTGGAGCTAATTCCTGGCATGCATAAAACATACAATAAATGCTGGGTATTGCGATCATCACTTACTCCGCAACAAGCACAGAACAGGCTTTGTCCTACGATCTGCTGCTGGCCTCCAAAGCCGTGACTCCCTGCAGTTGGAGCCTGGCACCAGTCGAGACTGGACTGGGACCCCTGAGACCACCATGGTCTCACAAGCAGACATGGGGCAGTGGCTGGGGGTGAGAATGATGTGGACACGGCAGGAAAACTGCTTGGCGCAGTTCAGGGTGATGATGAGTTTGAATTCCAACTCAGTACCTTCAAGCTCTATGATCACAGACAGGTAACTGAGCTTTGCTAGCCTCCTCTGGGCTTCTCTTCAGCTAAATGGGAATATTACATTACCTAAATTAATCCTTGCAGGTGAAAAACTAGCACAGCGCCTGGCTTAGTGCACCATAAATACCATCCTTTCTTTCCCTCCTCCTCTAACCTGTAACTTCCTAATCTAAGTGCCTCTGGGCATAAGGCGTGAGCTTATCAACTGTGATCATCAGAAAATAGGCTGGGTGTTAAATGAATAAAGACATGAGAAAATGTAGGTTGATAACAGGGAGTGGCATTCTCTCCAGAGCGATCTGAAGAATGAACCAACACACAGCTGGACTAGAGAGATAAGGCTACCTTTCAGATAACAGCATGAATCACTGAGAAACTAACTGTTCAATAAAAGACAAGCCAGTGCACTGTGAACACAACCTATGAAATTTATATCTGTGAGGCCGTGTAATCCCTGTGTTATTTTGTTTTCATTGACTTTCAGGTAATCTTTCATTCACAGACCAGGTTTTCAACACCTTGGCACAAAACTTTATTTATCCTTGGGCATGCCAGAAAATTCCCAATTTCAATATAAAATCATTTTAATCCACTTTACAATCCTGGAAGGAAGGGAGGTTTGGAAGAAAAAGATAACAAAAAATAAATAGGGTGGTGAACTCCACACATAAGTTCCAAAGTTTGGGAAGTGCTGTTCTCCAGCATCTTCAGGGAATGTTCACATGGCTCACTTTCCAGACCCTGAGGTCACCTAACCAGTGAAGACAACTAGCCTATACAGCACTGATAAGGAAACTGTGGCATAACAGCTGACACTTCCCCTCAGTACCGGTTCCTTTGGGACCAAACGGAGGTAGAATCCAGTATTAAACGAAAGGCCCAAGTTAAGAATGAATGTGATACACACTGTCCAGACCATAGTCAAGATTCATACATCTGAGGGTGTTAAAGGTTCAAATAGTGCAGTGTATGAAAGGCAATTTAACAGGTACTTTTTGAATCAGTTATAATGCCCCCCCCAACTCTATGCTATCCCCTCACTGTCCAAATTTCACCCTACTCCCGTCTAACCCATTTTGGGGAAGCTAAGTAATAAAAAAAACTTTTTTTTTTTTTTTTTTTAATGCTGGGTAAAAAGAGAGAGAGAGAGAGATGAGTTGCCTATTCCATTAACCATTTCTCCCACATTCTGCAAGTAGGGACACGAGAAAGAAAGGAATGTGCTTTAAGAACTGCTCATCCAGGAAGTACCAGGCCAGGGATCTGGTGGTCAGAGGATTAAGAGGCATAACAACAGACACTTGTTGGTCAGAAGGACAGACGCTTTTGGTGATGTCCTCACCACAGTCCACTCAAGCTTCACAAATAATATCCTCCCCCAAACCCCATTAAACCATGGGTTATTCCTCAGAAATATGCTTTGAACCTGTGCTATTTAAAGTAAAGACTTAAAAGCAAAAGCACACGAACACAACACAGACATATCACTGCTGATATTGCTAGACCCAGAACCAGCAGGGTATCACTATCCTTTATTAACAATGAAGGGAACTACAAGACCACTACTACCAAAGACCCTAGGACAGTGAAGAGACTGGCCACAGACAGCAATGATCATTTTTACACAACAATGCAGCTTACAAGAGCTCCTCCATTGTGTCCTCTGGTCAATTTTCTGAAAGGCACACAGGTCAAACGTTTCGTCTTCATTGTGTCCAGTGTAGAAACAGAGACTTAAGAGGTTGTCATTTACCCAAAGGCTCCTAACATGAGCACCTGGCTTGCAGATGCCTAGCCCTGTCCTCTCTCATTGGTGGGGACTTCCCACAGGCTATCGGCAGGGCCCACCATCCAATGCAGACACTTCACATAAAACTGTCTGCAGACTTGTGACAAGGAAACTCTCTCACCCATGTGGATTTACAGTTCTGTAGACTGCATCAATCCAAAGCAAATTTCAATACAAGTATCTCAACTTTTATGGCCTCCAGATAATTTCCTCTGGCTAGAACTATCCTTGAAGTTGTGAATTTTTTTTCCCCGAAGTTGTAGATCAAGCCTCAAATCAACAACAACAGCAAAAGTCTACCCAAAAAAGTCCATCAGTTAAAAGCTAATGGGCCTGCCACTCAGGAAAAGAAGAACCTTCAAAAATGACCTAGATAAAAGTTACAGACTCGACTAGGACTGACCAACCTTGAGAATCCCAGCAACACCTCCGATTTTAACAGTAGATTGCACAGAAATTTCAGATGCACGCAAACCCCGGGCGTCCAACCAGGACAATACACACACATTCAAAGGGTAGTGATGCTCATCAAAGCTCCACACTGTGCTTCCAAGTCAGCTGTCTGCAGCTGCTTGTAGTCGAGCCCCTAAGGACAACTCACTTATCTCTAAGTAGAAGCCAGCATCAGTTTCCGTTTCAGCACCTCTAACAGAACCTCAACCCACAGCCCACATCAGCATTGATTTAGGAGTGGTCTGTTTCATGCCTATGCTCAGCACCACATTATCTGCTCCATTCCTTTCCTTGGATTTGAACACCTGGAGACGAGTGCCTCACACTCAGTAGGTACCCAATAAATATCTGCTGATTGACTAAATGGACCTCAGGCAATCACCTATTCTGATCTTTTCTCTGAGCCCCATTCCATAGCTGAGACATGTTAGACTCTAGGGGTTGAACTTTTGTCCCAGTAAAGCTGGGACAAGGAAGGAGCACTGAGAACATGGAGAAAACTGGTCTCTCATCCAAGCAGTCCACTTCTCAGTTGTATAAAAAAAGGGGGGAAAGAAAAGAATGTTCCCACAAAGTCGGTATCCTTTTTAATATATTCTACTGAAAGTTTACTAATTTTTGAATTGTTTTCTCCTTTCCTTTTTTAGTTGACTTCATGCTTCCTCATCTAATAAGAATATGTCTATGTTCAACTGTGGAACAATGAATTCTTTGCAGAAATGCGAATTCACAACTGAGAAGGTGTTATTAAAACGCTGTCACACTCTCCCAACACACCAACAGGGAGATGGAAGTGGCATACAAGCAAAACAAGAGAGGCTCCCTCCCTCCAAGCAGCAGGAATCAACGCAAGCCCACGGAGGCAAGCCCACGGAGCTTCTCCCAAGCTATGGGTCAGGAGGAAGTCAAATGAAAAGATAAAAGACAGACGGCTTACAGCAGAAGATAACATTATCTGGATCCCTCCCCATTTGTGAGATCATCCTGCTGACCCAGGACATGTCTCTCCATTCCTTATTCCGAAAAGCAGTCTTATGTATTTCAAATTGAAAGTCAAGAAATGGTAAAATAGAAATTAAGTGGACACAGGAAAGCTCTCCAATACATTCATCATGTGATAGTAAACAATTCTAGTTTCAATCCCAAAGCAAACCAGTAGGAACTATTTTTTGCTATTATGCTTGTTTGCTTTTAAAAGGCAAATACCAGGGGCGCCTGGGTGGCACAGCAGTTAAGCGTCTGCCTTCGGCTCAGGGCGTGATCCTGGCGTTGTGGGATCGAGCCCCACATCAGGCTCCTCTGCTATGAGCCTGCTTCTTCCTCTCCTACTCCCCCTGCTTGTGTTCCCTCTCTCGCTGGCTGTCTCTACCTCTGTCGAATAAATAAATAAATAAATAAAAAATCTTAAAAGGCAAATACCAGAAGCATTTGCTACTTCCATATACACACAAAGACTCACACCCCCACACACAAGTTTTTTAAGGCGTTCAAATGGAAATCCATTTCCGGTGCTTCCCTGCTTTGACCAGCTTCACTTTGTGAACTCTAGACTCTTCTTCAAAAGCCAAAAAGCAAGGTGTATTATTGACAGGATGTACCCACCAACTTTCTCTGGAAATCCCATAAAATACTAAGATGCTCTGTTTTACGCCAAAGACTCAGGCTGCAGCTGCTCCTTTAAACTATACAATCTAGAAAACACACTACGATATACCCAACATATCAATGTGCTAAGGAGACATTAAAAACCCTTTCCTTCTCTGAAGGAAATAACTCTACCCTTCGCTTTGGTAGTGCTATTATTAATCACAACTCCAGTTTCTCAAGTGCCTCCCAAGCATTTTCCACTAGAATCACAAGATGAAATGCCTCAAGTGAAAGCTTCGCCTTCTTACTGTTTCCAATCATTTTCAAAGCCTGCTGCAAAGATGAACTAAGCCGACTTCTTGTACCGAATCGGGCACAACTAATAATGAAATGCAATACTGGGACTTTTTTATTTGTTGGTTAGTTTGTTCATTTCCTCAGACAACTCTCCTAATCCCTTATCAAAGGCATAAAAGGAAAAAAAAAATCTTAGAAGGGAGAAGAGATACCTAAGATTGTCGTGATTTAGCATCTAATCTTCTGTCCCAACTGAGCTGTTTTAATGTGTGGTCACCTGTGGTGCAGATCTTCTCTAATTAGAAGGTGGGAATATCTGTTCTTTAAAGAAGTCTTTAATTATTCCACCCTTGAAATGCCTACCCCTGCCACGGGGACCAGATTCATCACTCTCCCCTCACCTAACCCAGCAGGAATATACACCAGTCTTGACATAAAAGCAACCCCAGGACAAACCTTAAGATTTCACTCCGAAGGTCTCATCCTAACTCTCACAGTTACTTCCATCTTTGGATGTCAACCTCAAAATGTGTTTGAGGGAAAAAGGTGAAGACGTAAGACATAGCATTTTGCTTATCTAAGGTAGTTAGTTGCTTATAACCCTCTGAGGATATTACCAATGTTTTGGCAACAGTATACCACATGCTAGAAATTTCAGGTTTCTATAAAGAACTGGGGAAAGGAAAACAAACAAACAAACAAACAAACAAAAGATGGGATGGATCTAAAAATTCAAAACTACCTAAGAAGGGGGTTCAGAAAACAGGTCCACATTTGGCATAAAATAATTTTTCACAAAGGTCTGTAATGTTCTCACAAGTGAAATGTAATTTAGTTTTACACTTTTAAGTAACTGTTTATAGTTAATGGCATAGTCCAAAATGCACAAGATCCACAAAACAGCATTTTTACAGCAAGCTCTTATCTTGCAATGAGAAAAGTAATCCCACAAAATTAAAATTCCAAAGACAGGATGCAGAAATCAGGTGCCTGCCTGTGATTCAGTTGTGAGAAGCAGTCAATTCTCCTGAATATAATATACATTATTGTGGTATATCAACAAATTAAGCCAAAAATTAAGCCACTTCTGAAACTTAGAAAATATAAGTTTCTCACAGGTGCTCTAAAACAATGAAAATCGTATTCATTTATCATACCAATAGTAAAAATACCAGCATACACATTTAAAAATATATCAAAAGGACACGTGAACATAGGATCTCAAAAATTTGGTATGTGTAGATGACTGGCAACAACAACAGCAGAGAAACAAAGAAACCAAGTAGGGGCCAATAAAAGAGTCTGAGAAGGCTCTTTTACCTAGAAGGGAAATAAATAGGCAATGAAACAAAAGCAAGTCGAGGGTTTATTTACACTCTAGGGCTCTGTTTCCCAAACGAATGACTCCAAAAATCAATTTGGCAGCTCACAACCAGAAAGGTTGTTTTAACCACACTTTGTTAACACACAGTGTTCAGCTGGGCACTCAATGGGTATGGATGGCTACATGTGTGCACACATTCAATGTTCATAACTGGAACACGCTTCAGACCCAAAGCTCTAAAAGGCTCCTGTGAGTGGGAGAAGAAGCGGGAACAGGAGGCACATCAGAGAGTGACATGCACAGTGCGGAAAAGCTCAGAACGCATGGCCCAAAGGTAGCTACGCAATGCAGGAGAGATCCAGGATTCACAGTCAGAAGATGCAGGTTCTATTACTTCTGGTTTTTACCTGGGGGCAAACGACACTCTGCTCAGCATTGTGGAGAGAAACTATCACAGAACAGCCACTCTAACTGAAGTGGTATTGTTTGCAAGAAAAGGGGTGAGTAGTATGGGGGAGGGGGGTAGTTTCACTTTTTTCTGTCTTTTAGTATCTCTCTGAGTCAACCGATTTTATAATATGGAATGTAATTATAGAAGAAATCTTGCGATAACGTCATCCAGAACTGCTATCTTTACAGGCAGCACGTGCTGTATTTCATCTATGTCCAACTCTTGGTTTCGCACTACTCCCATCTGCCACACTAGTTACTCACGCGGTGAGACAGACCATTAAAAATGTAGTATTGTACTATCAATAAAGTGAAATTAAAATTTTCTACCCCATTAGAGATGACGGAAGTACCTAGAACTCTTCCCACCATAGAAGTTACTAAATAAACTTCTGGTGCTGCAGGAGTTGCTCTCTGGGAAACTGACTACTCAGAATAACTCATTTCCTGCCTCTTTCAAATAACAGGTCTCAGAGGTCCAGAACCATATGCTAACTGTAGCGGCCACCCAACTCTGTTCTTGGAAAGGATCAGCAAAGAGCAGATGGCCAGAAAATGCTGTCTGCACCACTGTGTCTTCAAGTGAGGCGAGAGGTGGCAGGCCTCTGTGAGGGGAGGTGGAGCCCACCTGGTCAAGGGCACTAGCGCTGCTGCTCCTGCACCTCCAGGCCGCAGAAAAGGCCACAGGCCAGCTCAGGCCTCCTTACCTCCTCACAGAAAGCTCTGGATTCTGAACCTTTTGGTGCTGGTCAAAAGGCAGGCTCTGCAAATCCAACAGTTCAGTAAGTAGAAAAAAAGAAAACTAAACAAGTTTCAGTAAGTGATAAAAAGATCAAATTTTGCTAAATCTGCTCTGTCCAATTTCAGGAGTCACCTCTAGACTTCCATGTTCTTTTGTTTCCATATGCTAAGACAAATTCCACTGACAAATTTTACACTGGCTTTAACAGCCAGATTCCTCACAGTTCTCAGAGGAGTGGCAACAAAAAAAGTACTAGAAACACCGTAAGAAAAACAGACCATCCGTTTCTCTCACCATGGTTTTCTTCTTTCAAGTATTACTTGTTTCTGAGACTGGTGTAAAATGTGGGGTGTTTTTACCCCCAGTAAGAATGGTTATCATGTCAGGGTGGGGGGTGGGTAGAGTAGAAATAAAGGGTAATAGCATCTTGCCAGGGAAATGCAAGTCCCCATGAAGAACTCAATGGGCAGTCCTATCACATGGGCAGGGAACAGAATACACATTTACTGAAAAGGATCACTGTTGTTGAGAGTTGGGGCTTTAATAACACTTGATCCGAAAATGACCCAATCAACGCTATTCCTTGTTACAAGTCACTTACTGAGACAAGGTCCATAGTTCTCCTACGAAGAACTCTTTATTTTGTTACTTTTACCATGTTAGGAGTACTGCTCACCAAATGAAAACCCTAAAAAAGCCTACTAACGAAAATCAGTATATACATTTTAGAAGCATCTGACCTTACAGTCCTGAAAAGTAAGGCAGTCTCCCCTTTTCAACGGTCTCCAAGATTTAGCATTAACATCAGGTTAACAGAGATCCCTCTCACACATCCCTTGCGCTCTTCTAACTTCAGAAAAGCCTGAGTTTACCTTGCTCTAGTCTCAACAGCCCTTTCATACACAAAACCTGAGGCCAAGTTAGAACTGGATGTAAACAAATTTCTATTTTTAAGAACCTATTTAAGTAAAACCTCTTTTAAAGGGGGGGCCGTGCTGGTCTGGATAAAAGCCTCTCGTTTCACTTTAGATTTAAAAACTGAAGAAAAGTGGGTTTGTTCTTTCAGCCTTCTAAATTACAACTTACATACCATGGGGGTTAAGGTGGAAGCTAGTTCTCACCATCCCATTCCAAAATAACAATTCATAAGTCTTCCTCCACCCATTTCATAAAATACAGTTACAAGTGATATGTCTGTGTGTCCTAAGTACTTAGTAAGTGTTTCCTCTCTTTTACCTGGCGAACCCTGAATGTCTCACTACCACTACAGGAAGAAGGATGGTGAGCAAGGCCTCTCTGAGCTCTCCCAGTTGCCAGCTGCTGGAAAACAACCAGGGGTGGGACTTTTTCCATATAAAGAAGGTAGGGCTAAGAAAGGAGTACTTAAATAAATAGCTCTACTTCTCATTTTATTCAGGCCAAAGCCAGCACTAAATTAAAGGGGGCACACATTTTATTTATCATAAACATCCTAGAGGGAGGGAAATGACAGAGACAGTGGGAGAGAGAAGGGTAAGAGAAGAGGGAAGGGAAGGGAAAGAAGGAGGGGTGGCACAAAGGGAGATGGAAGGCTGGCACAGGAGGCCAAAAACTAGGAAGGAAGTAACTTATTTTAAAGGCTTAAGGAAAACAGCACCAGTCCAAAGAGGTCACCGAAGAGAACAGGCACTCCCTAGGTTACATATCAGCTTTGGGTCCATCACTCCACTGCCTTGGGCTGTGGCCTCCCCAGTCTGCCCAAACTAATCAAGGTAAGAACCTGTTGGTACCTGCCTGGGAGGCCTCCAAGCAAGATTCCAGGAGCCCAGAAGTTAGGGCTCAGATTTACTGCTGCGCAACACAGTCCCTCCACGGTTAGGATGAGCCCAACCCAGGAGTGCAGGACTTTGAAGGGTCCTTTACAATGTTCCTACTGCCCAGATGGCAAGAACCATTGAGGCATATAAAACCTTTTCACGCAACACTCCTATGCATTTGATAACAATCTCTTGCAAGCCAAAGATCAACCCAAAGAGCATGCTCTTAGAGCGCTCACTGCTCCACCTACAAACACACATTTATTCATCTGTTTACATGTCTGTCTCCCTCAAAACAACTGTGAACTCCTGGAAGACTGGCAGACAGACACTCATCTTTGCACCCCCACCACCATTATCAGCACAGCAGGAACAACAATACTTAACTGAGTGCCCGACACTGTAACACTTGGCATGCATTAATTTAAGCCTTGCAACCTCTTAGTTACCATTATTTCCCCATTTTTCAACTAAAGACATTGAGATTAAGAAAAATAACTTTCACAATGGCCCCACAGTTAATAATGCTAGAACAGGGACAGCTGAACCCAAAGCCTACACTTTTAACCACCAGGCCAGTGGTTCTCAAATGTTTTAGTCTCAGGAACTCTTCACATTCACAAAAATTAAAAACCCCAAAGAGCTTTTGTTTAGGACAGTTATATCAATACTTACCACATCAGATATTAAAACTGCATAATTAAAGGAGGGGAGGAGGGAGAGAAAAAGAGTAAAACTCCTTTGATCTAACTTAGCAAATGGCCAAGGAATCCCTCATTAACACAGAATCTGCAATATGCTCAAGGAAGAAAAGGATCTATCGCCTTCTACACTCCCCTGTAAGATGGATAGTCAAAACTACAAAGTTTATAATAAAATAATGAGCCTTCAAGATCCTAAAGCATCACAAAGTTGGACTTAATTATCAGATCCCTTTTTAAAAAAACTCTTCCTAGTCTTAGGTGGGAGAAATAACCTCTACAGGCCCTGGTCTCATCATCTGTAGCTATTTGTATAACAACTAAGGGGGTATTTTCAAGGTAGAAAACTCAGTACAGTGTCCAACTCATAAACACTCAAATGCTGACTGTAATCATTATGATTATTATTAGCTATAGAAAAGAAAAGGACCAAGGAGAGAATTTTCCACTTCCACAAAACTTAGCAAGGTTTTCTGAACAGACGTGTTTCCTTCCCTTACTCTAAAAATAAGTGAATAAGGGAAGGGGCTTGCTTATGCTGACAGGGCAAACTGAGAAGACTAAAACCTATCTTCAAATATTTATTTTCCCATCTGAATGACAACATTCCTCTCTTCACAGCAAGCTTGAAAAGAACAGCTACTGCTTTTGACCTTGTATTAAGGTCAAAAAGCACTGTTTCAAATCTTGATTCTGCTAGAGATAGTGAATGACCTTAACTGTGTGGAACTCCAATTTATATAAGTTAGAAGCACAAGATGACAGTGTAGACTTTAGATTATGAGAGAGGAAAATAATCAATGCAGTATAAATCACCTCTGAAGCCAAAGGCATGGGCAGATGTTCTATTGAAGGTTCAATAGTATTTTCCATCCTCCCAGGATATTCAACATCTGCTGCCTGATGCCTATAATCCACATATAACCTAGGAAGGGCCAGAGTCTCAGACATAAGAGGCCTGCTAACAAAAGACTGACAGGGCCCTCCTCATTTATAGGTAACAGGCAGAAGTCATTCACAGTCCCAAGGCTGGTTCCCTCAATACTTCTACAGGTGACTTCTCAAAGCTGTAGGGACTGCAGTCAACTACATGGGACAATCAGAGTGGCTTCACTGCCTACTCAGTCTACCATGCAGTACCATCTCTAAGCCACGAATTCTGCCTTCCAGGAACTACCATGTAACAGGACACAGCCATGATTAAAAAAAAACAATAAGGCAAATGTCCTGACAGAAGTACCAAGGAATATGATGGCCAGCAATCACACTTACATGTGTCACTTTATGAACACGATCTCATTTAATTGGGAGATTCCTTCCTTGAATAAATTCTAGCCAGGCTCCTCTGAAACTCTCTTCTCAACTAGGCCTTAACCTAAGGACTCCAACCAGCTCAAAACAGTTTCTAACAGCTCAAGGCCATATCCCTAGGATGACTTGCCTCCCTTCCCTTAAAGTACTTCCTGAGAAAACTCAAGCTGCCAAAAGAAGGGACAGTTCCAGCCAATACCTGAAGCTAGGGCCCCTGTCTCCCGGTCTCTGTGGGAGGAGAGGAGCCTAACTTCAGTAAGGGCTAGCAAGCGAACCCAGATGGGTGTCACAGGAACCAACCTTCCACTTCCCTGACTCTACAGAGGTCCCACTCACTTGCCTCCTTATTCCCTCATTCTCCCTTTAAAATGGCCAGTCATCTCTGAATAGAGTGAAGTTGAGTTCAGTTCATGCTGGACTCTTTTCCCTATTTCAACAGTTTTTACAGATTAAACTCTGTCTTTACTACATCAGTGTCTGACTCTGTTCATCTTTGACAATCCTTACCACCACCTTATGAAACAGACACTATCGTGATTCACCATAATTTACAGATGAAAAAATGGGTTCTTAGGTTCAGTCACTTTCCCAAGGTCCCCTCCTATTTGGGGGCAGCCCAGGCAGTCAACTGTCTACCACTGGTACTTCTAGCAAACTACACTGGCACAAGGACAGGAGAACCCAGAAAGCAAGGCAGAGCCACAGGAGCCAAAACAAGAAAGGGAGGTCATTAGATGTTGCAAAAAGCACCGGAGGCTAAGTACCTAGGGTACTCCGGAAGTACAAGAGAATGGTGGGGGAATAAAACAGATTCAAGAGGTCTAGAAAAAAAAAAATCACTGAACCGAAAAAACCTTCTGCAGATCATTATCCTATTTCTTTCACTTTACAAATCTCAAAGCACTAAATCACTTCCCAGAGGCAACTACTATCAATTTTGTTCAACCGAAACAGACTTTAATTGCCCAGTATGAAAAAAAAAAAAAAGACATCCTACTGCTTTTAAAAACAGAAAAAAAATCTGCATATAAGTTACTTCTAGTACTGACTGCAAGCATTTCTTTCTCAGTATATTGTGCCTGAAGTGTTTTAATCCCTCAGGTTGGCCCCTGTGTTCATTAAGAGTCCAAGTCAATTTTCAGTCAGGAGCCGTTTTTCTAATTTCTTTTGTTCAGTGGATTATAAGAGAGGAGCCAAGGTTTATGTAGGTACTCCTTGGTGTTTGAAGTATTCAGTCTTTAGGAATGTATTTTAGTGATTTCAGAGAAGTAAAAAGGAACTGTCTCCATTTTTAAAAATTTTTTTGCGGGGACAGGGCAGGCAGTTGTCACTGCTGACTCTGAAGCATATGTTTCGTGGTGGTGACAAGGCAGGGGAACCATGGTCCAGAAGTGAGCTCTGAGTCAAACCCTGGTCCAGGCCCAGCTGTCACTACCACCTACAAGCTACGGTACGTCGACGTGTTAGGTAACCTTTCCGAAATTCATCGTGTTTCCAGAGCCTGCCACAGAGCAGGGGATCAACAAATATTAATTCACAGCCTTCCCTTCTACTTTCATTTACTCCTGGCAACTTTTTAAAAAGCCAGAAGAGACAGGAATCTAAATGAAGGAGCAAGAAGGGAGGACAGAGTAGAAAAGCATAATTTGGGCCTGAATGATAGTGAGTAACCAGAAAATGACAGCTTTTTTCCTTTTCAAACTTTCTTTCATCTGAGTCACCTGTTCCAGACACAGACTCCTGGCCTTGAGCAATTCAAAAGGAGTGGCAGAGAAAGGAAAAGGAACGCCCATCATCTTTAATGTGTGCACTCATCAGCACGTTTAATAAAACACTAAGCAGCCCTACCTCCAGACTACTCCAGGCCTGTTTCTTTTCCAGATATTACTACTGAATATTTCCCAATCTCAGATACATCAGAGACAACAATTAGTATTAGGGAAAAAACCCCCAAAGAACAAAAAACAGCTCACATAAGATAATTCCTAATTAACAAGTAATTCAGAGCAATAATGTACATTCATTAATTCTTTTGAACCATGTAACCAACTTAATTTAATCCAAGAATTAAAAAGGGGTCAAAGCCCTCATTCCCCAAATTAGGATGGCAGCTTACTACTGCTACAGTAAACCAACAGCCCTGGCCCCACTTTTGCATCTCCCAGAAACCATACATCATTCAAAATGTCTGATCAACAGAAACCCACACCCCTGAACTGAGAGAAAAAGCACAAATATTAGAATGGCAGCTCTTCTAGGTGACAAATAATTGCTCAAGATTAAACTTTATTAGCAGCTTTATCATCCATGTTTCACAGATTTGTCATAATGACTAACTTCTCATAATCAAAACTCCAAATTACCCAATAGCCCCTTTTTCCTGTGTGTGGACAACTCATGATAGTGCAGCAAGCAGTAATACTGAGATAGTAAAAATGATTTGTCAAGACAGAAAGGAAGGAAATGAAGGAGGGAGAAAGGAAGAAAGAGGGAGAAGGAAGGAAGGAATGATTAATCTTTTTGATGCCAAAGCTTTCATGGCTTTTTTTTTAACGGATACCTTTCTAAAGTGTACTTTCAGTCAACAAACTATTAAGTACCCACCAGGTGCCAAGTATTTTAAGTGTCACAAATAGCAATTCTGTGATCCTCATAAAGCTTACATCCTACCAGGAGAGGAGCAACAATTCACTGAAGTGAAAAACAAGGAGTGTTACAAACTTAGAACAGGGTACTAGGGGATGAGCTGTAATGGAGTTTATCTTACTATGCTGGACAACCAGAAAAAACACACTGATACAACTTTTCTGAATGATGGAGAATCTGCAACAGAATGAGTTAACTGTACTGCACTAGAGCTGAATTCAAAACACATAAGGAGCAATTATGTGCCAGGCCACTCTGATACGCAAAGGGGGACACAGCAGTGATACCTCTGCAACACTAATCAAACATTACACAAACAAATGTAAAAACACAACTGTGACACGAGCTATGTCAGCAAGAGACAGTGCTAAAAGTGCCTATATTTGTGACCAAGACCCAGCTGAGGACAACCAGGAGGAACCTGCAGAAGTCCTAGGTGCCTGGCAAATAAGAAGCAGGGGCTGACAGAAGGCCAGTGTGATAGCAGCATGAAGGAGAGAGGGGACCATGGCACCCGGCTGGGGCCTGGACAGAGTCAGAGGCTGGACCAGCCTGGGCACAGAGTCGTATTAAAGAGTTTGGCCTTCATCCTGTAAGCTGTAATTGCTGAAGGAGGGAGACCTAATACGGCTCTAGTTCTGAACAGATTCCTACAGCTCAGATGTAGAGAGGCCAGGTAGGTTAGGATGAAGGCTACTACCAGGGACTGTGTGAAAACAAATGGGAAGGAATTCGGACCTCAGCTGCAGCAGTATCTCTAGAATTTATAAACTTTGAAAGTATCTAATATTCCGTTGCTTTTGGTGGAATAAAACACCTATAAATTGTGGACTTCTGTAAAGTATAACAGGGGGAAGGCATTAGAAGGTTGGAGAAGTGGGTTTCTCCCCTGCAGAAAAAGCACCACTCGTCCCGAGAGCATCTGTCAGCAACCATTCCAAGTTCTGAGACTTCAGTGTCACAGTCACACTTTAGCCAGTCAGCCCTCATATTCATGTCACTCTCAAATTTACACCCTTCTTCTACCTCCATTTCTAGCTCCTATTCCAACATCATCCAAACGGTTCTCCTTGTCTTCGGCCATACTCTGCCCCATGCTACCTTCTCCACTGGCGCTGGAGGGCTCTTTCCAGGTTCAAACCTGACTCTCCCTCGACCAGCTACTTCAAAGCCTTCATCCTGCGGCTTCAGGATGAAACCTGAATTCTTTTGGCTAGCTGCAAAGGGCCTCCTATGAGCCAGCTGGCCCCTGCCTGCCTTTTTGCCTTGGCCCTACCCCACGCCCAACAAAAGACTACGAAGACTGACTTAAGGGTATCATGGGAAGCATTTACTCCAAAACCTACAGATTTTTCATTTGATCTCCACAGGAAACCCTAGTACAAAAATAAAACAGATGGTGCCTCGCTGGTGCCCTGGCCAGGCTATTCAAGAAGCCTTCCGTTCAGACACTGTCCAAGAAATAGAAGACCTTTGCCCTCTGACAACTTCCACCTGTCTAGAACAGAGATGAAGATAAACAGGGCTAGCCTTGGCAAAAACATTAGTCTGCCAGTTTGCCAAGGAGAACCCCATTTGTCACTGCAAGACTCCCCCATCACCCCCGCCACCTCTCCTTTTCCACCCTAGAACTTTCCTGCTTTCCAACCCAACACCTCCTTGTCATCTAACAGGTAACTCATTTATACAGCAACTGAAACTCATTCACTACACTGTACCTTTGCATGTTAAGCCTTTACTGTAGGTAAAGGGAAAACGAAAGGCTTTGGCGCTGCACAGAGCAATTTTACGTTCTGGCCAGTGAGAAGGAAGGTGGCATGATCTTCGTCTGATGCCTCCTCTTTGTCTCTGAACAGCACCCTGCCCACGGACACAAGTCAGAATGTAAGCTTACTGGCCTGGCCCCTTCTGACTCCCACCCCATTTTCCTCCAGGTCCACCAATGTTGAGGAACTCTGAGCCCATTTTCTCAGGAGCTTTCTTTCTGTCCTCAACCACACCAGGTTTCAATTCCAGCCAGACCACAGCATGACGATCATGCTGTTCCCTGGACAACATGACCAGCACTCAGACCCAGAAAAGCTGCAAAGCAGGACCGGAAAGCAAGCAGGGAAGAAGGGTTGGCTACACAGTCAAAGCAGCCAACCCTCTGCATGTGAGTCCATGGGAATGTAGGGAAGGTAGGCCAGTTCCCAGAGAGCAATGCACAGGGCCCTGAGTTTGCCAACGTGTGCATGAGTCAACGGGTAACAATCAAACGCTGTTCATCTGGCAAATGGGTGCATGATTACAGATACAAAAGAATGGAAATGGGAAAAAATACATATATATAAAAATTCTGGCTTGCCATGTAATCAGGGCAATTTCAATCTTTTAAGTAAACTACCTCATATTGGTAGTAAATTACCATTCATATAGATAATTATGTGCTTCAGATTTATCTTGTGAGTTTCGGGGTTTTTTTTCATACAATAGTAAACTCTATACTTATATCAATCAGCTGTTACAATGTAAAAGAAAAAACGAGGTGCTAAGGGATGGGTATAACATTTTACCAGATGATTGCTTTCTTTATATTTTCTATGATATCTGACTCTATACAGAGTTCAAATTTCAGTCTTCTCTATTATTAAAGAAACTATAATATGATTCCCTGTATAATGGATAATGAATCAACTCACTCATAGGATCTCTTTTCTATCAACAGTCTCAATAATAACAGAAGAAGAAAGATAAAGAAATTCTTACCAGACACTCTGAGGGGCAAGCTCTGTTAAATTTATGAAATGCCACTACGTGCCACCCACTGGTAGATCCACCCGTAGTCCTCCACCCCTCTGAGGGCAGTGTTACCATTCCCAAGCTGCAGTGCAGGGAACAAAGGTTCCAGGAGGTTAACTGACTCTTCAAGGTCACAGCCAGTTTGTGAGAGAAGTGAAACTGGCTCAGAAACATCATTCCAAAGCTTTGCTCTTTCTGTAGCAGAGCCTGTCATTTGTCTAGGAAAATGGCTGCCCTGGAGCTGCTGAGCCCTTAGAAGACAACTATGTGCTGATCACCTACCTTGGGCAGGCCCTGTACAAGGCCACCTGCACACATCTCTTCAAGGTGAAGCTTAGCTGGGGGAGGGAGGGTGATTATCTCTATTTTTCAGGTCCAAATATTAAAGTTCAAAAAGAATGTAATTTGTCTGAGGTTTCCAAGCTACTAAATGGTAGAAAAGATATTTAAATCTTGGTCTTTCTGGCTCTAAGTCCCTGTTCTCACTGCCCCAAACAATCTCTGTACATTTTGCCCTTTGGCCTGACAAGCTGAGAGCCACAGGAGGCTCACAAGCCAACACCTACACCTTCCTGACTCCACTCTTCTCCCTCAACACTGGAGTGTCCGTTGCTGCTCCTACATCAACAGCACTGCTTAACGCCCAGTGTTCATCTCTCCAGTGCCTGCTTTCAGAGAGATCCAAGTTCTAATTCTAGAACCTGACCTGATACCACTTGCTGGGTAACCTCGTGAAAGAAGTTTAACCTTTCTGGGCCCCATGAGGTTAATAGACCAGGTGACCACAAAGGTCTTGTACAGGCCTTATACTCAGTGGTTTCCAGACATCCCTTCATCCTTCTCCAGAACAGTCAGGCCTCTACTGACCACGACCAGCAATAGTCACTTCCTTCCTCAATCACACAGGGTCAGGTACAAGCTCCAGGTCTGGGCTCAGCTGCTTTTGTCCTCCTGCAGACACAGAGACTCCAGGCTAGGGCCAGGGGCATTCCGAAAGCCTGCAAGTAACAGGCTGGCTTTAGATCACTGCAGCTCACTGAGTGGGAGATTCCACAACACAAGTATCCATCAGTTCCAATCCACAGTCCTGGAAGTCACCAGAAATGCCCCTCTGGGATACTGCAATACTGGCTCCGAGATCAACTGACACAGGGTCCCAGGCCAGGAAGACTGACAGCTCCAAGATTCTAAATACACGAAGGATAAAGGCTCTAAAAGACTACACTTTTGTCTTTCCAAGCCCACCAGCACTTCGTGGCTGGGAGGGGAAGAAGTAACAGCTAACTGAAACCACTCTACAAGACCTGAGGAGAGAGACTGCTTTCCATTCTCTCAAAATTGCTTGAGAAGAGGGGAAATGTAGTTGCACAGGGTAGGAAAAGGACAGGAGGTCAGGTGGAGGAAACAACGCTCCTGGATTTTATAATATCCCATTTTCTGAATAGCGAAACTTAAACATTACTCATCTCAAGATGGTAAAACCACTCATTCTGAGATGGGTGCCTGCCATTTTCCCTTCAGCCCCACTCCACAAAAGCCCATCCTGATTAAACTCCTGAGAGGTAATCAGTTCTCAAAGGAATAAAATCAACATAAAATAAATAAGTTCTGGAGAGTTTATGAAGGAAGGGTGTATGGGTCACTTCAGCCCCAGGGCCACAGTAAATTACACACCAGCTACTTCTGTGGGCTCCCTGAGCCCATTTCATCTCCCACTGAGTTTTAAATTAATAATAAATTATATTAAAATCTACACCTATCCCTTTGATGCTGGTTTTACTACACATGTTACACAGAAACTTGCAGAACAAGCTTCCCTTTCCAATTCTGAAGAATAATTTAAAATTAAGGCGAGGATTCACTATATTGGTAAGTCCACATTAGATTATGGGAGTCTTAATAATTTTCCCAATCATTTCTGCAGGAAGGGAAGATCGGTAAAATCCACCAACAGGAACTAAACCTTATTTCATTTAAAAGGAATCTCAAAAAACAGGAACAAGGACATCAGGTTCAGGCTCAAAATCCTTTCCTTTCCCCCTAGGCTCCATACCTCATTTCATTTGTAAAAGAGGATTTTTAGGGCAGTGAAAATACTGTGTGATACTATAATGACAGATATGTGTCCAAACCAGTAGATGTACAACACCAAGAGTGAACTAATATGAATTCTGACTGGATGATGACAAAGTATCAATGTAGTTTCATCAATTGTCAAAAATGTACCACAGTGGTAGGGGATACTCGTAATAGGAGAGACCATGCATCTGGAAATCTCTGTACCTTCTTTTAATGTTGCTGCAAACCTAAAACTACCCTAAGAAAATAAAGTCTTAAAAAAAATAGGAACAGACTATTAGATAATTATATGAGAAAGAAAATATAATATTAATTATAATATCTAAGAGACATATATATACAATTTTTCATTCTACAGTTCTTTTAACTTTTCTGTAGGTTTAAAATTTTTCATAATAAAATGTTGAGAGGAAAGCTCCTCAGGCAATTATAATATACAAACATTACCTTGAAATATGGTCCCCACACCAGCAGCTTCCACAGTGCCCACTAACTTGTTAGAAATACAGATTCTCAGCACCACTCTAGATCTATTGGACCTTAAACTGTGAGGTGGGGCTCAGCAAGTGCCCCAGGGAAAGAAAAGCACTCATCATGACCTTGCTAATGTGCTGCAGAGAAATATTCTTTTTTTTTTTTTAAGATTTTATTTATTTATTTGACAGAGAGAGACAGCCAGCGAGAGAGGGAACACAAGCAGGTGGAGTGGGAGAGGAAGAAGCAGGCTCCTAGTGAAGGAGCCTGATGTGGGGCTCGATCCCAGGACTCCGGGATCACGCCATGAGCGGAAGGCAGATGCTTAACCGCTGTGCCACCCAGGCGCCCCTGCAGAGAAATATTCTAAGACAGCCTGTACGTCTGAATCAAAATCCCAAATTGCTCTAGGCTGGGAAATCAGGAGACTGCCTTAAAGTTACCAATTCTGGGTGTTTCCTCATTACTACATGAGAGCAAGCTGAACTTTATGATGCTCTAGCTTTTTTGTTCCATGTTTCCTCCATTAAGTCCTACATGTGCTCAGCACAATCTTTTTGTTTTACAATTTTTACTATAAGAGCTTGCCAAGTCAACAGTTAAGTGCCTATTTCTCTTTTATCTTATATTAATCTGTACTTGCAAAAATATATGGAGAGAGTCTAAAACACAGCCCATTTATTTGGTAAGCTACGTCTGAGAAAAGTTTTTATTTCAGATAAAATGAATATATAAAATTGGCTTTAAGGAGTTCCGCAATCACAGTCAAAAGACCACCTCACCGACTATACAAGATTCTTTGATACCTCTGGGTGTTTTGAGATAATTTTTACTTGTTGAAATATTTTTTGTAAACTCTCTCAAGACCTTGGAAATACATTTTGAAAATGGTAGCTGCCTGAGAAAATCCTAAGTGCTCTGCTTCTATAGATCACCTGCAGACTATTCAAACATAAAGCATTTGAAAGTTATGAAAGAGCAGAACTGAAGTCCTCTTGTATCTCATTTGTGAAACAAATCACATTTGCTCTTTCCTATGTAGTTTAAGGAACATGTTCTATAATCCTGTCCACTAAGGCCCTTCCACTCCAAAATAAAGTTATTTATGTTCTAAATAAACTTGAAGCCTTCATGACGGCATGTGACAGTATCAGCCAGGCCTACGGCAAAGTGAAAACTGAAAAAAAGACTTTTTAGTAACAACCATTAAAAGCCCATAATTAACTCCAAGATGATTAGCTAACATTAACTGATATTTAGCTAAAACTGATGGAGTTTAGTCAACAATAAAATCAAAACTAAAATACTAAAGAGAAAAGGCTCATAAATTAGCTAATTACTGGTTCTCTGTGGCATAGCGTCCATATCTACCTACCTACCCAAAGCAGACCACATAACCTGGGATAGTAAATGCCACACTAGCACAAAAATAGTTTTCACAATTCCTCCAAAGTTCTTGAATCACCACCAAAAAAAAAAAAAAAAAAAAAAAAACCACAAAAAAACAAACAAAACAAAACAAAAAAAAAAGACGCCCCCAAAAACACTTTATAATTCTGAATCCTTACTCAAAGGTGAGAAAGCCAGTTTCAAAAGCCTTTTTTTTTTTAAGATTTTATTTATTTATTTGACAGAGAGAGAGAGAGACAGCCAGCGAGAGAGGGAACACAAACAGGGGGAGTGGGAGAGGAAGAAGCAGGCTCCCAGCAGAGGAGCCTGATGTGGGGCTCGACCCCATAACGCCAGGATCATGCCCTGAGCCGAAGGCAGATGCTTAACAACTGAGCCACCCAGGCGCCCCCAGTTTCAAAAGTCTTAAATATGCAGCTCCCTAGCATATAAATCAATCTGGTTTGTCCTCAGTCACAACGTAAGAGATGGCATGGCAGAATGCGTTATCTCCAGCCAGAGTCCAAGTTCCTTCCAGCAGCCACACCCAACCCGAGGAGGCCGTGAAACTAAAAACAATAGGTCAAGAATTCCCTACATGGGTCTGACACTTAGCTTTGACCCAGACTTCCACCAATAGAAATGAGGCAGCCACAGAGAAACAGCTTTTAAGGACAAGAAAAGACAGAGAGAGAGGAGATACGGGATACAAACTACCCAGCTAAGTCCTGCAGAATTCTGAATGCTGTACGCGAACGCCACATGACAACAGGTGTCCTGGCTCCTCCCCAATCATTGGCCACGAATGCCACCCACCAGAGTTTTCCTTTCACACCCAACAGTGTTGAGTTGCTGATTTTGGCACAGGACATGATGAGAGAATGTCTCTTTTCATGTTATCTTGTAGACTTGAAGCCAAAATGGTGATGAGCAGTTTTTTTAATCCATCGTTACATCAGTTAACACACCCAGCAGCTCTACTGTGCTTGCATAGAGGCTGGGGGAAAGGTCTGATTACCCAAGGGATCCAATTCAAGTTAAGTCTCAGACAAGGTATGCATCATGCTCATCTCACCATTTACCTTTTGTGACTACAGAATGACTGCAATGGGCAAGAGTAAATGATTTCAAAACACACAAAATAATTTTTTTTGCTTACCTTTTTAGTCTGCAAAACTTGAAACATACCACAAAAATAAAGTAAAACAATGCCCCATGCATCCATCATCAGCTTGGATAATTATCAATGCATGATCAATCTTGTTTCATCTTTACTCCTAATCATCTCCTCCTTGTGCTGGGTGTAAAATACCAGGCATGTATTTCATCTGCAAACACTTCACTATTTATAAGAAGCAAATGCTTTGGATACTAGTATTTCCCAAAACTGGCAGTAAGGTCACTTGCAGAGCCTTTAAAAAAAAAAAAAAAAAAAAAGCCGACTTCTGGGCCTCAGCAGTAGGTGTGGATAAGGTACTAGAATCAGTGGCAAAAATATCAAACCAAGAAACCAATTTAGACCTAAACCACTGTCTGGGGATATAGCCTGTGAGTGGAACCAGGTGCCCTATAAAATCAATCACCTTCTAATGAATCTCTGTACTAGAGGTTTCAAAAAGAACTGCCTTTTGAAAGCACTCAAAATTTTAGCGATAAATGGCCCCACATTAGCCCACCCCTTCCTTTTGTAGAAAAGAACTCTAAGGCCCAAGGAAATGAAATGACCAGCTCAAGATAACTGATTCACTGAAGGATTCCCTCCTGGTTGCTTGAGGCTCTGTTGCTCACTGACCTCATGGCTTTGCCCATTATCCTGGTCCCATAGGTCCACAGCCTGGCAAGCAAGTATAACACTACCCTGGCACAATGGCTGGACAGCACAAATACTGAATCCATTCATAAGCACCACCATCTCTAAACAGGTCATTATCAAACTGGAACCCATCCACAGTCATCATGCCAAACACAAAGAGATCATCAAACATAAAAACACAGAGAGGACTAAGGTGCTCAATCTAAAGCTAAGAAGCCTTCTGGAGACATGAGTGAGGTCTCCATTATCTGGCTAGTTATCACTCACTAGGGCAAAAGTTACAGGGCAGAAAAGCTCAGCCGACATTTGTAACTGCAATGTAAATAATGTTGGCCAGGAGCTCCATCCCCACGAGTTCGCAAGGGACAAGGACAAAGAACTGGCCAGAGACGCTGCGCTGTAGGAGGGCTTCTTTAATGTGGGCAGGAGGAAGCACAGACTGGTTAACCTATAAGCTCCTTCTCCATTTCCCTGATTAAGAGCTCATTTCACTAGGCCAGTTTATGGTTTCTTCTCAATCTCTCTATTGAGAGAACAAAACAAGGCTCATAACAAAGAATTTTAAAATAAGTAGTTAATGTTTTGAAACTTCAAAAGATCATATCTAAGTTTCTTAATGTGAAACCTACAGCCTCTGTTCACCAGGTTTCTGGCCCAGGGTCTTGGCTACACAAGGCATGCAAGCTATACAAAGGCAGAGGCTTTCAGCCTAACCTCACAGAAATGGTGAGTCTAAGAGTTTTCCAGAGCTTGTGCAAAAAGCAAATTATAATCTGCTTTATCCAAGTTCAGTGCTTATCCAAAGCCCATCCTTCTTACCTTTACTATATACAACTAAACATTTTCGGCAACTCTATCCTATATTCACTACAAGTAATTACAAGAAAATGTTACCAGTGTACTAGTTTACACAAGCTGTCTGTATTATATGCAAAAAAAAATTAGGGGAAATATCCTCAGATAAGATGCTGTATACTCCTACTAGTATCAATGTTTGATACATGCAAGATCAACTCAATCATGCATCATTCTGCAGAACACAGAGAACATGGGAAAGAAATATGATTCTCAAACCCTTTTAGTCCTTAGCCTCAATAGCTTCTTCCTCCAAAAACAATACTGATATCCCCTAGAAAATGTCCTCTAATGAAGTTACATATAAAGTCCTATGTATGAAAAGAAATCTTCACAAACCATGAAAATTAACAACAAACTCCCAAAGGAAGAACCTCCAACATAATACCTAGTTGAAAACTTTAAGTCAGTCAAAAATTAATAGTAATTCATGACCTTTTCATTCAGGGATGCAGATGAGAAGAAAAAAACACAGCAAGCAGACTCTGATTTATATCTTTATCTCAAATACAAAACTAGCTAAAGAGCAAATTTCCACAATCAACTGAATCTGTGTCCTCCAAAACTGAGTTAATATAAATGAAGGTAGAAGGGGGTCACCGTCAGTTGGGTGACCAACACTTGGTTTCTGCTCAGGTCATGATCTCATGGGTCAGGGGACAGAGCTCCATGTAGGGCTCTGCACTCAGTGGGGAGTCTGCTTTAAGGTGCTCTCTCTGTGTCCTTCCCCCTGCTCGTGCCCTTACACTTTCTCTCTCTCTCTGAAATAAATAAATAAATCTAAAAAAAAAAAAAAATGAACGTAGAAGGAGCAAAAGTAAGAAGAAAAGATGCAAAGGACTTCCAAATTCAAACCCCAGCAGAGCTACAGGGCAGAAACTTACCAATTTCAGACAAGCATTGACCAAGCAGTTTATAAGTATAAATGCACGTTAGAACAACCTACAGAGCTTTTTAAACTCCCACCATGCAGGTGACACCCCCAAGACAATCAATTCTGAGTCTCTGGGGTTTCAGCACAGTTATTTTTTTTCAGCTCCCCAAATGACTGCAATATGCAGGCAAGGCTAGGACTCACTAGTTTAGGTGAGCCTTACAATCTCCCCAGTGATTCCAAGGTACATAAGGGTGGAGAACCTCCTACCTATGGCTTCAGATTTCTCACTGTTACTATCTGCTTCTCTATGATGAACCAGAGTCAGGAGCTTCAAGGCCACAAGAAGGTGCTCAGAAGGACTTCTGTTTAGCCAGTACAGCAGGAGTTACCAAATAAAATTAGCCTGAGAAGCTGCTATCAGCCGAAAGTGAGCCAGCCTACCGTCTTGCTGACTTTTACTGGTTAAGGGAAGAGGAGAAGATGAGAGAGGAACTCTGCCTGCCAGACATCTGCTACGGAACTGAAGGAAAGCATTACTACAGCTTTAGAAAAACTCTTGTATTCCATAGGAATTACCACAAAAAAATAAAAAGCAACACACCACCCCTATCCTTAACACACTACTCAAATACATTTCCCACACAAATGGGGGCCTCTCTTCCCAACCCATCAGCCACCCCCTAAGTTCACAAAGTCTGGGCCGTCTTCTCTCTCAAAATAGCTTTTTTACACTGGTCCAGAGGAAAACAATACACCTCTTGAAAGCCATTCAGAAGTGGATTTCGAATTCTCCAGGCTATTTTAGGGGATTACCTTTATATCAATGTCTCCCATGAAATATTGACAATTTCTAGGTTTTACTCTCTCTTTTTTTAACCTCAGAGCCTATTGACATGTTCTACAGTGGAAATTAAATTGTAAAGGCATATTTGTAAAATGGGAATGTTACTTCTGTACTTTTTTGAGATCTGAATTCATGCTGGTAAAGTTCTAGGAGTAGTGCTAATGGCAATTCAGCTAGAATACAGGTCTTTTAAAGGACAAATTATAAAATGTGGTTTTTATTAATGCGACACATAGAAAAATTGAGTATTAATAATATTCTCCAAAGAACAGCCTGATGCAACTGACACAACAAACTCCAAAACACCAATTCTGCCAAAACCAGTTTCAGCAAAAACTTTGCTTCCCAAACTGAAGCCTAGGACAGACAAATGTAGTAAGTATTCCTACATCAAGAAAACAGAAGCAAAAGATTACCGAATTAACCAGCCTAAACATCTGAATTTTCAGAAAGCACAAGCTAAAAACCAAAGAAAAATGATAAAAAGAAAAATATTTATTACATTGCCAACACGTAACAGGCACGCAGTAAAAGTGTATTTTTAAAAAATGACTAAGATGAAAGAAAGCCAGAGCTATCAACAAGTCATTTCAGGGAAAAATGCAAAGTCCATTTGGCAGTTTACTATATAGCTGATAAATATCTTAAGCCATTTGCTCCCTCCACCTCTCTGTGTCCTTGAGGTTGAATTAGAGGCTCTCTGAAGTTCTTTTCAGAACTCAGTCTGATTCTAAGCCTTCACCAAGAAAATCCACGGACCTCACCCACCATCCCCCTCACCAAGAGACACACTGAAGATACACACTGTGACAAACACATCTCTGCCCAGACAGATTTTTTCTTGCTTCTCAGCAGTACTTTAAATCTTCAAGTTCTTCCGCCCTTCCATCCACCAGTCCCCCTTTTAGAACTTCCTTATTTTCACAATCAGGCTTTTGAATTTCCTATTCCAACAATGACACTTTCTACTGACTGTTTTCCCAGACACAAGAGAGCATGTAATCACGAACCAAACAACATGCCTCAAAGTCTTCCCAAGTTATCCACTTGATTATATTTACACCTGCCCATTTTTCTTCTCTTGACTCAAAACACAGCTGTCGTCTGAAAGGCCTGCCTCTGTTTGGGTCTGCAAGCTTCTCCACAACACCACAGTGGCGTCATCTATTTTCACTAGAAACCTACTGCCACGGCCCAAATACCACCCTCAGCCTCTGACCCACTCTGAGACCGCCTCACCCAGAAACCTGGGCTCATTCCTCTATTCATTCACTCATTCACTCTCTGAGACACTTACTTTTGTGCCAGGAAATGCACTACAAACAAATGGAATATGAGAATCATAACCAGTTTCTTATTTTGACTTTTGTCAAGTCACTAGTCACCAAACAGGGTGGGAGGAGTAGCACTTCATTGAACTGCCTTCCACCCAGAAAGAAAGTACTTGAGAGTGAGGGCAGAGGAGACCCCAGACCTCTGTGACCCTAGTCCTAACGAGGCCAGAAGTCCCTCACTATTCATCTGTAACCTAAGAGGTCAGGCTACATAATCGCTAACAGCCTTCCTGACATAAACATCCTATGATTCTCAGGGAGCCTACAATCCCAACTTCAAGTTATGGTCCATTCACAAAATCACCAGTTCTAAACACACAGATACACAAGACAGATACAGCATACAGATGAGACATAATCCTAGTCCAAATAAGCCACTCTTACAACTTTGTTCCAATGAAATGTCTAAATCAGCTGCTAACTACCAATACTTCCCGCTCTAATTTTTTTTGCCTAACTCCTTTGCGTTCAAAGTGCGAAATTACCTTAGCACCATCTGGGAGCATATTAGAAATGTATAATCTCAGGCCCCATCCCAGATCTGGTGCATCGCAACCTGTACTTTAACAAGCTCCCCAGCCAACTCAAGTGACCATGCAAGTCTGAGAGGCACTGAACCAGGCACAGAAAAACGAGGGGGGGAAAAGGAAAACTTCAGAGCTGGCAACATCTGTCCTCCTTTGCTGCTTAACCCCACCCTAACTCCTCCTTCCCTCTTCCCATTGTCACCCAGGGCTCCCAACTCTCCTACCTTCTCTCTGCCTAGAAACATCCTGCCCATCAACTCAACCTGTCAATAACCTGGGAAACAGTCTGGCAAATGGGTCAGTGCTAGACTTACCAGTCAAGACTTAAAAGGCCTTAAAATCTGGTTTCTCCACTGTTTACTAGCTTTGTGACTACGCAAATTACTTAACCTCTCTATGCAGACATAAAATAAAGATAAAAATGAGGAAATGCGTGTAAAAGATCTGAGTCAGAACCTGAGATAACTTATTTTTTTTAACACACTGTCAATGTGTCCCCTCTCTTCACTTACTCAATTATACCATGTGGGTTCCAAATCTCCCACAAATCAGTTCAGCCTCCCAGGTCAGCATTTTTTCTATTCTGAGTCTTCACCTCTCCATTTTCATGAATTTATTTAACAACATTACCAAAGGCTAGATGAGTCCTCACTGAGCTTAGCACATCTTGGTTCTTTTCTAAACCCACCAAAATCACTGTGGAAACACCCTCAACTCTCAAACAAAAGGCCTGTGCACTGCCTATACCCCAGATACTCCGTTCCCATACGTCCAACTGACTAAAACAAAAAAATGACCCCATAATGGAGCCTATGCCAACTTTTCCTCTAATAAGAGAAAGCTATGAATTTTGGAAGTAACCGATAGTTCATGCCAATAGTTTTTTCTTTTCCCTACACATAAAAAAATTAAGAGTTAACATACAAGAGCCTTAACCTCAGAGTCATTACCACTGTTTCTTTTATTCATCCTAAGAACTAGAACTCATCTTCAAATTCTATCTTCTGACACATAAGCGGCAGATACAATCTGGTTCGTTTACCTGTAGACAGATCTCATTTCCTCTTCACAGTCAACATTTTTGGGAAGGAAATAAACCTCACTTACTCTCCCCTAACCACCAATGAGAAGCCCACAAACTGCAAGCTGGGTATGCATGACTTCCTCTGGTCCAAGCCCTACTCTATTTCCTGTTGAGCTAAGAAAAGCAGGTCTAGCACTGCCACACAGGAATTGAGGCATCTGAGCACCTTAAAATCAAAGCAAACTTTGACTTACTTATCATTTTGCTATTGTCATCCTATCCAAGTAAATGGATGAAAAATCCTAACTCCTAATGTAAAACAGGACATGTGATAACACTGCAATTAATGGCAATGAGACTTTTTTGTAAAATAAAGATATTTGAGGGGTGACTGGCTGGCTCAGTAGGTAGAGCATGCGACTCTTGATCTCAGGGTTGTAAGTTCGAGCGCCATGATGGGTGTAGAGATTACTTAAAATCTTTAAAAAATAATAAGAAAAAATATATTTTAAAAGGTCAGCATTATATCTCCATCTCAAGCCCCCAAAACGGCATCTTGCACAATATGCAAAACCTTTTTAATATTCCTTATTGAAGAATGGAAGGAAGAGACATAACAGAGACATGACCGAGAAAACAGTGATCAAAGAAAACAACAGGGTGCTTAAAACGTTTGCCAGTCCCCGTCTTCCCTGCGCAGCTCCCAGTGAGCTGACAGGTGACTGCAGCTGCCTGAGGGGCCCTAGGAGAGACCAGCCAAAGAATACCACGAAGAGCCTGGCCCCAGTCCTAACTGCTGACCCATAGAGTCACAAGCAAATAAAATGATGGTTGTTTTAGGCCATTATGTTTGGGGGCCGGTTTGTTACCCAGCAAAGGCCAACTGAAAAAGGCATTCATTTATCACCACCTGATATATTTTTTTGTCTTCTTAAACTCCATGAAAACACAGACTGTCTTTTTTTGCTAATCTGTACCTTCATCATCTAGAATAGAGTCTGTAGTACTTCTGTGTTGAATAAATATGCTATATGTATATCTGAGGCCACATCCAATTTTAGTTTTTAAAAAAATGAAAGTCTTAATTTACTAGTTAAAAAAATATTACTACTTTATGTCACATTTATTTTGTGTCTTTACTGTGAAAAAAAACACATTATGGTATGTTATGAGTTGAATTGTGTCATTGCCCCACCCCATCCCCAAAATTTGTATGTGGAAGCCCTAACCCACGCCCCCCCCCCCATACCTCAGAATGCAACTGTATTTGGAGACCCAGACCTATCAAGAGATGATAAGGTTAAAATGAAGCTATTAAGAGTCAACTGGTAGCCTTATAAGAGGAGGAAATTTGGACACAAAGAGACACCAGGGATGCACACGCACAGAGGAGAGACCATGTGATGACATAGCAAGATGGCAGCCACCTGCAAACCTAGGAGATAGGCCTCAGGTGAAACCAAACCTATGGACACCTTGATCTTAGACTTCTAGCCACTAAAACAGTGAAAAATAAATTTCTACTGTTTAGACCACCCAATCTGTGGTATTTTGCTACGGCAGCTCAAGCAGATACAGGTATGGAGTTCACATACATCTGTTCTTATAGTTCGTATGGCCTCATATTTTTACCACATTCTCTGAAAAATGAAAACTTATTGAGAATTTCGTGGAAGAAATGTTAGGTGGCAAACAATGTTTTGAATTTATTTTTAACAAGGAGAAATTAGGTTTTAGTCCCATTTCTGTGACTGATGGCTGTGTGACCTCTACAGCCTCTTTAGAATAAATCTTAGATCTATTCTTTTACCAAAGTTTGGACCAGATAACTTCACGTCTCCCCTCAGCCCTCACAGTCAATGAGCACACATGGAAGTAATTATCAGAATGTTCAAATGAATTCTGCAAATGATCTGAAAAGGAGTTTTAATTCCCATTTTTATTAAGGCTTCGTTGATATCAGTCTTGAACTTCACAGAAGGATGGTTTTTCCACAGTCTGCTAACAAAAGCAAAGACAAGCCCTTATGATTAGTTATATAAGATAGTTGTAGAACATATTTCTTATACTTTTTAGGGGAGAGGGGCTTTCTTGCTGCTTTCTTCCAAGAACCTCTTTTGAAATGAAAGATAATTATGTTTCTTAAGTATAAATATGTTACATAGAGATGGCATAATTTTCTCAGAGTTAAAGATCATTTCTCAACAAAGGTTTCAACACAAGAAGAGGAGGTATATTTTAGCAAAATCTTCCTTCCTTGTAATTTAGTCCGAACAGGTTGCCTGGATGAAATCTATGTTCTGGGTAGTTCCTCTTTTGCTAATTATTTATAAACAAGCAGTTGAAAAAGTTAAATGAAAACCATGTTTTGAGAGTGTAATAATAATTAATGTTAAATTATACCTGACAAGATTTGATAATTCAGCATTTATACAGCACCATCAGATTTCCGAAGTGCCTAAAGTCCCCACTGTTTCATGAAGCAATGCTCTGGCTTGGATTTGAGAGTTATCTGTATTGTATGAGGGAGGTTCTTAAACAAATATAGTGAACAACTTGCTCTTATCACAAGATCAGTTGAGTTTCAGGACTACAACTGAAATGGAAAGCTCCTTGGGTATTTGCTACTTTTGGTGGGTCAGGGTGATGGAAGATTAGGAACTTTTTCATTTGGGAGATTAGGAAACTTTCAATGTTGTCCTACTGGAATATCTGGTTAGCAAAGCACATTTTTCCTCTTAGATGAAATATTTTAAGCATAATGAAGATTTTGGTTTTACAGAAATTTCCGATTTATCAATCACTGAAGTTCAAGGCAAACTACTACTTCTTAGTGGTTCAGGGACAGAGTCTTGATCTTCCTTAAGAAACATTATTTCCCTATACTTTCCTGATAATAACAGGTATGCTACCCAGGTATAAAACTTGTACATATTCTGGAGTAAACTTTTTACAGTGAAATTTTTATAAGAAATGATAAAATAATCTAGATAGATTTATTTTATATCTAAAATATATTGGCTTAGTTCCTTAGATTTTTTCTTTTTTCCTCTTTTGTGCGTATGGTATTTTATTTATAGGGTCATCAAGATTCTGGAAGAATCATTATCAGATTATTCCTTAATGCATTTGCAGGAGTAAAAGGATTCAGGAGTATCTCTAGATGCTCTCTCACAAATATGTGCTTCAGAGTAGGGAATCCTACTATCTGTATGATAATAGACATATGTATGAACAGATACTAGCCTGCAAAATATTAAAGCTTTCAATCATGAGAGGAATAAGTTCCAATTCACAAAATGTTTGGCAATCACGAAAAAAGCTTCCTCCTTCCAAGTATGTGCTGAGGGTCGTCATTAGTAAAAAGAATAGCAAAATCAATAAGTACTTTTGAAGAACAAAGCTGGAGGACTGACTTCCCAATTTCAAAAATTACTACAAAGCTACAATAATCAAGACAGTATGGTAACTAGTATAGTATAACAAAGAGATCAACAGAATAGAATTAAAAGTCCAGAAATTTCAAAGAGTTCAGAAACCCTCCAATTCAAGGTCAACTGGTTTTCAACAAGTGTACAAAAAAAAAAAAAAAAAAAGGAAAAAGAATAGTCCTTTCAACAAATGATGCTGGGATAACTGGATATTCACATGCTAATGAATGAAATTGCATCCCCGCTTCTGATCACGTACAACAATCAATTCAAAACAGATGAAAGAACTAAAATATGAGAGCTAAAACTATAAAGCTTAAAAGAAAACACAGAAGTAAATCTTCATAACCTTGGCTTAAGCAGTGGTTTCTTAGATATGATACCAAAAGCACCAGCAACAAAATAAATAGACAAACTGGAGTTACTCAAAATTAAAACTACTGTGCTTCAAAGGAGAACATCAAGAAAAGAAAAAGTCAATCCAAAGAATGGGAGAGAAATTCTGCAAGCCATATATCTGGCAAAGGATTTGTATTCAGAATACATTAAAAAAAAAAAAACAACTCTTAAAACTCAAATATTAAAATAACAACACAATTTTAAAATGTGTAAAGGATCTGAATAACCATTTTTCCAAAAAAGAAATTCACATGGTGAACAAGCACATGAAAAGATCCTGACTATTCTTAGTCGTCAGAGAAATCACATTAAAACCACCAAAATGAGAGATCACTAGGATGGCTACAAACAAAAACACAGATAATTACAAGTACTGGAAAGACAGTGAAGACACTGAAACCTTCATGCACTGTTGGTGGGAATGTAAAATATTACAGCTGCTTTGGTAAATAGTCCAGCAGGTCCTCTAAAGGTTAGAGTTCACAGGACCAAGTAATTCCACTCCCAGATATATATCCCAAGAGAAATAAAAACAGTCTACACAGAAACTTGTATAAAAATGTTCATATAGCAGCATTATTCCTAAAAGCCTAAAACTAAAAACAATCCACATGCCTACCAACTGATTAAGAGATAAAATGTGGTATATCCATACAATGGAATACTACTCTGCAATAAAAAGAAATGAAGTACCAATGCATACAACACGGATGAACCTTGAAAACATGGTAAGTGAATTAAGCCAGTCACAAAACACATACTGTTTTCTTTCCATTTATGTAACATGTCTAGAATAACTAAATCCATAAAGACAGAAAATAATTAGTGGTAATACCCTATGGTGTTAGGGAAGTGAGGTAGTCATAGGAGGGCTGTGGTAATGGGTTTCTTTTTACAGCGATGAAGGTGTTTAAAATGTGGCTATGACTGCACAACTCTGTGAATATGCTAAAAGCTACTGAATTGTACACTTTAAATGGGTGGATTAAATGGTATGTGAACTGTATCTCAAAGTTTTTTTTTTACTGTTGTTTTTAAAATCCAATGTTCAGGGGCGCCTGGGTGGCTCAGTAGTTAAGCATCTGCCTTTGGCTCAGGGCGTGATCCCAGGGTCCTGGGATCGAGCCCCGAGTCAGGCTGCCTGCTCTGCTGGGATCCTGCTTCTTCCTCTCCCACTCCCCCTGCTTGTGTTCCCTCTCTAGCTGACTGTCTCTCTCTCTGTCAAATAAATAAATAAAACCTTTTAAAAAAAAAAGTAAATAAAATAAAATCCAATGTTCAATGTTGTTCCCCTCCTACGTCCCACTACACCTATCAGAAAAGGGAGAAGAGTTGTTTCCACGGTTTGCCATGTTGCTTATGTCTCATAATGAATGAATAGTGAATAGAAAGACAGACTAGACCTACCACTGGACTTCCACTTCTGGCCAAGATGGAGTTAACAGGGGATGGAATTACCTTTCTATTGAAAACAACCAAAACAAACCCATACAAAATTCATGAACATTTTGGTTTTCAAGAGACTAGACATGAAGCAATGAAGGATAGTGATCCCTGATAGGAAACAAATGAAGTGAGCCATAGGACTGCCTGGCCTTACTCCTTTTATAAAGTTTTAGGGCATGGCACAAGAAGAGGAAACCCAAGCAGAGCCCAGCAGACTCCCTTAGTTGAGAACGAGCATAGAGTCTAGGTAGACTAAGATACCTAGAGTTCCAGGTGAGGGTACCAGAGATGAGATTCACACAAAAAAGAGAGAGAGAGAGAGAGAGAACTCCCAAGCTCTACAGAGGGATCCCAACATATTCAGCCAAGTTATGATCAACTCAAGCTGATCTTAAGAAAACTATCCAAGGCTGGGAGGGAAAAAAAAAAAAAAAAAAACTATCCAAAAGGATTAGAAGGGAACAATGCAGGTGCTCGCCCAGCGATGGGAAAAGTACCTGTCCCACCAAACAAATGGAAAAACTCATATATCATGGGGAATTAAGCAGATTATCAGAAAGGTTTTGCCTAAGCAGCGGGGCATAATTAGAGCTAGACTGACCACTGCTCCAGAGCTCCTCAACAAAAATCATAAAAGACACAAGAGGACCAAATTATTTCCATACAAGTTAAATGCACCCCCAGACAAGAGCTCAAGGATACTTTATAGGAATACAAAAATACCAGCACCCAAAAAAGTAAAATTTATAATGTCCGGCATCCACTCAAAGATCACCAGGCAGAAACACATATCCAAAATGAGAAAAATCTACTGAAACTAATTCAATACTGACACAGATATTAGAATTACAGAAAAGGACATTAAAAGAGGTATATGTTTGAAAAGTTGAGACCTAGAAAATATTTTTTAAAGACCCAAATCTTCTCAAGATGAAAAATACAATATCTGAGATGAAAAATACACTAGATGGGGTTAATGGCAGAATCAAAGAAGAAAACTTAACAGCACAGCAGAAGAAACTAGCCAAAATGAAGCCCAAAAAGGAAAAAAGAAAATACATCAGTGAGCTGTGAAACAACTTCAAGTGGATTTGTAAACATGTAATGGGAGTTCCCAAGCCTAAGAAGAGAGAAGGGAGATGGTAAACAAAACAAAACAAAACTGAAGAAATACTAGCCGAGGATTTTCAAAATTTGATGAAACCTCCAAACCAAGATATTCACAAACCACAGCCACAAGAAATGTGAAGAAAGTACACCAAAACACATCACAATCAAACTGCTCAAAACCAGGGGTAAAGGGAAAATCTTAAAAATCAGAAAAAAATGACACACAGACACAAACACACACACACAGGAACATAACAGGGACAGCAGATTTCTCAATAGATACAATGCAAGTAAGAAGACTGTGGAGTAAGATCTCAAAAATACTGAAAGAAAGACAAAAACAAAACAAAACAAAACAAAAATCCAAACCAGCAACCTAGAATCCTATATAGAGCAAAAATATCTTCCAAAAATGAAGGCTCAAAAAAAGTTTTCAGACGTACAAACCTGAAAGAATTCACCAAAAGACCTGTACGACAAAAAAATAAAATAAATAAAAATAAAAAAATAAAGTTCTCCACACAGGAGGAAAATGGTACCAGAGAGAAATATGGATCTACAGAAGGAATGTAGAGTACTAGAAATGCTAAACACATGGGTACAAGTATAAGGGTTTTATTCTTACTCTTTATATCTTTTTAAAAGATAGCTGACTGTTTAAACAAAAATAACACCAACATATTTTAAGACTTATATATAGAAATAAAATGTGTAACAAAAAATACTATAATGCCAGGAAGGAGAATGAAAGTGATACTACTCTAATGTTCATACATTATACATAAAGTACCTCACTTGAAGGTAAACTGTGATAGGTGACAAGTGTGTACTATAAACTTAAAGCAGCCAAATAGAAGTTATAGCTAATAAACCAGAAAATGGAATCATAAAAACACTCAATTACTCCAAAAGAAAACAGCAAAAAGTGAAAAAGACAAGCTACCAATGAGACCAAGTCCTCAGTACTGAGAGCCAGAAAGAAATGAAACAGAGAATAAAATTAAAGTTCAGGGGGAAAAAATTACATAAATATTTAGGATTTTAAATCACATTTTTCATATAGTAAGTAAAAAAGGGAATATATATTTTCAGCTAACTGAATAGGAAACTAATAAAATGTCTAATTCAATCTTGGGGTTGATGACTGACAGAGGACTTGCTTGAAGAAAATAAAAAGAATTTCACACCTTGACAGTTAGCATCAGTAATTAAAAAGTCCTTTTTTCTAGTATGATTAGGGAAAGGTTAGAAATATTTCACTTGATGTTAAATTATTTTCAAAAAAAGCCCACAAAATCATTTTATTCAGGAGGCTCTGGAAAAGTAAATTATCTTTTATTATCAAAAAGCAAATACATAACACCTGAAAAGAAATGCAAAACTTCACCTTTTAAATCATTTCTTTGTATAACCTGAACTCCAGAAACTTGCTTAAAACTATTTGAATATCACAAAGCTGCACATCATTGTTCCTATTTTCCAGAATTTGCTTGCAGCCCTAAGATCAAGGGGACCAGCAGCTGAATAAAGTAGTCTCTCCCATGTGTATAGTGTAGGGCACAATGTGGCCTACTCTGGGCCATCCATTCACCAAATAGTCCAGATATTATTCCAGATGCTGCTCACAGGATACTCTGAGAGGTCCGATGAAAGCTCCTTCTCCACCCTACCTCTCTTATGCGGGATGTTAAGGGTACTAAATAGATAGCTGATAACCCCTAACTGATACAGGAGATGCAAAACAGTGATGAAAACCAAAAACAGCAGCAGATGTAGGATGCAAGGCCTCCCAAGAGGCAGATGGCTCAAGGCAAACTAAAAGGGGCCAGCAATTACCATAATCAATGGAACACACCCCTTCCAATCTTTATTCAAAGTTCTATTAACCAAGATGATGAGTCATCAGCTCCACAGCAAAACAAGCCCACTGTTTCTTTGCTCCTCACCCATCTATGCCTGACCCAGAGAATCTGAATTTAAATCATAAAGCTTCATTGTATATATAACCATATCTACTTTAGCAGATCCAGCTTAGCTATACACTCCCATAGGCCCTGCTCTTCCCCATCTGCAATATCATCTTCTTAAAACTGCTTGCTTGCTATGTGCACCACAAGAACATAAGCTGACTAACTGCTCTCCTTGTTCATTGTCACCAGTGAGCAAGCCCCGCATGGTGCCTGGCACATACCCTGTACGCATTAAGTATCTGAGTAATAAATGATTGAAAGGAATCATGCCTCGCAGAGCAGGCTCTAAATTATCTACAGGCAATGAAACACAAAACAGATACTGAGCCCTCAAATCACTGAAGGGTAAAAAGTAAACATGCACAAGGTTTCCCTGTGAATTAAGGGAAGGAGCAACAAGAATGGATGAAAGACTGATGTACACAGAGAGAAGAGAAATGTTCTAATATGCGAAGTTCAAAGAGGAAAGACTCTGGAATTAAGGCATGCCCTAGCAGGTGAACGAATACATCCAATGAATTGTGCGTCACCTGAATGTACATCCTCAACCTCAGGCATGCCTAACCTGGGATCCCTAAAAATAAATTGTATGTCCCTGGGATGTACAGCCCTAACTCAGGTAATATTCAGTCTTTGACCTGAGATCTCAAAGCAGAATAATCATAAAACTACACAGCAGTTACACAGACAGAGTCTCAGAAAACCTGATGGGAGTGGGGGGAAGGGTCTGGTAGTCAACAGTATTCTGTTGCTATCATAAGCAGGTAAGAATGAAAGCTTTAAGCACAAGAATTTCCAAAAAGTATACATTATTAAATTTAATTAATTTTATTTTAAACTTTTTTTTAAGATTTTATTTATTTATTTATTTGAGAGCAAGACAGAGACAGAGAGAGCATGAGCTTAGGGAGAGACAGAAGCAGACTTCCCACTGAGTAGGGAGCCTGATGTGGGACTTCATCCCAGGACCCTGGGATCATGACCTGAGCCAAAGGCAGCCACTTAAGTGGCTGAGCCACCCAGGTACCCCTAATTAATTTTATTTTAATGCATAAATCCCTAATAAAAGATATCATAAAAATATTTAGAAAGATGAGAAAAATACTCTAAAAGGTACACTTGAAGCAAATCACATGATTACTCATATTCCCCCATATAACATAACAAATCACTTATATTTAACTTGGTACACATCCTCTGGCCAAAGATAATAGATCCTGTTTTGTTTTGTTTTTTAAATCATGGTGAGTCAATAGCTTCTGCCCAGGATAAAAGAACACTCCTGTCATGAACATCACATGGCAAGTGGGCTGGCAATTGCACACTGGAATCCCCCCAAAAAATAGTGAGGAAGGAAAAACTGGTTTAGCCTGCTTCTTGTTACCAATGACCTCACTGATAGTGAACAGTTTGTCTTTACAGAGATAAGAAACTGTACTCATGTTTAAAGAAATGACTTAAACCCAGGGATGACTAATAATGAGAGTGGGAAAGGTACAGGCTTCCAGGGAAGCAGACAGACACACAGGATCATAGGAGGTGTTTGGCTGTACTGCTGAGAAATGAGAAGACAAGGCAGGTAAATCCCATCCCATTCTACATAAGGCTCCCAGGTGCAATCCCATTGCATAGCTCTTCTGAACAAGTCCAGAGTGCCAGGCCAAAACACCTACTGAATGCATTACTCAAACAGCCAGAAACTAGAAGCCCCAACAATGTCCATCAACTGGTAAACAGATAAACAAAACACAGCATTATCCATACAATGGAAAACTATTCAGCAATAAAAAGAAACAAAAACCATACTTAGCAGTGTGGATGAACCTCAAAAGCATTATGCAAAGTAAAAAAAAGTAAACAGATGCCAGAGACTATGCACTGTATGATTCCATTTATATGAAATGCTCAAAAAAGGCAAATTTATAGAGGCAGCAAATAGATAAATGGTTGTCTGGGGCTCTGGGCTGGAATAGGGATTAACTGTAAGTGCGTATGAGGGATCTGGCTAGGATATGAAAATGTCCTAATACTGACCTGTGGTAATGGTTGCACCACTAGGCAAACTTACTAAAAATCACTGAAATGTAAGCTTGAAATGGGTGAATTTCATGATACATTAAAATGTACCTCAAGAAAGCTGTCAAAAAAAAAAAAAAACTCAACAAACCCATTGAACAAACTCCTCTCTCTCTTCAAGGCTTATTCAAAGCAGCAGCAGGAAGCAAGCCTCGTGATAACAGTGCACTGCTCTGCACCTTGCCTCACTTTCCCTCCTCCTCATCATCTCCCTGGGCTGGCATCTTCCAAATTAAGTATCAGTCCAGAGGTCATGCACTAAGGCACCGTTCTCCATATTGTTGTTGCTGCTGTTGTTGTTCTGGACGAAAAGGAGCAAATACCTGAGTAAAATGTAGGTTTAAAATCAAAGGTAAGTTTAAAATCAAAGATACAATAACTAGTTAACCTAATCCGCTGGACTGATCACAAGTCACAAGGGTTAATTCCCATGAAAATGACTATAAGGTAAATAAAGAATAAAGAGATAAAGGGGAAGAGATGACAGCAGAAATCACTTCTATCAGGTTTAGACAGCTAAAACTGGAAGGAGAGGTAATTCACTTAGTAAAGAGGAAAATGTTGCAACCTAAGTGCCTGCTTCAGGACACCAAGTGAGGCAATACGCCCCACAGAACTCTGAGAAGATCATCATTTGCAAGCAATTGATACCACGAAGTATAAAGTATATGGCTAAAATCCAGAGCACTGGTTTTTAGTGACTGAATGCCCCAGAACCTCTTTCTCGATCTCCCAGTCTAGTGACTATTTCACATCATACCATCCCCATACGAAACCAGAGGTTTAGTCTCTGAAGAACTGAAGGACAAATGCTCCAGATGAGAGGACATGAGACATAGTGCTGGCCACAGGCTTGAAAAGTTAAGATATTAGACTGCAGGACCTCCAGCCTCATTCCTCCACCCTGAACCTCAGAACTCCAATAAACAGATAGATAGGCCCTGGGAAGGAAGGCCTCTGAGTGTTCTTCTTGGAGAAACTGACCCCAAAGAAAAAACCTACAGGTAGTAAGTAGTGGGGTTCCCCATCCATGAGAACATACTGATCCCCACCTGCCCTCCCTACACTGAAGTACCACCAGTCAACGCCACCTGCCCATACATACTGAGCCTCCGATTCACTTCTACTGCCTTACTCTTAATTATGAGCAGAGTCATGAATCTCCGGTCACTTAATGAAAATCTTTAGCATTTAACAGAGACCAAACAGGAAAAATAAAATCTGGAAAAAGCAGGAAAAAATCCAGAAGCACAAGAAAACAACAAAAAACACCTAACAAAAAAACCTACACTCAATACCCTCAGATAGATGACATATATCCACAAGAGATTACATGCGGTTTTTAAAAACCAAAAAAAGGTATGAAGGAGGGCTGTTCATATAAATTAAAAATATGAAGTTAAAAGCCCAATAGAAATATTGAAATCTGTAAGCCAAAGACATCTCATAATAATAGGGCAAAAAGAACCCCCACCTCCAAAAAAAAGCAAAGGAGAAGATAAGAAAATAAATTGAAGAGGTGACTAAGAGAACTTCTGGAAAGAGAAAACAGAAAAGTTGGAGGGGAGAACAAAAATATTCCCCAGGAAAAAAAAGGACATCTCCAGATAAAAGAATTAAGTACTCAGAACAGTGAATGACGATGAAGGATAGGATACTCATGTAGGTTTAAAATCAAAGACAAGTTTAAAATCAAAGATACAATAACTAGTTAACTTCTAACCCGCTGGACTGATCACAAGTCAGGAGGGTTAATTCCCATGAAAATGACTGTAAGGTAAATAAAGAATAAAGAGATAAAGGGGATAAAATCTAAGATAAAAATCTAAGATAAATCTTAGATAAAATCTAAGAACACCAGGAATAAATAGAAAATGCTAAAAGCTTCTCTAAAGAAGTTTAAAACAGATCATACTCAAACAAAAGAGCAATGTCTTAAAATTCCAAGGGAAAAATAGGTGTTTAACCTAGAATATTTTCTACCAAATTACATAAAAATCCATTGCAAAAGAAAAACAAAGACATTTTCAGCCATCCAAAGGACTTCGAACCTTTACATGCCATGCACCCTTTCTTACAAAGCTACTACAGGATGTGCTTCAGTAAATAACGTAGCAAATCCAAAAAGAAGACTATCGTATCCAGGAAACAGAAATGATCCAAGGGAACAGTTATGTACCAGGTCTAAGGGGCAACCATACCTGGCCAGCTCTGAGGTACCTCTTGGGAGAAAAAAAAAGTGGAATCAATAGGTTATCTAAAACAAAAAAAAATCCTCTCACGTATTTAAGCATTTGGAAAAACTGTTGCTAAAGGCTTAACTTTGCTGGGCGTTTTAGGTACTTTTCAGGGCATTTGGGAGAGAAAGTAATCACAGGTATACAGAAAACTAAGCAAATGAAAAAGTATGTCAATGTAAGGGGGAAGGGATGTTTAAAAAAGGAAATATAATCATATTAGACTGTGTGGTTCAGAGATAAATGGTATTTACACAGTCACGATAATATAAACAATTATCATCTTAACCCAAAATCATGATATATGTACTCATTTAAGGGAGGAGGTGAGTTTAAGAGCTAATCTTCAACTACTGCAGAAGTTCAAAAACTGTAGTTCAACAACTGTAACTACTATTACAAGAAGTCAACAAACGCATAAAACTGATAAATCAACAAATAGCCACATGAGCACAGAATTTAAAAATACGGAAGTAAATTTCAGCGATGGCAACTAAAAACTGAAAATAGATGCCCTCCTGCGAATAGGAAAACTCCAAGGTCTAATAGGAGAATTTCAGTATCATTTGGCTACAACCATATGCATTCATAACTTTGATATGTTCTTAAAGCCCTATTTATCATAAAATGTAAAGAAACTTTTTAAGTCATAATGCAAAAGTGTGGGGTTTTTTTCCATTATTTAAATTTAATAGGACAACTGTCAGCATCAGGCCCTATCTGAGATAGTTACAATGCCCCAGGGCTCAAAGGCAAATTAAGCACCAAGCTGTGGGCAGCATGTGCTCTGGGCTCCCTACTTCTCCAGGATGGGAGAACACCTGCTAGGCTTGGACAATGGCCCCAATTCTCCAGCTTGCTGATGCAACATATCAACCCAAAGGCTTATGAAGAGCCCTGAGCACAGAATCAATCCTGCCAGTTCAGTGCTCCTCAAAGTGTGGTATGCTGACTAGGGTACACAAGGAGACCATTTCAGAAACTGAGAAAAACTGTAAAAACTTTTATAGCGATTTAACAACATAACATTACAGTTTTTCATTCTAATAATAAAAAGACAGGCTGGTATTTTGTGTGTCTACTTTCTTCTTTCACTTTTCTAGTCATTTCTTTGTACTGAATTTTACAGGACAAAGAAACCCTCAGAGGCTGAAAAAGCGCACTTGAAGTCTGAGCCAGTTCACGTGCTAGTGCATGTGCTATGTCTAAATGCAAGCATGCTGGGCAGAGGCCCTGGGGAGACAAGAGACATTACTGGATTTACAGTGGATATTACATGCTTGGCATTTTATGTCCATCCCCTGTCCTTCCTGAGTTCCTTAGCAGGTTGACCTCAGCAAGGAAGAATGTCCAAGAATCTAAGCAAACTGCCTGTTTTGTTCACCACTGTATGTATATACCCAACATGCAGAACAGTGCCAAGGGCCCACTTGGGTAAGAGCACAGTGAGAACCGGAAGTGGCATGAAACCAACCCTGAATGGTTAATCGTCCTGCATCTTGTCTCCCCAACTTAGTTCTGAGCTCCTCATAATGCCACACAGATGTCAGGGTTTCCAAAAGTCATAAAACTTATCTGTCCTTTCTTCTGAAACTCTCATAGAAAACACTGCCTCCCAACTCAGGGCCTCCCACATCACTTCTCTTCTGAATAATGCCAGCAGACTTTTATTACTGAACCAGCCTCCTAACAGAATATCATATTCTGTCCAGTGAACAGTCGTATAGTACAATAAAACATAAGAGCATATGACTGCCACACTGGCCACTGGCAATACATCACCTGGCCTTCTCTGTTCTTCTCCTAGCCATCTCTCCATATGTCCAAAATATTTATGTTGACTCAACTCTGGTGTTATCATGTTATGAGAGCAAAATAAACTGCCAACCAAATCTTCCAAAAGCTAAATAAGCACTTGGAAATCTCCATCCTGATCATAAATTGGTCCCAAATTAAATATTAAATATATTTTAATACTTTAACACTGGCAATTCACTCTAGTATTGTAAGAAACCAACTTGAATTCACGAAAAATCTGCTTGTAGTAACTATTCAAAGCAATTACTTGCAAGTAGTTAATCAGATGATCTGCGATCACTATCTGTGAAAGTTTTTAAAGCACTGATTTCACAAGGTAAGACGGTGACATAAAATTGTTTCAACCCTTAAAATTATCAGAAATTCTAAGTACTGTTTGATTTTAAGAACTTACTGTGGAATAAGCCCTTGCCTCAAATATAGTCAACTGTCATGGGGTCTGCACTTGTGTAGAATGTCCATAACAGACCCATATATAAGATGGGGAGTGAGCCTTCCAGGTTATCACATATTAAGGCTGCCCTCTGGTCAACAGCTGTGCTCCAGTGTCTGGACAAACTGGGTCTGAAAGCAGTACACCTGTGCAGTTATTTAAATATTCTATTGCTGTCTACCAATTTTTTAAAATGATGGGATATAGAAAAATGAAAGCACTGATACTAATGATAGGAAGCACAGGCATCATAAACTTAAAACAGCTCAAGAGATGGAAAACATCTGATGCCCTCAGAGTAGACAATCTCTTGGCTTAAGCAGCTGTTCGTGACCAGATGACCAAGTATTTACTAATAAAGCAAAGAAACAAAATAAAAAACCATGGATGAAATTCATGTCAAAGCATCCATCTTCAGTTTATAGTATTTTTAGTTCCCTGGGAATGAAACTCCTCAGATGATTATTCCTTGGCTTAGTAACACACCTGTTCAGGGATGCATTATTTCAAAAGTAGGATGTATTACTTCAAAGTCTTTGCCCTGCTAGTATCAGTCCACAAAATCCACAAACACACACAGTGCACCAGAAGTGCCCCCAGATAATACTTTTGGATTATCTCAATATGTAGGAATATACATATACCCAAAACTGGCTAAGAAAAAAAGGCAAAACTACAAGTTTGCAGCTATGCAAATGAACATTTATTTATTAGAAAGTTTCAAGCAATAAGAAATTTTAAAACCACCATGAGTAGGATTTTATCTGGTGGTTGGATTTTCTGTTACGCTTTTATTTTGTGATTTTATTTAACTGAAAAGTTTTGGAAATTTGGGGCTGATATCTTTTAGGAGAGCTACACACCAATAAGTGTTCAATGGGATTGGCTTCCTCCCACCTTACCCAAGTCCAGAATTCTTCTAGCATGAAAGAGCCCTACGTCTTAGAACAAGTCTGTACATGCCACTCAGTGGCAATTCAAGCCTCCTCGTAATGAAAACATTAAGTTCCTCAAAATTCATTTTGCCCCACTGGATGTCTTTACCTACAGTCACGAAAAAGAGATGCTACACTTAAGGGATAACATTTAGAGAGGCCCCTCACAAAAGTTTAAGTGTTTGATCAAAAATGTTAGACTATTTTTAAAAGACATACAATTTATATAGAACTTTACTGCTGAGCAATCGAAAGTAATTTTAGCATTTTCACAGTTCCCAAGGCTCCTCCTAATCCAGTGCACAAACAGTGTACCCATTTAAAGGGCCACACCAAAGCTTGCAGAGAATGACTGAATTTAGCAGGTTGACCTCAGCAAGGAAGAATGTCCAAGAATCTAGCCCAACACTCTTCCTCTCTACTGCCACTGCTACTGCCCTGCCCCAGCCTTTACCTCCTCTCTTCTGGACCATTGTCCTAGGCCAACCATCTTACCTGCTCCTTCCCCAAACATCATCTGATCAGGTTTCTTACTCCCAGCGGTCTCCAAACCCAACAAAATTTTCAATGACCCCTCAATACTCATAGAATGACATCCCTCCTTAACCCATGAGCAAATAACCTCTCCTCAGATGCCCACTACTCCCTAAACCTCCTGTCATTCCCAAAGAGGTCACACTTGGTCCTTCTGTCACCACACCCCTCCCCTTTCTTCAGTAAATGAGGGGGACAGCCTTAGCACCATGCCCTAAACAGCAGCAAACTCTCACTGTTGCTTCTGCTTACCATCTTTGGGCCCAGAATACTCTCCTCCTCATCTTCCAAGGTTTACAGCCTACCTTTCCTCCAAAGAAAGGGTCAGACAGGGTCAAGATGCTCAATCCTCCAAAAAGCTTGCCATCCTTCCTGTGAGCAAGCCCTAACCCCAGACATTGTACCTGCTGGATTCTAAACTCCCTAACTTCCCCTCTTACTACCTGCAGTACCTTTCCAGATGTAGGATTTTCCTTCTCCTAGTCAGGACATTTGGAACACTAGTCATTGTATGCTCACAAAATACAAAATAGCAGGGTAATCATAACCCCAAGGAAAAACAAAAATGGTAAAAAAAATATTAAAAATAACAAAACCCAATATAACACAAAAACCTTATTTTTTCTGGTTTTGTTTTTCAGTCACTGGCCCCCTTTGATGAAAATAATTAATATTCACTAGATTTACTTAACATGCACAAGATAAACACTTTGTTATAAATAGATGGTATTCTGAATGAAACCTTGTAAACTGAAATTCACAGTATTTTTCTCAAATTTTAATTTGTGAGTATCCTTCCCAGTGATCCCTTAGAAACCTAATGCAAAAAATACATTTCTCTAGGGGCGCCTGGGTGGCACAGCGGTTAAGCGTCTGCCTTCAGCTCAGGGCGTGATCCCGGCGTTATGGGATCGAGCCCCACATCAGGCTCCTCCGCTATGAGCCTGCTTCTTCCTCCCCCACTCCCCCTGCTTGTGTTCCCTCTCTCGCTGGCTGTCTCTATCTCTGCCAAATAAATAAAATCTTAAAAAAAAAAAAAAATGCATTTCTCTAAATAGAACATACTCTACTCTGTGTTTCAACTCTTTTCTTTAAAGATAGTTATATGCTGTTCAACTACACCCAAACTATTTACCAATTTTGTCACAGATAGAGAAAATTATAAACCACCCCCCAAAAAAGCCACTTTCATAAAACACAGCAAAACCCAGAAAACTCCCTGTTTTTACTCATTCGCCTCACATAAATACAGCCTTCTCAAAATAAGAAACCACAATCACTAAAAAATAAAAAGCTCATAGAAAAAACAGAAAATAGAAGATCTAGCAATGAAACAAATTAGGGCTACAGGTTGTTCAGCTTAAAAGTATTTTACCTGAAGTTATGTTAAGAAAAAAAGCTTCTCTATAAACAACTTATCACAAATATTTTCCCAACTCAGATGCTATTCACACTAGATGTTTAATAATAAATAAATGCTAGTATTAATAATCTAATCCCAAAAGCACCACATGCAAATCATGCCAACAAATCCCAAATAAACTCCTCTGCATAATATAAATCATTCTAGAAATTAGACATTGAAAAGGAGATGCAAATGAAGATGTTAACAGCTTCTCCTATTTCTACCATCTACCAAGACTGAACTTCCCAGTATCCATAAATATTGTGATGTAAGAAAACATCTATGAAAAATCAGGAAAACCTTAAGACTGAATATTTAATTCTATGGAATTAACTTTTTAGGTGTCAGAATGGCATTGTGATTATCTGAAAAACAAAAACGATACACACTTAGGTATTTATGGGTGAAATGTTATCTAGGCTTTAACCTTAAAATACTAACGGAGAAAGACTATAGATGAAACCAGATCAGTCATGTGCTGACTAACTGTTAAATGGGGTGAACTACTCTCTCTCCTTGTGTACGTTTGAAATCTTCCAGAATAAAATAGAACTGCTGGTGAGCAAAATCTTAGGCACTATTTTGTGCTTGTATGCCACTTTTGCAGATTTCTTAATTTGTTAGGTTTGCATAATTTGAGAATTTCTTCTCAACTGTACAGACTTTGTAGTCAGAGAGCTGTGTCACCGCCAGTATCCCAAATGCTTCCCAACTGCACCGCTCAGCAAATCTATTTCAAAAGCTTGGGGGAAGGAGGGGATGGAACCAAAGGAAAAGAAGAGGGGGAAAAATTTAACAATGAACCTGCCTAAACTGTTACCATAAAGAACTCCCACCTCTTAAAGCCACATAATACACATTCAGGTTTCATCCTTTTTTTTTAATGGGTTTAAAAATGGACTGTTGACTTCTAGTTCACTTCACTACTCTTCACATCCATCCATGCTGACCGAGGAAGATACAAACAATCCAACTACTGTGTAACCAGGTCAAAATAAGCTTTGGCTAACTCACTTGGAAGAGTACACTCACCACTTAGATTTGGCCAGAAAAACTGGGTTAGAAAAAAACCGACTGGGGCTTAAACAAACACCGGGGCTGCGGAGAATGTCTTAGAGCCAGTTACCAGGCCACTCACTGAGTTGCAACACAATCTTCTCCAAAATTTTCCAAAGGCTTCCAAATTCAGTTGAGCCCAGCAGGCTGAGTTAACAGGGCTTCCTTTCAAATTCAAAAATCTGGCCCCAGCCCCAACAGTTAACCAACAAAACACATGCTAATTCACTTGAGATCACCTAAGAATACTGACTCAAGTTCAGACCACAGGCCGGTACACGGCCCGCGGTACACAGCCCAGGCCAGGGGAAGTTGGGGCCGGGGCGAGGCATTCAAGGGATAGATGAACCTTATTCATACGGCATAAAAGAGACAATAGGATCCACACTTAATTTGGCCTAAGAAAATGTCTACAGTCAGCTTCCAATCCCCTCCCTCCATTTTTAATGAGACAATGACAATTCTTCATGGTGAACCACAAAGCCCTGCTTCTTAAGATATTTTTTTCTAGCCCCTGTATCCACTCTAACAGCCAGAAAACACCCCCAGTGCAGATTACTTTTAGAAAACATTTAGCAATAAGTAAATCAGGACAGGGGAAATTTAACATTCTGTTTCAGATCTTCAAGGCCTAAGCCTCCATTACCTACCTACGGCTCTTTCAGAAGCTCTAGAATGTGCTCTGAATAAAATGAACAGCACTACTGTTAGTCACATCAGGTGTCAGCTACTCAGAGCAGACTCATAGTCTCCAGATTTGTGAGTTTCATTTACCGTTGGGGGGCGGGTGTTAAAAAAAAAAAGAGAGAGAGAGACAGGCCTGGGGTGGGTGTGAAATCTGGGCATCCTCTTGACTCCTCACTCTCCCTCATCTCTGTTTCAATTACACACCTGTCAAACAGGTTATTCCTGGAATTCAGATTTTATAATCCTCATGCTGTAATTCTTGCTGCTCCTGGTGCCCAAACACACACCCCTCCCTGCTTCCCCAAAATACGTATGCATCCATCAGCAGCATGTATGATAGAGTTAAGAAGCAGTCCCAGGTAACACCAAACTCCTCACCTTGAGCACTTGGCAAACATTAAAACGAGGCAACACGATGACAATTTTCAAGAAGGCCAAGGCAATGGTTTAGGATAATCATAGGCCAGGTCTGCCTATACTGAATTTTAATTCACACACATAAACTCAGAGGGCCGGAACTGGGGAAAACGAAAGAATTAAGATTGCCTTATGAAAAAATGTTTTCCCATTTTACTGAAGAAAAGTGCATGCCTAAGAGCGTAGCTTATTTCCTTATCTCAAAGCCAGGAAATGAGTGAGGTCTTTTAAGGCTAGCCTGAATATAAACCCCTGTTTAAAAACAGAGGGACTGCAAGGCAAAACCCAACTTTGGCCAAGTGGCGTGGTCTCCACTCAGCAGCGTGTTTATCACCCATGTCCTCGTCCCCCAACAAGAAGTTTCAACGTGCCACGGGAAACAAAGACGGCGCCTCACACCGACCTTATAGACTTGTCCATAGGTGCCATTTCCAACCACTTCCACCAGCTCAAAAATCCCAGCAGGATCCTAGAGAAGAGGGGAGGGGTTAGAATTTAAAAGCAGCACAACAATGAATAAATAAAGCGGAGCAGTTGGAGAGAAAGGGCGATTGCAAACCGGGCGGGCTTCGCCCCGCGCGGTCCCCCAGCGTCCGAGGGCCGCGCCCGGGGCGCGCGGGGCGCGCGGGGCGCGGCGGGGTGGGGGCGTCGGCGGAGGGTCGCGCCCCGCCGCCCGGTACATGCCGACGCAGACAGACAAAGGGGCCGCCGCGCCCGAGGCTCTGCCCGCGGCGGCGCCCGAGCGCCCGAGCGCCCGGCGGGCCGGGGCGCGGCCCCGGCTCCCCGCTCCCGGCGCGCCCGCCGTGGGGCCCGTCGTGGCCACTCACCCGCAGGGAGGAGAGGTCGATGTCCACTAGACTTTTTGCAGGGGAGTCGTTCGCCATTTTCCCTTTTTGCCACCAAACAAAATAGTACCAATAAATATGTTTCTCTATTTATTTCCGTCACAGGCCAGGCCGCCGACGGCGCCTCCTCGCACGGGAGCGGGCGGCCGGGACTCCGCCTCGCGAGGCCGGGGGCGGCGGCGGCGGCGGCGGCGGGCTGGTCTCGGCTCTCGGCCGGCCCGGGCCGCGCGCGGAGGGCGGACGGAGCGTGCGCGGGGCGGCGGCGGCGGCGCTCACACCATGGCGCGGGGCGGCCGTCAGGCCCCCGGGCGTCGCCCGCCGCCTCAGGCCCCGGCGCCCGCGCCCCGCGCCGCGCGCCTGGAGGACGGGCCCGGAGCGTGGGGCCGCGGCGCCGCCGAGAGTTGAGCGAGTGAGCGCGAGGCAGCGAGACAAAGATAACCCGGGAGGCGGGGGCGGAGGCGGGGAGGGAGGCGGGGAGGGAGGGGGCGGCGGCGGCGAGGGAGGAGGAGAAACGGGACACCGAAAATATATTCTGAGGAGAGAGAAAACAGCTCCCCCTCTCCTTCCCCGGCAGGAAAAACGAGCGGAAACGCACTCCCAGCCCGAGCCCCGCTGGGGAGGGCGCGGGGCGAGCCGCCCGCGCGGCGTGAATATTCAGCAGGGGTGGGGCCCGAACAATGGCCGGCCGGCGGGCATCGCGGACCGCGGCCGGGAGGCGGCGGCTCGCCGGCGGGGCGCTCGCGGAAAAGGCCAGAGTAGGGATGAGACGGCCCGGGACGTCCCCGGTGAGGTGCCGAGGGTGAGGAAACGCCCCATCTCGCACTAACAATAAAGGGAGCAGAAGTGACCTGGACCTGGCCGCAAAGGCACGGAGGCGGAGAGACCCTTGTCTCCGGGAGGGGCTGCGTGTCCCCCCGCCAGCCGGCCGCGCCCGGGCTCTAAAGGGACGCGGAGGGGCGTGTAGCCACACTCAGGGACAAGGGGCCTCCTTTTCTCCTCACCCCCGCGTATCCCATCCCCTTCCCCCACCCCCAGATTCTATATCCCTAAGACCCTCATTTCCGGTTTCCCCACACAGTTTTCTTTTCCTATCTTGCAGGCTACGTTTGTGACAGGCTTGTAGGTACGGAATTCGGTGAGCATCACCTGGCCGCGGGTCCCAAGGCTTTCGGTGGAAACAGTACCCAAAACAGCACCTCTAATCGCCTCGCGCTACCTCATTCAGTAGGTGAGCACTGTTTGGAGCCTTAAGTGCTAAGCCCCCGTTTTGTGCCTTGAGATCGTTAAGGATCAATGAACAGTCTTCTACCAGCAACTTTGGAAGCTTGTCGGTAGTTAGGTAATTTGATTCTGTTAAACAGGAATATATTGTCTGTGCACAACAGTCATTTTTATCACATCACTCCACTGTACAAAAACTTTAAATGGCTCCCTATTACCTCACAGCAGGTTCTCAAACCGAAGTGCATCAGAATCACCAGGAGGGATTGTAAAAGCACTGATTGCTGACCCCACCTCCAGAGTTCCCGGGGTCTGCGATAGGCCTGAGAATCTCCATTTCTAGCAAGTTGTCAGAGGATGCTAACGTTGCTGGTACAGGGATCACACTTGGAGAACAAGAGCCTTATAGGATGAAAGTCAAAGGCCCTTCACAATTAGGCTTCACAAATATCACCCTCATCATCATCTACCAGTTCTCGCTTTATGTACAGAACCGAATTTAACCTGTCTTGTACCTTTGTGTATTAGCATCCACATTTTAAGGATAAGGAAACCAAAGTACTGGAAGATAAGGAATGTGCCTAAATTCCTTAAAAGCACAGCCTGGAAGTAGAACAGGGATTCTCGCTAGGTCAGCCTACTCTGAAAATCCAAGACTCTGATTCAGCCCGGTTATTCTTTTACCCTGAATATGTGTAGCACTCTCCTGCCTCTCAACGGTGTGGTTTCCAAGATTTTCAACTATGAGACTCCCTTGTAAAGGACTCCTAGAATCCTTTGATTAGGAAAATCACAGTAACCAACGTGTTGCTATGAATTTAGTAGTATGATTTTGTTTTTTAATGTATTCACAGCAATGGCTTTATCTGTGGTGTAAATTACTCAGCTAGATTGGTGAGCATGTGAAATTTCAGACTATATTACTACTAATAGTATTTTAATAGTATTTATTATTAATAATAGTTAACACCTATTAGGTCCAGACAATGTGCTAAGTCCTTTATATACATTATCTCGTTATTCTTCACATTAACCCCAAATGGTAGGTACTCTTATTTTTCCCACTTTACACATTAAGAAACCAATGTTTGAAGTTGATTGACTTGTTTGGTGTGCATAGCTGAACCCAATGCAGAAATGCAGCCCTCGCCCCCATGAAGCCAACCTCCCTCCACAGGTTCACTCATGATATTGAGGCCCAACTCAGACCACCCCTGCTCTGCCTAGCCAGATTCTCCATCACCTCAAGCTCAACTCAGAAACCAACTCTTCTTTCTCCTACAAACTTTCTCTGAATCTCTCCTAAACTGCTTTTGCCCATGTCACCACTGTGACAGTTACTTCTTATTTTCAGTTCAGGACCTTTTCTTGAAGTGCCTTACCCAGCACAAGGCACTGACTTAGCCGTTGCCCAAGATATAAGGAAGATGAAGCCAGCTACTCTCAAAGAGCTTACAATTTGATAATGGGTATAAGACAGTCTCACAAGTATCTCTAGTTAAAGGCAGAACATTATAAATTCTGGCTGTACAGAAGAACACTAAACAGGTCCAGTGGAAAGTATGCTAGATTTGAGGCAAAACTGAACCAGGTTTGAACCTAGTTCTATCAGTTGTGCAACCTCAAAAATGTTTAATTCTGAGCCTCCATTTCCTCTTTTGTCTACGAGATGAAGACTAGACGTTGAAAGAGCCATGAAGAGACCATCTCAAGAGCACAGGCCAGAAGAATAAGTCCTGGAGAAAGGAGAGATGCAAGTCTTGGGCCAGTAGACTCTCTTAAGACTTGGCATCTGACAGGATGCCAGAGTCGATGTAGACAAGGGAATAACGTATTTGCTTGTGGCCCAGAGCTTTGTTCACACTTGGGAGGATACTGTCAGGCACAGAGAAAAGGATACGAGTTGTTGAGTGGTGGTGACAAAGGAAGGTTTAGTTTTGGACTCTGTGGGAAGTTAGTTAACTTTTCACGCAGAAGCAGTGACACCTGGCCATCTTGTAACTCGGCTTGAGATCCAAGGGTAAGGACCATTTTCTCAATCAACAGCCCTATGTTAGCTCAGGCTGTGATAACAAAATACCATAGACTGTGTGGCTTAAATAATAGAGATTTATTTTCTCCCAGTTCTGGAGGCTAAAAATCCAAGATCTATGTTCCAGCTGATTTGGTTTCTGGTGAGAGCTATCTCCCTGGCTTTCAGATGGCCACCTTCTCACTATTGTTCTCATATGGGTTTTCCTCTGTGCTAGTACACAGGGGGGGGGGGGAAGCCATATGGTATCTCATCTTCTAAGGACACTTACCCTATTCTATCAGGGCCCCACCTTTATGATCTTATTGATTTAACCTTAATTATTTCCTTAGAGGCCCCATCTCCAAATACAGCCACACTGAGGCTTAGGGTTTCAACACATGGGGGACAGAAACATTCAGTCAATAGCAAGTCATGTGCAATACATAATATCAGGAAGTAGACTTAAGTCATGGCCCTTGTCCAAAAGAATCTATTTGAGAGCACAAACCCATCCAAAAAGATAATCAAGATAATAATTTGGAAAATAAATGCTAATTTGGCATTTTAAGCTGGAGGAAAAGATAACTTGCTTAGACAAAGAACATGAAGTTGAAAATGAGGAAACTGGCTGCACTGGGCCAGAGGACTCAATTCAGAGAACCCCAAGAGATAAATCTAGATAGGTTAGGTGGGACCAGGAGACCAAGCTGAGGCATGGGTGATGTGGAGGTTAAAAACAGAAGCCAGATTATCAGTCAAGTCCAGGAAGGGACAGCCTAGCCTTGGCTTTCAAAAGCTCCGATGACAGGTTAGATGCTTGTGTGTTCAGCTGGCTGTGGGATATAAATGTGCATCTTCGCAGGGTACAAAGGGCCAGTCGGCAATTATCCCACACAGTCACAGAAATCCCAAGGGGAGCTCAATTATGCAAGAAGTCATCAGTGACAACCCCCTGTACATCACTTTACTTATTTCCAAGTTTTTTCTTTGTTGCAAAAATATTGGTAGCACTTTTAAACCTCAGTGTGAGGCAGGGCAAGGAAAGTAGCAGATCTGTGAAATGGGACTCCATGAATGTAATTTAAGGGTTCAGGGTCAGTGAGGACTTAGGTCACCTGGAAACAGATGATGGAAGTAGTGGTAAAGAGAGGGAACTGAGTCAAGCAAAGGAAGCAATGGTGGAATGTGTTTAGGAAAATCTCAGAAAGGGAAAAGCCTTGGTTAGGAGTCAGAGATCTGAGTTCCTCTTCTCTGATGGACAAGGCGTTAAGCAAACACTTACCCTCTCTGCCCCTCAGTTTTCTAACATGTGACATGAGGGGGTTTGATTTAAATGATTGAAAGATCTTCTTAGGACCTTGGAGACTCTCATTTATATAACCCAGGCCTCAGCCCTACAACTGCTCATACCTCTTAGCCAGAGTAGAAAGAGGTTGATATGAGCAACGGAAGTTAAAGGAACATGTGGATGTTGTAGATTTGGCAGCAAAGTTCCGCCCTTTAAAAAGCCATTTTTGAGCATTGGTAGAGAGATTAAGAATCTTTTTTGACTGGCATATCAGTTGAATTAAAAGGAAGCAAATACTTTAGTGCACTCTAGGCTGGAAGGCGTGGGATGCAGAAGCAGATCAAAGGGGCAACAAAAGAAGAAGCAGACCAGAGGCAAGACAGACATCCTACCCTAACTACCAAGGCTGTTGATGGTGTACTTCTACGATGAGGAAGTTATCTAGCTCAGACCTCCCAAAAGGAGATCCTGACACAAAGCTTCGGTGCAGGTAGTTTATTCAAGAGATGATTACAGGAAGCCCAAGTGAAAGAGAAGGAAAAGTGAAACATGGAGATGAGTGAATGAGGAGTGTGTTTATGAGCAGGTTTTCACTCTGGGCAAGTGGGCTAGATGTCCCTAGCTAGCTAGAAAAAGAAAATGTAGATTCCTCTTACTTCATGCGTTCATGGAAAAGTTTTTGGTAAACATTTTAAAAAAGCAGAACAGTATTTTAAATGCAGAGGAACTTGCTTTTTATGGAAAACCTATTTGAAATGTTTTATGAAGGGGATTACTGTCTCTTAACTTATCCTTTTTGTAAATTTGTATTTTGCATATAAGGATTGCTTCAGTCAAGCTCCACTGTGAAATGTCCTTTACCAACAAAATCCTCAAGGGGTCTCAAAAATGAAGTCCTAGCTTTAGAAATCAAGATGCGAGCCATAGGAAGTGGTTGGGAGAAGTCGGTTGGGGATGTTAAATAGTTGTCAAGTATGTCTGGTTTTGATAGATGGTTGGGTGAGCGGAATCAGACTCTGCCAACGAAATTGCTAGCTGAAGAGATAACAGACTTTAATTTATACTTGATCACATATTTGTGTCCTAAGCCTGTACAGTGAAATCTCAAGAAGTGACTAGACCAATGGCCTCTCTTATGCTCAGCTATTTAATATCTCACAACTGAAATAGGATCATGAGTTTGAATATGATGTATCAGATCCTGGCCAATATGCATCAGAACCTCCACTGAAGAGGAGTTCAATCATAATCAAGTTTATCCCTTTAAAAATGAATGAACCACAAGTCTCCATTGGTGATATGCAAGTTGGCCAGTCTTATTGATTAGCAGTTCTCAGTTGATTATAGTGATTCCATTCTCAAAATCTTCTAAAATACACTCTATAATAAAAGATTAAGCAGTGACCTGCCAATAATAAACTATGGACTATAAATGCCATATTTATGAATTAGAAAATTTGAGGCCTTTCCTATTCTTTTGAATAAATATAATTGTCTTCTTTATTTTCTTGTCTATGTACATTTTGTATTTAGTGGCCAACTAATTTAGAAAATATCAGGACCAGATCAAGAGGCCAGCCATGACTGACATGGATCACCTGGATTTGTCCTAATTCTTGGCTACAGGCAGCTCCATGAGGTTAGTTGGGAGTGGGGACCCTGGCGTTGGGGAGAGGAAGAGCTGGACAAGAAACTGTGTCTGGATCAGCATAAAGTCTTTATGGCTCCTAGAAATGCAACTCAGAGTCACAAAAAGGAAAGACCACTTATTCTCACAGAATTGCTTCTTTTATTACATTTGAACTTCCCATTATTAGCTGCCTTCATGTATTCAGATTTATAATAGTACTTGTGGAGAAATGCTACACAAAAATGATCTTTAGAATTCACAACTTAGCTTTTCAGTTATAAAGAGAGGAGAAAATGCAGAAGAAGTGGGGTCCCAATAGATGGCAAGAGGAATTGAAGAGGGAATGCTCTGGATATGGCCACAACATAAGCCAACTTATAAATGTCACCACCCATTTTGAAATTTCCAGGAACTGGGAACAAGACGGTCATTCAGAAGAGAGAACTAGGCCTAGGAAAAATTGAAAAGCTGTTTTCTATAACTTAATTCTTTACACACAACAGACCTTAAGAAACTCCCTTTCTGCATAGCCATTTCACACACGGAGTGGATGAAAAACTAGATGATGTGTTCTCTTTTACAACAGGTGTTCCCCTGAGGCCTAGGTTTCCCTGGAGGCAGTTCAGGGGCTGCCTGGATCCCAAGGGAGAGCTAGGGAGTTGGTAATAAGACTGCTGAGCTTGTTGCCTGGCCCTCCCTGCCATCACACAGGTTCTGCTTTTCTGTGTTTTATAAATGGGAAATATGAGTAACAGTTTATGAAGATAAGATTTCCATGGCTGAAAGAAGTTTGCAAATCACAAGCTAAGGTATACTTAGAACGAAGATTTCTATGATCATATGACACAGATATGTTAGATAGATTTATGCTGAGCTCAAAACCAAGCAACACTTAAGTCATTTATAAATCATGGCCATGAACTGAGTGGAAATGATGCAGGCATGGGAATCAGGAAACCAGATTCTGGTTCTACCAGAGTCTATACTGTCACAGCCTGGTGTCATGAGACCAACTAGTCACTAACTGGTTCACTAATTATTCAAATGCTTCACTACCTCTTATACATAGATCTGAGAATTCCTGTCTTAAGTATGACCATGGTCTATTAGGGTCTATTTGATGGCCTGATTTTTACTAAATAACCTACCTCGTATTTCTCACACAGCACAATGTAGAAAGAATTGATGAGATGATCATTTTTAATTTCTTAGAGTCAGAGCCAAGAGAATGACTGAAAAAATGAAAACAGTAGAATAATAAAATAGAGTTGCCCAAAAATAATCTGGGCAACACTGCTCATACTGACAAATTTCAAGGATGTTTACCAAAAGTTTGAAATAATATAGAAATGTATGTTATTGTGCTAATTGAAAATATCACTATAAGTTGGTATGAGATTATATGGAGCTTCACAAAAGCTAAAAACTATTCAAAGGACAAATTGGGAGGAACTGCATCAGATTTTCGTATTTTTGGCTGACAAAACTGAATGATATTTTTTCCTTCTTCCCAGACATGTGATTCTATGAATTCCCTCTACAAACATGCCTTATTTTATGAATTAAAAAATATAAACTGACATGGTAAAAGAAAATGAAATAAAGTGATTGGATTAGTTTCCTAGAACTGCCCTAACAAAGTACCACAAGCTGGGTGGCTTAAAACAACAGAAATGTATTGTCTCACAGCCTGGAGGCCAGAAGTCTGAAGTCAAGGTGTTGGTAGACTACGCTCCCTCTGAAACCTGTAGGACAGCCAGTCCTTCCCTGACCCTTCCTGACTTCTGGTAGCTTGCTGGGAATTTTTGACGTTCTTTGGCTCACAGCTGCATAGCTCCAATCACGTGGCGTTTTCCTTGTCTGTGTCTTCACATGGCCAGCTTCTCATAAGGACTCCAGTCATATTGGATTAAGGGTCCACCCTACTCCAGTATGACTATATCTTAACTAATTATATCTTCAACAACCGTGCTTCCAAATAAGGACACATTCTGAGGTACTGGGGTTTAGGGATTCAGCATGTCTTTCTTTGGGAGGACACAATTCAACCTATAACAGTAATTTAACCATTCTGATGCTTCTTATAGAAGTTAAAGACCATTATTCTTTCTGACCCTAATGTGGTGGTTTCCATTTTAGCACATGGATAGTTTAGAAAAGTGGTGGTTTTGATAGTTTTTGCTATGACTTCTTCACCTTCTCTCTTGCCATCCCTCTCTTTATCTAACATGTATTTATTAGGCACACACTGAGTTCGCAGCACTGTGTAAAACCCATAAAATTTAAAAATTACACAAAACTTTCTTCTAACCATTAGCTAAAAGTTGCTTTCATTTACACTGTAATTTTCAGATAGACTGACTTTTTAATGAATGACTTCAGTTTGTAAATCACCATAAAGAATTATCCTTAAGTTAGACTGTAAACAAATTTCTTAGACCTCTTTACAAATACATAACAGATGATAGGTGAAAAAAGACAGAAAAAAACTAAAGAAGAAGTGGTCCAAATAGAAATTAATTTTGCTTGTTGTAAAGCCAGAAGGAATATTTTTTAGTATAGCGTAATCCCCAGTTTGGTTGGGATATTTGTAAATAAGCTAAATGTTTTTAAGTAGTGTCTTTCTGGCTTTGAACTATTCTTTGTGACTTTCCCCACTGTGTTGCTAGAAATAGCTTCTTTTTAAAAAGTTGAAATTTAAGCATGTTTATTTAATTTTTTGAAAGGATGCTGTCTTTTGCTAAATTTGACAGAATTCCTTGACATAATAATGTAAATAAAGGAATATAGTGTGGCATGGATAAAAAAAGAATGACTTTCTTTATATTTCTAAATATGATTATATTGCTGCTGCATGCCTTTGGAAGCAAAAATATTTATTTCCCTTGTTGCGTCCATGCATTTATTTTAATGAGTATTTATGAGACTCAATGACATATTCAAATCAGCATGTGTATTCCATTGTGCAGTTATTCCCTTTTATTTCCAATTTCTGGTTAGGAATGCTTTGTTTGTGTCTAAAAAGCTAAGGAAATTAAATGCAAGGCTCTGTCAATACAATGCAACTTTACTATGTGCAAGTCAGGAAATTAGAATATGTTGTTCCTTCAGCAGCTGGTATTGGGCTACTCTGAACATTATATGACAGAAAAGTTAAAATGGGGCTTTTTTTGTCATGAGGATTTTATTAGGATACAAAAGAATATCACTTCTCCCCACTCAGTGCACAGGACTCTTGGCAGGGCTGACCCAGCCAGATGGGAAGAGGGTGCCCTCCAGCTCTGGCCCCTGGGTCCTCAACCTTTTCGCCTCCCAACTTCTCTTCTGTACTCTGCAAGAAGGCAGCCACAAATCAGCCTGACCCACTGCCTGTGCTGATGTCACAGGGTGAGAGTGCGGCAGAATGCAGAGCTCTACTGGTCGCTACTTATTAGGTGTTCGCCATGTGCCAGGTACTGTACTCAGCCCTTTATCTGTGTTATTTAAGCCTCGCGTGACTCTGTGTAGCAAGTACTTTTGTTGTCCTCATGTCGTAGACAGGAAAACTAAAATGCAGAAACATTCAGTAATTTGGCTGTGATTATACCTTTAGAAAGTAGCAAATCCAGGATTAAAAACCAGATTCACGTGGACAACTCATGCGTTTGACCAGTAAATTTTAGGTAACTTATGCATTTTTACCAATGCATAAGATCTGGAAGATCTTATAAGAATTGGAAGATCTAATTCTCTAATGCAAAAGAGGGACTTAAAAAACTTACATTCTTCTGACTATAAATATACATCTATTCATTGAAGAAAATACAGAGAAATATAAAATATAAATTCACCTATAATCCTTACCACAATAATTAACACTTAATATATTTACTTTGTTTTCACAGGCATGTGTGTGGGTGTGCACGTGTGTGGGCGTGTGTGTTTAATATAATCAGAATTGTGCAGTTTGGTGACCTGCTTTTTTTCACTTCATATCATATGTTACACACATTTCAACATCATTAATATTCTCTTACAATCTAATTTTTAATAGCTGTATTGACTGTAATATGATTTATTTAACCAATCTTGTGGTGGCGAGTAGTTACATTATTTCTAATCAGTCATTGTTTTAAATATCACACATGCTAGTATTTCCTTAAGATAAATTCCTAAGAGTAGAATTGCAAAATCAAAGACTGTGAACCTTTGTAAAGTTCTTGGTATATTTTGTCAAACTCTCTCCAAAAGGCTTTGCCAAATTATGAGATGGAAAGGTTTGAAGTTGGGTATTTCAAGTTCTAGTAACAGGCTCTAGCACAGGAGATATTGTGGGGAAATGTAGATCATCTATTACTTCTCAAGGCTAACTTATGGGTAGCCTCCTGATGTCTCCCAGTGGGGTCTAAGAAGGACCCTCGGACTATCAGAGAAGGGCTGGAAGAGAGGGTGTACACTGCCTGTTCAAGGCTGTGAGTTCGGTGGTCCCTGAGAAGCATGAAACTACTGCTTCTCACTAAGTAAAGCAGTTGTGGAAGATTGCAGGACATTTAGTAGTTAACAAAGTGTGTTCCTGCTCACTATTTGCTCTGACCCTCGTCACAGCCTTGGAATGAAACAGCTTTACAACCATTGGCATTTTGCAGAGAAGGATGGTCAGATTTAGGTGAGAGTACTGACTTACTCAAGATCACACCACTTTATGCAGAGAAGCCTTAGATGATGTCTAGCTTGCCCTACTGTCCTATATCAGGCTGCCTCTCCTCAAGAGAAAAACCTCTATGTAAAAGATTCTGTCATTCAACAAGTGGAAATACTTGGTATTATATTAAGGAATGCTTGAACTTGCTCTACAAGTAATTATCTTTATTTTTCTACATTTGCTGAATTCCAGCCGCATAGATGCTGTCCTAAACACAGATAGTACTGAGCTTTTGGGCTAGCAAGCTTGAGAAACTAACAAGCCTGGCAAATGTGGGAAATGAGGGGAATGCTCTTAGTTAACATGGGGTCTGAAAAACGGCAATTTGGGCAATTACATGTCTGGTTACACATCCTTGACAACTATTTAGATCTCTGAATAACTGTGCAAAGACAATGCCCAGTTTGTTGGTTTGAACTCAACCCAAGTGTGAGTCTGTGCCCCATTTTGGAATGTCAAAACCAGAAAGCCAGGGATCATCATGTTACACACACGCCATGATATAAACTTTACCAACTACTTCTCTTACACAGTATTAAACTGGGGCAGGAATAGGAAGCATGAGACAATTTGTAAAAGAAGTAAGTTGTAGCTGTAGCTCTTCAGGGACTTGGCTACTACGTAGGTGGGCCTAGTTGACTCTGTGAATCTAAAGTAACCATGGTGGACACCCAGGAGAAGATAGAGAATAGAGAAGAAGATGGCAGAGGAGTAGGGGACCTCTTTTTCAGCCGGTCCCCTGAGTCGAGCTGGATAGGTACCAGACCAGCCTAAACAACCACGGAATCAGCCTGAGACACAGGAAGATACATCTGGATCTCTACAAATGAACATCTCCAACACTGAGTATTGAGGTACGAAGCGGGGAGCCGTGAAACCGCGCACAGATATCGGAAGATAAACGGAAGGGGGAGGGAGCAGCCGCTTTCAGGCACTGGGAAGCAGTAGCCACCTGCACGGGGAAGCGGGCAGACTCACCGACCAGCACCCGCGAGAGGAGACTGAGACCGTGAGCTGGGGAACGCGCGCCACCAGACTGAAACGGAGCTCCAGTGTGCTCACTGGAACCAGAGTGAGACCGGGAGCTCTGGAGCGCGCGGGGCAGCTGGCGGCTGGCGATGTTAGAAACACAAAGGACAGAGACGCGCCGGCCCTGAAAGTGAGGGCTGGGACGCCGGGTGTGGGGCGCACATCCCAGGACGCTGCAGGGTTGAGCAGCACCAACAGAAACAGAGTTAAACGGGCCAGAACATCCCCACAATCCCTCTGTTCTGTGACAGAGGCTGAAATTCGGCCGCTGCTGCTCTGACTCTCAGAAGAGGCACTGCAAACTGCCAGGGAAAGCCGCCAGAGACCAAAAGCCTGGAAATACCGGCTCACAGTGTGCCTGTCCCCATTGCCCCTCGCAGGGGACACGGAGACTCTACCTAAACAGGGTTGCCTGAGTATCAGCGCAGCAGGCCCCTCCCCCAGAAGGCAGGCTGAAAAATCAAGAAGCCCAATCCCTAAGATCCCTATAAAACGAGGGCACATGGTGTAGGTCCCAGTCAATAATTTGGACTCTGGACAACCCAGCAACCTCTCCTCATCAGAATGATGAAAAGGAGAAATCCCCCCCGCCAAAGACAATGAGTCTGTGGCCTCTGCCACAGAACTAATGGATATGGATATAACCATCACCATTATGACGAGAACCATATCCAGAATGACAAGAAGGAGAAATCCCCCCCAAAGACAATGAGTCTGTGGCCTCTGCCAACGAACTAATGGATATGGATATAACCAAATTATCAGAAATGGAATTCGGAGTAACAATGGTCAAGATGATGTGTAGACTTGAAAAAAGTATTAACAAAAATGTTAATGAGAATATAGAATCTCTAAGGGCGGAAATGAGAGCGAATCTGGCAGAAATTAAAAATTCACTGAGCCAAATGCAGTCAAAACTAGAGGCTCTGATGACCAGGGTGAATGAGGCAGAAGAACGTATCAGCGAATTGGAGGATGGGTTAGTAGAAGAGAAAGCTAAAATAGAATCTGGAGTCAAAAAAATCCATGCTCAGGAATGTAGGTTACAGGAGATTACTGAATCAATGAAATGTTCCAATGTCAGAATCATCGGCATCCCCGAGGGGGTGGAGAAAAACAGAGGTCTAGAAGAGATATTTGAACAAATTGTAGCTGAAAACTTCCCTAATCTAGCAAGGGAAACAAACATTCGTGTCCAAGAGGCAGAGAGGACCCCTCCCAAACTCAACCACGACAAACCTACACCACGTCACGTCATAGTGCAGTTTGCAAATATTAGATCCAAGGGTACAGTATTGAAAGCGGCCAGGGCAAAGAAATTTCTCACGTACCAAGGCACAGGTATCAGAATTACGTCAGACCTGTCTACACAGACCTGGAATGAGAGAAAGGGTTCGGGGTCATTTTTAAACCTCTTTCAGAGAAAAACATGCAGCCAAGGATCCTTTATCCAGCAAGGCTGTCATTCAGAATTGATGGAGAGATAAAGACCTTCCAGAATTGCCAGTCATTGACCAATTTCGTAACCACAAAACCAGCCCTACAGTAGATATTAGGAGGGGTTCTATAAAGGTAAAAAGGCCCCAAGAGTGATACAGAACAGAAAGCCACAATCTATAGAAACAAAGACTTTACTGGCAACATGGCATCATTAAAATCATCTCTCTCAATAATCGCTCTCAATGTAAATGGCCTAAATGCCCTAAATGCCCCCATTAAACGCCACAGGGTTGCAGATTGTATAAAAAGACATGACCCATCCATTTGCTGTCTACAAGAGACTCATTTTGAACCTAAAGATACATTCAGACTGAAAGTAAAGGAATGGAATACCATCTTTCACGCCAAAGGACCTCAAAAGAAAGCTGGGGTAGCAATTCTCATATCAGACAGATTGGATTTTAAACTAAAGACTATAGTTAAAGACACAGAAGAGCACTATATTATTCTTAAAGGATGTATCTAACAAGTGGATATGACAATTATATATGCCCCCAGCAGGGGAGAAGGAAGATACACAAGCCAACTCTTAACCAGAATAAAGAGACATATAGATAAAAATACACAATAGTAGGAGACCTCAACACTCCACTATCAGCAATAGACAGATCACCTAAGCAAGAAATCAGCAAAGAAACAAGGGCTTTGAATGCCATACTCGACGAGCTGGACCTTATAGATATATATAGAACACTACACCCCAGAACCAAAGAATACTCATTCTATTCTAATGTCCATAGAAGATTCTCAAGAATAGACCATGTTCTGGGTCACAAAACAGGTCTCAACTGATACCAAAAGACTGAAATTATTCCCTGCATATTCTCAGACCACAACCTTTGAAATTGGAACTCAACCACAAGGAAAAATTTGGAAGAAACTCAAACACTTGGAGACTAAGAACCATCCTGCTCAGGAATGACTCAATAAACCAGGAAATCAAAAATCAAATTAAACAATTTATGGAGACCAACGAGAATGAAAACACAATGGTCCAAAACCTATGGGATACTGCGAAGGCAGTCCTAAGGGGGAAATACATAGCCATCCAAGCCTCACTCAAAAGAATAGAAAAATCTAAAATGCAGTTTTTATATTCTCACCTCAAGAAGCTCGAACAGCAACAGAGGGACAGACCTATCCATGCACTAGGAAGCAGTTGACCCAGATTAGAGCAGAAATCAATGAATTAGAAACCAGGAGTACAGTAGAGCAGATCAACAGAACTAGAAGCGGGTTCTTTGAGAGAATCAATAAAATTGACAGAGCACTGGCAAGACTTATCCAAAAGAGTAGAGAAAGGACCCAAATTAATAAAATTATGAATGAAAAAGGAGAGGTCACAACCAACAACAATGAAATTGGAAGGATTATTAGAAACTTTTATCAACAGCTATATGCCAATAAATTAAGCAATCTGAAAGAGATGGAGTCCTTCCTGGAAACCTATAAACTACCAAGACTGAAACAGGAAGAAATTGATTTTTTAAACCGGCCAATTAATTATGAAGAGATTGAGTCAGTGATAAACAACCTTCCAAAAAACAAAACTCCAGGTTGGATGGTTTTCCTGGGGAATTCTACCAAACGTTCAAAGAAGAAATAATACCTATTCTCCTAAAGCTATTTCAAAAAATAGCAACAGAAGGAAAGCTACCAAACTCATTCTACGAGGCCAATATTACCTTGATCCCCAAACCAAGGAAAGTCCCCATCAAAAAGGAGAATTACAGACTGATTTCCCTAATGAATATGGACACCAAAATCCTCAACAAGATCCTGGCTAATAGAATCCAACAGTACATTAAAAGGATTATCCATCATGACCAAGTAGGATTCATCCCTGGGATGCAAGCGTGGTTCAACATTCGCAAATCGATCAGCATGATACATCATATCAACTAGAAAAGGCTCAGGAACCATATGATCCTCTCAATCGATGCAGAAAAAGCATTTGACAAAATACAGCATCCTTTCCTGATTAAAACACTTCAGAGTGTAGGGATAGAGGGTACATTCCTCAATCTCATAAAAACCATCTATGAAAAGCCTACAACAAATATCATTCTCAATGGGGAAAAGCTGGAAGCCTTTCCCTTAAGATCAGGAACACAACAAGGATGCCCACTCTCGCCACTATTATTCAACATAGTACTAGAAGTCCTTGCAACAGCAATCAGACAACAAAAAGGGATAAAAGGTATCCAAATCGGCAAAGAAGTCAAAATGTCTCTCTTCGCAGATGACATGATACTATATATGGAAAACCCAAAAGAATCCACTCCCAAACTATTAGAAGTTAAAGAGCAATTCAGTAATGTGGCGGGATACAAAATCAATGCTCAGAAATCAGTTGCATTTCTATACATGAATAATGAGACTGAAGAAAGAGAAATTAGGGAATCCATCCCATTTACAATAGCACCAAAAACTATACGTTACCTTAGAATTAACTTAATCAGAGACGTAAAGGAACTATATTTTAGAAACTATAAATCACTCTTGAAAGACATTGAGGAAGACACAAAAAGATGGAAAAATATTCCATGCTCATGGATCGGAAGAATTAACATAGTTAAAATGTCCATGCTACCCAGAGCAATCTACACTTTCAATGCTATCCCGATCAAAATACTGATGACATTTTTCAAAGAACTGGAACAAATAGTCCTTAAATTTGTATGGAACCAGAAAAGGCCCCGAATTGCCAAGGAACTGTTGAAAAGGAAAACAAAGCTGGAGGCATCACGATGCCGGATTTCGAGCTGTACTGCAAAGCTGTGATCACAAAGACAGCATGGTACTGGCACAAAAACAGACACATAGACCAATGGAACAGAATAGAGAACCCAGAAATGGACCCTCGGCTCTTTGGGCAACAAATCTTTAATAAAGCAGGAAAAACATCTGGTGGAAAAAAGACAGTCTCTTCAATAAATGGTGCTGGGAAAATTGGACAGCTACATGCAAAAGAATGAAACTTGACCACTCTCTCCCACCATACACAAAGATAAACTCTAAATGGATGAAAGACCTTGATGTGAGACAGGAATCCATCAAAATTCTAGAGGAGAACATAGGCAGCAACCTCTACAACATCAGCCAAAGCAACCTTTTTCATGACACATCTCCAAAGGCAAGAGAAACAAAAGATAAAATGAACTTGTGGGACTTCATCAAGATCAAAAGCTTCTGCACAGCCAAGGAAACAGTCAAAAAAACTAAGAGGCAGCCTACGGAATGGGAGAAGATATTTGCAAATGATACTACAGATAAAAGACTGGTATCCGAGATCTACAAAGAACTTCTCAAACTCAATACGCGAGAAACAAATAAACAAATCATAAAATGGGCAGAAGATATGAACAGACATTTTTCCAATGATGACATACAAATGGCTAACATACACATGAAAAAAATGTTCAAAATCATTAGCCATCAGGGAAATTCAAATAAAAACCACACTAAGATACCACCTTACGCCAGTTAGAATGGCAAAAATGGACAAGGCAAGAAACAATAATTGCTGGAGAGGATGTGGAGAAAGGGGATCCCTCCTACTTTGTTGGTGGGAATGCAAGTTGGTACAGCCACTCTGGAAAACAGTGTGGAGGTCCCTTAAAAAGTTAAAAATTGAGCTACCCTATGACCCAGCCATTGCACTACTGGGTATTTACCCCAAAGATACAGACGTAGTGAAGAGAAGGGCCATATGTACCCCAATGTTCATAGCAGCATTGTCCACAATAGCTAAATCGTGGATGGAACCAAGATGCCCTTCAACAGATGACTGGATTAAGAAGTTGTGGTCCATATATACAGTGGAATATTACTCAACTATTAGAAAGAACGAGTTCTCAACATTTGCTGCAACATGGATGGCCCTGGAGGAGATAATGCTAAGTGAAATAAGTCAAGCAGAGAAAGACAATTATCATAGGGTTTCTCTCATCTATGGAACGTAAGAACTAGGAAGATCGGTAGGGGAAGAAAGAGATAAAGTAAGGGGGGTGATCAGAAGGGGGAATGAAGCATGAGAGACCGTGGACTCTGAGAAACAAACTGAGGGCTTCAGAGGGGAGGGGGGTGGGGGGAATGGGATAGACCGGTGATGGGTAGTAAGGAGGGCACGTATTGCATGGTGCACTGGGTGTTATACGCAACTAATGAATCATCGAACTTTACATCAGAAACCAGGGATGTACTGTATGGTGACTAACATAATATAATAAAAAAACATTAAAATATAGGAAAAAAAAGAAAATAAAAGAAGATAGAGAATAACATGTTGAAACTTGACACTGACTCTGATGGGGAAGATGAGTGATAAAGTGTGGCTAACACAGAAGCTTTAATATTTTATGTTTTAATTTGCATATTAAAACATGTTTAACATTAAAAATAGATTTTTCATGGTGTTCCTACATAGATGGCTCTAGAAAGTGCATGCAAAGTTAGTAATATTATAACAAATCTGTTATCTTGACTTCTCTAATTCTAAACTGTGATGGGATTGTGCAACTTTCCTTCATTTTATATCATGTGACACTATAGTGGTATGTTCACTCATTCTAAACTTAATAATAGTAAAACCATTAGGTCAGGCAGTCATAGCTAGCATTCTGTAATTTGATCTGGCTGTTGGGTTGTATACAAATGTAAAAATTCATCATAGTGTACACTTTAAGATTAGTTTGTATTATACCTCAATTTAAAACAAACACTGCTGTGTTTGACAGGAATCAAAATGGTGAAGTAGAAAGAACCTCAAATTAGGGAGGATAGATCAGAGTACTCTAGTCCAAGCTTACCAAAGCAATTAAATGAAAATCAAGGGGTTTGTTAAAAAACCCAAAATGGCAAGAAAGGCATGGAATCTGGATAAGACATTAAGGTCCTTGCCAACAGTGTAAGGTGGATTCCATTATTGGGGGTAGTTGTCAGAAAAAATCAACCTGTTTCATGTGCATACCTCAGTGACTTGACACTGCCCTATAGATTGGCCACTTCGGTGTGGATTAGGCCTCCCAGTCACAGGTGTGCACAGTGGAGTTATCTCCTTCCAGGAATCTTCCTAAAAAGAGAGATCACAAAGCAGGAAAGACGGCTTTCAGAAATTCTTGTTGTCTTTACAACATTTCTATAGAAAAGTCAGAAGACATTGAAGTAAAAATGAAATTCCTCCTTTGCACACTCATTCATCATACCCTCCACTTTTCCAAAGGTGCCCATTTACAACTACCCAACCAGCTAACCCCAACAAATATCCAGGGGACTTCACTGACTTTTGCTCAAAATAGTAATAATAAGCATTATTACTATCTTTTACTACAAAGGACTAAGCAAAGAAAATAAATTACTGTCAACAGTTCACATTGCACACTTGAATAGAGCTGCAGAAGAATCCCATTTGTAGAAGAAAGAGCTATATTTATGAATAGGCAAAGTGGCAATGGCCTGAAAATTGTATTTTCAAGAGCTTCGCCTCTGAAAATCTGATGCGCCACGATTACCTATTTACCCCTGTCTTAGCTTAGGCTGCTGTAACCAAATACCATAGACTATGTAGCTTATAAACCACAGAAATTTATTTCTCACAGTTCTGGAGTCTGGAAGTCAGATCAGGGCACCAGTATGGTCAGGTTCTGATGAGGACCTCATCTAGGTTGCAGACTGCTGATTTCTCATTGTATTCTCAAGGAAGAAAGCACAGAGAGAGCAGATGCAAGCTTTCTTATGTCTTCTTGTAAAGGCACTAATGCCATTCATGAGGGCTTCACCCTCATGACCCAATAACCTTCCAAGGGCCCCACCTCCTAATACCATCACTTCGGGCATTAGTGAATTTTAGAGGGTGCATTCAGCCCATAGCAACCTCTTAGGGTGAACACTGTTAGCATTGCTTTCTTCCATTCATTATTTTCAAAGTACACATGTTACAAGTAGGGAAAATATATTAAATTCATGATTTTTTTTATTATGTTATGTTACTTACCATACAGTACTTCATTAGTTTTTGAAGTAGTGTTCCATGCTTCATTATTTGCATATAAAACCCAGTGTTCATTGCAATATGTGCCCTCCTTAATACCCATCACCATGCTAACCCATCCCCCCCACCCCCGTCCCCTCTGAAACCCTCAGTTTGTTTCCCGGAGTCCATAGTCTCTCATGGTTCATCTCCCCCTCTGGTCTCCCCCCCTTCACTTTTCCCTTCCTTCTCCTGATGTCCTCCATGCTATTCCTTATGTTCCACACATAAATGAAACCATATGATAATTGTCTTTCTCTGCTTGACTTATTTCACTTAGCATAATCCCTTCCAGTTCCATCCATGTCGATGCAAATGGTGGGTAGTCATCCTTTCTGATGGCTGATACATTCGTAACATTTTAATGCAAACTAATGTCTTAGATGATTTTCTATATAGGAGAAAATAGACTACTTCACAACTCTAAATATTCAAGTTAGGTGAAAGGTGGATTGAGGGAGAAGAGCAAGTAAAAACATCAATCTAAAAGGGAGAGTATACCAGGAAATTCAAAAAGTAGTTAACTGGTTTGGCCAGGCATCATAGTCTCTGGTGGGTATGGACTATGAGACTGAAGATAAAGGTTCCTCACTTAAGCCTGTTGGAAGTGGCTGTGAGGAAGCAATTTATCCACAAATGTATCCTCTTTCCCTTTCCTTACTTTCTTTGTTTAAGAGACCCAAAAAAATCCATTTTTAAAATGAAGTACTGAATAAAGTTGGCTAACTGAAGAACTGAAGATATGATTTATCTCTTCCTCCATTAAAGAAATAACTTAAACAGAACAATAGCAACACAAAAAACACAAGAAAGAAATTTTCATACTCCAGAAATTTTAGGAATTCCTAGAAGACAAAGGGTGAATAGGACTGCATTGGTGGCAAAACAAGAAAAGGAAAATCCTGTTTAAAATTGAGGGCCACAAAAGCAATTCTAGAATTTCTCAAGACTCAGCGTAAAAGATCACAAAGAACAGGCCTGGACTTTCAAACAATTGTGAGGGCAATAAGTTAAATAACTGTATTTGGAGTAGTCTTTCCCCTTCCCCTTCTTTCACTGTGCACATCCAGTGGTAACAGCAGCATATGTCCCCAGGTTAATACTCTTAGAATTGCTTTCAAAAGAGAAATATTCTTTATGTTGGGGTTAAAGAAGGATACAGGTAGACTCTGAAGGCCCTCCAGACCTTCATAGGGACATTGGAGGACAGAAGAAAAAGGTGGAAAGAGTCGACTCCATATTTGTTTCCAAAGTATAAGAACGCTTCTCCTAAGTGAGAAATTTGGCACTGGAGACCCACAGACTAGGGTCTCCAGAGAACAAATGAACTCCTAGAGGGAGGGAGAGCAACCCAGAACACAACCTTCTCATGCCAATCTAATCCCAAATCCTGATCCTTCTTCAAAATAAGAAGGAGGCAGACTATTCTTATCAAAACATTCAATGATAAGGGTGCCCGGGTGGCTCATTCGGTAAGCATCTGCCTTCAGCTCAGGTCGTGATCTCAGGGTCCTGAGATCAAGCCCTGTGTGGGACTCCATTCTCAGTGGAGAGTCTGCCTCTCTCTCTGGCTCCTCCCCCCTGTTCAGGCTCTGTCTCTGTTCTCTTTTTTTTTAAAGATTTTATTTATTTATTAGAGAGAGCGAGATAGCTCACAAGCAGGGGGAGCAGCAGAGGGAGAGGGAGAAGCAGGCTCCCCACTGAGCAGGGAGCATGATGAGGGGCTGGCTCCTGGGACCCTGAGATCACAACGTGAGCCGAAGGCAGACGCTCAACCAACTGAGCCACCCAGGCACCCCAATAAATAAAATCCTTTTTAAAAAAGGCAAAATATTCAATGACAGATGAAGAAAGAATCTCAAATATGAATGCAAAATCCAAGATTAACCTAGTTATTTGTGGAAAAGCAACACTGAGAAAGGCATCCAAATCAGACTGAAAAAAAAAAAAAATCCTGAGTAAATAGCCTTAAGATAGGAAAGGAAAAAAAATATTTTATAAATTATATCCTCAGAGAAATTTTAATCAAGATGATAAGAGTACATTTGTACATATCACTTATCCCAATAAATGTAGGTGGGTTAAAATTTATTTATTATAGAACAAAGACTCCAATTAGGGTAAAGAAAAAATACCATTTTACTTGTAATGTGGTAGTTAATAGCACAGGCTCTGGATTTGAATCCTGACTTTAATATCTAGTAATAATTTATGAAATGAAAACTTAAATAATTGGGCTAAGTAGAAGACTGGATTTAGCTGAAAGTATAAGATCAACCAAGAAATTCTCTTTGAATATAGTTCTAAAGGATAAAGTAATGATAATTGTCAACCATGAGATAGAAAGCATAAGGCATGGAAGAGAATTGCACATTTTTCCTACAGGAGTTCCAAAGGTAACACAGACAAAAGAAAGGAAGAACTATTCGAATAAATAATTGAAGAAAGTTTCCCAGAACTAATGGAAAATATGAATTTTCAAATTTAAGAGTCTGCTTTGTGTTGAGCAAGAAAAAAAGGAAAAATAATCCAGAAATGTCATCTTAAAATTTTAAAACTTCAAGAATAAAGAGAAATTCCTAAAACTTCTAGAAATTAAAGCAGGTTATCTAGAAAAGAATGAAACTCAGATTGGCATTAGAAACAATAGATACAGGATGGGGGTGGGGCAAAAAACTAAAAACTAACTTCAAAATTCCAACAGAAAATTACTTCAAACTTTAAATTTTATATCCAGCCAAACTAATGTTCAAGTGGGAGGTCAAAATGAAGACATTTTTAGGCATTCAAAGATTAAGAAAGTTTATCTTCCACAGGACCTCTTAGAAAGATAATACTGAAAAACCCACTTCAGCAAAAGAAAAGTTTTTATGGATTTAGAAGATAAAAGATGCTGTATCAAACAGTTCAAAAATTTCAGGAGCTTATGACAGTAAACATTCATTTTCAGATCACATTATGTGATGGCCATAGCTTGGATATGGTTCTATTTCAGGCTATGGGTCTGTTCCATTTTTTTTTTTTTTTCTCATTGTAGGACCTGGAATGAAGGAGCAGCCTAATCTGAGACATATCTGTGTTCATGGCAGAGGGAAAAGGAGAGAAAGGCCACCTGTATTCAATTGGCTAAAAAAAAGGACATGTATAAACCCATTATCAGAAATGAAAAAGAGGGGCGCCTGGGTGGCACAGCAGTTAAGCGTCTGCCTTCAGCTCAGGGTGTGATCCCGGTGTTCCGGGATCGAGCCCCACATCAGGCTCCTCTGCTATGAGCCTGCTTCTTCCTCTCCCACTCCCCCTGCTTGTGTTCCCTCTCTTGCTGGCTGTCTCTATCTCTGTCAAATAAATAAATAAAATCTTAAAAAAAAAAAAAGAAATGAAAAAGAGAGTGAATTTTTGCAAATAATATAATTATTATTTTTGTAATAATATAATTGTTATTTTTGCAATAATATAATCATTAAATTTGTAATATAATTATTATTTTGTGATAATTTACCACAGATAGTAAGAATATATTTCATCCATATTAATTATCCCAATAAATGTGATGGGTTGAAATTTCCCTGTTAAAGGACAAAGACACTAATGGATTAAAAAATCTAGATGCCATCACCACTACTACAGTGGTCAGTACAGTAGTATAGACTCTGGATTTCCATCTTGGGTACACAATTTACTAGGTAAATGTAAAGTGAGCATAAGAATAATGTGTACTACCTACTTCATGGTGTTTTTATGAGTATTAAGTGAGATAATGCATGTGTGGTAGCTGTACCCCAACCCGTGTATAATATATGTAAAGTACCTAACAAATAGTGTACTCAAGAAATGTTAGCTCTTATTATTACTGTAAGAGACACCTGAAACAAAATAGTTAGAAAATACAGGAACAGTCCAAGATAGGGCAACCAAATACTAGTGAAAATAAATAGAGAGCATTGAGTTAAATATGATGCATTGAAGATGCTGCCACTCCCACCCAAAAACCCACTAAAGATATAGTAGAGGGAATTTTTTAAATATATAGACATAGACCCATAAGGACAAAGACATGAAACAACATCTTGGGAAAAGGAAAGCAATTAGACATCTAATTGGTAAATGATTTAAAAAAAAAAAAAAAAACTCATGCCTGTTTGTCAGGGGAGGGGAGAAACCCAGAAGTAAGCAACTATGTGCCAGAAAATTTCAAGAGTAGAAGGCACCACTCTGAGTATGGAAGGTGGGGTGTATTTTAGGCTAAAAATGGAATTATTGATTGAAGTTCACCTATGATGTAGATAGATCTCCAACTATCCTTTCCACCTCCACAGAAAGCTAAAGAGAGAAAGAACTAGAGTAAGCCTGGACTCAGTAAGCTTAAGGGAAATGCTACTATAAAGTAGTATAAAGTATAAGCCCCTGGTCTCCTTCCTCCATTTGGCTCCAAGAACGATGGTAGTCTGCACTATTACTGCAGGCATTGGAGATGATCTCTCAGGAATGTGACTAGTCTAAGAGAAAGACCTTCAAATATTAATAGTGGGAGTCCTCCAACTATACGGCCCAGCCAGATCTCCTTATAATGTACCCACTAGGACACAAGCCACACCCACTCATAGGGAGCTTCCAAAAAGCTGTTAAGTGACTTAACTTCTGACTACAAAAGATCATCTAAGGATTGCCAGATATTCAAAGAAAGCTTCCACATACAAGCAGAAAACAAAACAAAAGTGAGAAATGAAATTTCGGGGAGACAGAAACTTTGGAAGCAAAATAAAGCTATGTTTCCAGACAAGTAAAAAAAGATAATGGCGTCTATGAAAAAAGAGACCAATAGACTAAGAACAAAGGAACATTCAAAAGTTGTCTTGAAAGTTAAAAATAATAGTGCATATGAAAAACTCTATGAAAGGATAAGAAAATAAATCTTGGGAAGAGAAAGTCTCCCAGGAAGTAGAAGGAATAATGAGCATGAGCAAGAAAGGGGATGAAAATGGACTAGAAATGATAGGGGATCAATGCATCAGTTTAGCAGTCTCATTATCCTGAGAAATTGGAGCTTCCAAGAGAAAATGAAGGAGAAGAAATTATCAAGTTATCAACTCAAAAGAGATCTCCTTGAAATAAATGACATGAGTTTCTAAATGGAAAGCACCAACTAACCCCCAGCATAGTGGATGAAAAGAGATCCATACCAAGGCAACTCTTTGTGAAATTTCAGAGCACTCAGGATAAAAAAAAAAAAAAAGATCCTTAAGGATTCCAGGAAACAAAACAGGCTACAAAGGAGTGGGAATCAAACTGGCATCACGTGTCTCTACAGCAAGACTAGAAACTAGCAATGCCTTCAAAATCCTGAGGAAAAATGATTTTCAACCTAGAATTCTACACATACCCCCAAATTATCAATCTAATGCAAGAGTAGCATAAAGACATTTTCTGACAGGCTAGCCTTATGTATCATGTCCTAAGAAGCTTTGGATATCCACCAAAATAAGGAATGAAAAACAAAGAAAAGAAAGAATTTACTAGAGAAAAAACACACAGGAGAATGATCAAGGGAATGTTTGGGATGAGGGCACAGAGAAGTCCAGGAGGACAGTGATGCAGAAGGTCTTGGGATCAACCACTGGCACAAGAGGGCAGAGACAAGACTGTGTGATATGGATGGGAGATGTACACTCCTGGTGAAAAGTTGGGAATGAATTAATGATAGACGCTTAGCTAAGCAAAGGGGAAAATTTATTAACTCCAAGGAAAATAGGAACTTATACATAAAAAGATATATAATCATAATATACTAAGTAACTTTCATAGCTTTCATGGAGAATATTGAATATTGATCTAACCAAAAATTATAACTATGTTGGGACCATGTGGGGAATGGAAGTGGGAATATGATGGAGTGCTGTAAGGCAACTAAATAATAATGTTCCACAACAGGAAATAGGTAAAACCTAAAACTGAAAAATCAAGAGATAGCAGTGGGAAACGTTATTACTTAGATATATAGAAGCAATTATCAGAAGAAACAATGAGAAGAGTAGTAAGTGGTTGTCTCTAAGGAGAGAAAAATCAGAGTAGGAGAGTGAGTCAAGGAGTTTGTTTTATTCTAAGTCTTATAAAATTATTTTAAAAACCATATACTCACTTAAATTAAAAGCTATAAAGATTAAAAAAATAACTTAAAGACAGTAAGTATGGCATTATTAATACCAGACTAAATAGGATTTAAGGCTAAAGTATTAGATAGAATGAGAAAAGATATTTCATAATGGTAAAAGTTACTATCTGCCAGGAAAACAAATTGTCATAAATCTTTGCCCTCTTAATAACACAACTTTAATATATATGCAAATATGCAAAAAAATTGAAAATCAAAAATCTTAGTGGGACATCTTAAGATACTTTTCTCAGAAATTGAAATATTAGACAAAAGATTAATTCTGTATGTATGTGGGACGTTTGAATAATAGAATTATCTAATGAATAACACAGACACACATATATTTATTCATACATACATATGTATATATTCATATGCATTCTTTTCTGTTAACCTCAGAACACCACTGTGAATCAGGCCACATAGAAAAATCTCAATATAGTTTAAAATGTACAAATCATATGTACAGGAGACATGCCCTGGCTGTAAGGCGGTAAAATTAGGAATAACAACAGGGGCGCCTGGGTGGCTCAGTTGGTTGAGCCTCTGCCTTCAGGTTGGGTCATGATCCCAGGGTCCTAGGATCAAAGGCCCGCATCTGGCTCCCTGCTCAGCGAGGAGCCTGCTTCTCCCTGTCCCTCTGCTGTTCTCCTTGCTTGTGCTCTCTCTCAAATAAATAAATAAATAAAATCAAAAAAGAAAGAGATAAAGAGAAGAAAGAAAGAAAGAAAGAAAGAAAGAAAGAAAGAAAGAAAGAAAGAGAAAGAAAGAAAGAAAGAAAGAAAGAAAGAAAGAAAGAAAGAAAGAGAAAAAGAAAGAAGAAAGAGCGAGAAAGCAAGGAAGGAAAGAAGGAAGAGAGAAAGTAAAAGGGACGGGAGGGTTGGAGAGGAGAGAGAGGAGAGGGAGAGGAAAAGGAGAGGAAAGGAAAGAAAGAAGCAATAACAAAAGGGTGGCCAAAAAAAAATCAAATTGTTATAAATTGTTTAAAATATTTAACCCCTAGGATAAGAAAATAAATTTTCACTAAAATTGTGAGTTATTTTGAAATTAAGGGTAGTGGAGGGACTACACAACAAAAACAGAAATTAAAAAGGACAATGAAGTAACTCTTGAAAAAGAAACTTATAAAGATAGTAAGAAGAATTAATTGAAAAGGGGGAAAAATATTTCATCAATAAAACCAAAATCTATTTCTTGGGAGTTAGAGTGGAGAAAAACAATAAATAAGCTTTTGTCAAGCCTGAACAATAGAAAAGGAAACACATAAAATTAAGGAAAAGACAAAACTAAAAATTCATACCAACAAATGTAATGATCTAGAGAAAAGAAAGATATTCTAGGAAAATAAAAATTACCCCAAATGACCCTTTTTAAGCAAAAAGCACTTTATGTGGGTTAAAAAATTTTATTGTGATAAAATATAGATAACATAAAATATGTCATGTTAACCATTTTAAACATACAATTCAGAGGCATTAATGTAGATTCATACTGTTGTGCAGCCCTCATCACTATCTGTTTCCAAATTTTTCCATCACCCCAAAGAGAAACTCCATAACCATTAAGCAATAATTCCCCATTCCCCTTCTCTCCTGGCCTCTGGTAACCTCTGATCTGCTTTCTGTCTCTGAATTGGCCTACTCTAGATATTTTATAAAAGTAGAATCAGGGATGCTTGGGTGGCTCACTTGGTTGAATGACCCCCTCTTGATTTCAGCTCAGGTCATGATCTTAGTGTCCTGAGATAAAGCCCCTCATCAAGCTACCATCAGGCTCCACACTGAGGACAGAGTCTGCTGGAGATTCTGTCCCTCCCCATCCCCAGCTTGAACTCATGCTTTCTTGCTCTCTCAAATAAATTAATGGAATCTTTAAAAAAAAAAAAAAAAGTAGAATCAGACACTGTTTCTTTGTAACTGACTTATTTCATTTAGCATATTTTCAAGGTTCATCCAGGTTGTAGCATGTATCATAACTTATTTTTTTTTAATGGGTGAATATCTCATTGAGTGTAAATACCACATTTTGTTTACTCATTTATCTGTTGATGGACACTTGGGTTGTTTCCACATTTTGGCTATTATGAATTTTGCAATGAACATGGGAGCCAAAGTGACTTTTAAAGAGATAGAAAATGGAATAAACTAGTCACTATAGAAGAAATTAAAGTTAGCAAAAGCTTTATCTTTAAAAAGCAATTTGTCTCAGTTACAGCAAAGTTCTCCCAGACTTTTAGGACATTAATGGTTCCAGAGGCTAGAAAAAGATAAAAAGCTTCCCAAATCATCTACAAAGGTAATATAAACCTGACTGGACAAAACTGAAATAATAAGTAATAAACAAACTATAAAGGAACATCATTTAAAAATATAGATGCAAAAATCCCGAAACAGGAGTACAAAACAAAATACTAACAAATGAAGTTTTCCAATGTATTTAAAGGTTAATTCTAAAGTATTTGGCTAAGTAGGTCTTATTCCAGAAATATAAGGCTAGTTCTATATTAAGAAATCTATTATTATAATTCAACATTTACAATTTTAAGAAAAAAACCAATATAATTGTTTCAAATGTAAAACAATATTTGGGTTAAATTTCAACATCCCTTTTGAGCAAATTAAAGAAATTTCCTCAGTAAACATTATTCGTAATGGTGAGTTAATAGTATTCCCTTTAAAAAGTCAGGAAGATACTGGGATACTAGTTGCTACCACTGCTATTTAACAGCATGGTGGATATTCCAATGAATGAAGCCAGGAAAAGAGGGAAGAGATAAAGATACCAAGAACGAAAGAGGAAAAACTGTCTTGGTTTGTAAGTGGTATGATAGTCTACCTAGAAAATCCGAGAGAATCAGCAGAAGAACTATTAAAATAGAGAAAGGGTTCAGTAGGAGAGCAATACACAAAAATCCAGTTTCCTGTATACGAACCGTTAAGCAGTTTAAAAATCCGTGGGAAGGAAACTCTTTCACATTAGCAACAACAAAAGCCTTAGAATTGACTAACAATGAAATGAAAACAAGCATAACACTTTTTTAAAAAGTAAAAAATAAACACCTAAATAAATGAAACAGCAAATCTTGTTCTTAAATCGAGAGACTCAGTATTTTTAAGATGTCAGTATTCTCATTTGTCTACATTCAAAATAATTCAAAAAAAATTTCAAGCTGGATATTTAGGTGAAACTTGGCAAACTGATTCTGAAGTGCATCAGGAAGAGGAAACAACAAGAACAAACAAAATATTGAAAAATCAGGACAATGAAAGGGGAATTTCCCTGTTTGATGGCAAAATACATTGCAAAACTATAACATTTAAGGCAGGATGACAGTCATGTAGGGCTAAATAGAAAAACATCAGTTTATACTGGAGAATTTATTGTAGGACCAAAGTGGCATTTCAAAATGGGGGGGAGGGGAAGTGATAAAGACATTTGCTATCCACTGGGGAAAATAAACTTAGATCACTACCTCACATCATACACAAAAATAAATTTCAGATGAGTTAAAGTTTTAAAGTAAGAACTCTGCGTTTATTAGAAGAAAATAATGAAGAATGTCAAGGACAGACTTCCTAAGCAATTCAAAAGACCAGATGTGCTCCCTGAGGTCAGGCGGCAGCCCCTGGCAGGGTCGTGACCTCGCACTGGGGACTGTCCTGGAGGGACCTCTCTGGCTTTGTTCAAGACTCCGTCCCTGGCCTGGGCAGTGAGCATTCCAGGATGCACACTTGCCCAAGTATGCTTACTTCAGTCACTTCTGTTTCCACAGCCCGGAAACCCAAGGGACCTATACCATTCACCCCAGACCTCTGGGGGAAAGGTAAAACCAGATTGAATCAAGAGTTCAGTGGCTTATAAAAATTAGTGGCATATAGCATATTATTACAGTGCATACTATCCAGTAGAACATTCTGTGATGATGGAATTATTCTGTATCTTCGCTATGCAGTTCGGTAGCCATTAGCCACATATGGCTGGTAAACACTTGAAATGCAGCTAGTATAACAGGAACAAATGTGTTTTTTTTTAAATTTTAGTTAAGTTGAAATATAAATAGCCACATGTGACTAGTGGTTAATGTAGGTTTTAACCTACATCAATTTCAGCCTAAGCTTGCTGGGACTTCACTACGGGCCAAGCGAGAGATGATCATAGGCCAGGATTATTGGGGCTGTAACCAGGAGAGCCTGCAAAGAGGCTGTATTAGCTCCCAGAACAAATTACCACAAATTCAGTAGCTTAAAACAACACAAATTTATTATCTTACAGTTCTGGAGGTCAAAAGTCCAAATCAGTCTTATTAGGATAAAGTTAAGGTGTAAGCAGGACTGGATCCTTCTGGAGAATCTAGGGGAGAATCCATTCCTTGCCTTTTCCAGCTTCTAGAGGCTGCCTCCATTCTTTGATTCATGGTCCCTTCCCTCCATCAAAGCCAACAGTTTAGCACCTTCAAAATTTCTCTTTCTCTCTGACCTCTGCTTCTGTCATCACATCATCTTCTCTGACTCTGACCCTCCTGCCACCCTCTTATAAGGACTCTTGTGATTACATTGGGTCCATTGAGATAATCCAGAACAAAATCCTCATCTCAGATTCCTTAATTTTATCACATCTGCAAAGTCTCTTTTGCCATGTGAGGTCACACATACACAGGTTCCAGGAATGAGGATAAGGACATCTCCAGGGGGCCACCATGGAGGGTGACCAACATTTTCCATCACATAAGATCTAGGCTATGACATCACCCCGGGAAGCTCTCCTGGAGGTGACCTCGGCCACAGAAGCCTCTCTGTGTCAGAGCATTTTTCACCTTCATACTGGCCATGGTATCTTGGATTCAGCTCATGGGGGAGAAGGCTATTAGGCCCAGCAGAGAGAATCAGAGCCCCCACCAGAGGCACTGAGGTAGGGGCAGAGCTCCAGTTCTTGGGGAGTGATGGCCTAGCTGCAGCCTGGGGAGATGGGAGGATTTGCATTGAGGGAGTAGCATGGGGAAAGTGGGGGTGTCAGTGAGTGGAAGCCTGCACATTATCTTCTGGACATTGGAGAGGTATTGACTGTTTTTTGAGCCAGAAAGTTATATAAACAGAGCAATGTTTAAAGAAGATTAAGCTGGAAGTTGTATGCAAGTGGGGCCAGGGGGAGGGGGTGGGAAACTGGCGAATAAATACAGGCATGTAATGATTAGTTTCAGAGGGAGCAGTGGGAATGGAGAGAGAAGAAAATATGTGTAAGAAACATTCTGTCAAACAGAAAAATGCACTAAAAATACCACTGCTGAGCTAAATCAAAAATGGCAGCAACATCTTAAATCATTTTGAAAAAAAATTGTTTCAGTTTTTATTGGTTTATACTTTCAAAGAATTTGTGTAATTGTAGACTCTGTTAAATGGTTTTATTAATGCTTCCAGCTGCCATCATACAATATACATTTAGCAGGTATACAGTGAAATCTTACTATATTCAATAAGTGTTTTCACTCAGGTATTTGAAAGAACATAATGTCACAGATATTTAAATTAGCACATATAAGACATGTGACTCAGGATTTCTCCTCCAGTCATAAGCAACAGATAGATGTATTTTCACCATAGGAAGTTTTGACATTTACTACCTTTCACCTTTTAAAAAAATGAGCCCTGCTTTAACTTACCAGATGGCCCCTCTCTCTATGGCTTCCCTGCCATCTGGAATTTGTTTTGATAAATCCAAACATTAGGGATATGTTATCTTCCCAGCTAAATATAACACGTAGTTCATTCTCCTGGCAACCTATGCATTTCTTTCACACGCTAAAAAAGATAGTACTGTAGCTATAGCATGCATTCTGGTCACTGGGTATAAACTGCCAAGGACAAATCAATCTGCCTTTAGTGACCCGTAGAACAACTTTGAAGGAGGAACCAGAGATACGTGGAAGTCCTTGAATAAGCTGAGATGCCACCCTGGGGACTTGTGGGTGGCTGTGTCCGGTGGGATCAGAGGTTTTTATATGCATCACATCCTGTCTTACTCAATGTGCTCATGTCTCTGGACACCAAAGATTTCCAGAAGCCTATACCTTTTTTCTTTTCTTTAGAAAATTCTCATTTTTAAGGTTATATGCATACATTAAAAAGTAAAATTTTTAAAAATAAAAAGGGAAATCATTTAATAAGCTTGTAACAAAAGCAGGAGCCCCAATGCCAGCCTCCCCACCCTTGATTACCACTTTAAGAGGTTCCCAGTTCCAATTAGTTTAGCTGTTTATTTTTTATTTTTGCCTCTGTATTTTTAAAATAACTTGCATATGCTACTATTTCCTTATTTTTCTACTTTGGTTTTATCTTTTGTCTCTCTTCTGTGGAAGAGAAGAATTACTTCACATACATTACACTTTCCCTCCCCATACAAATATATTCTGCTTTTGTATGCAGTACAAATTAGTGTCTAGTATTTATATTACTATGACTTTGGAAATATTATTGAAATCTTAGCCATGTTATGTACTATAATTATTTTCTTTCTTGTTCAGTCTTTTTTTTTTTTTTTTGCTTACAGCCTTAATTTTTCTATTTAGACTTTGATGTGCCAATTCCTAATTAATCTCCCAGAATGTAAATTGTCTCTCAATATGTTTAAATATGATAGGTAATTTATCAATTTCATTTTTTCCTCTGGGGCCATCCCTCTTATAACCCTTTATCCTCCTGTTTCAACTTGAACTGGTAGCACTCCAGGCCTGCTTCTCTGAAGTCACAACAGGATGTCCCCATCAGCTTCTCTCTCAGCTGAGTTCGAGTACCTATTCCTGGATCCCATCTTTGCCTCTGTTTGGATCACTCCCTCATTTTGGTAGAATACAGCATTCCTTAACAAACAAACAAAAATAACAACAACAAAAAAACTATGGGAGGTGAAAAGTAAGACTAAAGTTTTACAAATTTTATTCTACCCTGACCCTCCACTGATGTTTGATAGAATTTTGATTTTGAAATAATTTCCCATAGAATTTTAAAGGTGTATTATCATTATCACTTAGGAGGTGTCTGAGCTTCTCTGATTCCTAAACTATTCCTAAGGTTTTGACTATGTCTTTTTTTTTTTTTTCCAGTCATTGGAAACCTTCAGGATATTCTGTTGTCCTTGCTGTTCTTTTTTTTTTTTTTTTTAAAGATTTTATTTATTTATTTGACAGAGAGAGAGACAGCCAGCAAGAGAGGGAACACAAGCAGGAGGAGTGGGAGAGGAAGAAGCAGGCTCCCAGGGGAGCAGGGAGCCGGATGTGGGGCTCGATCCCAGGACTATGGGATCAGGCCCTGAGCCGAAGGCAGACACTTAACGACTGAGCCACCCAGGCGCCCCTGTCCTTGCTGTTCTGAAATTTCATGTGGCCTGTACCTTGCTGCTCTGGGCACTTGGTGAACCCTCCCCATCTATATATGCACATCCTTCCATTCCAGGAAACTGTTTCATGTGACTGGTTTATTCCCTTGCCTTGCCTTCTCTGTTTGTTCATTCTCTAATTCCCTTCCAGATATCAGACCATCTCAATTTATTCACTAATATTTAAAATTTTTTTCCAACTTTTTAAAATTTTTCTCTATGTGATATTACCTAACAGTATTTTCTAACTGTTTCATTGAATTCTACATGTCTTTAATTCCTAAGGACTCCCTTCTTAAAAATTTCTTTTGTAACCTCTTGTTCTTGTCTCTTGGATATAATATCTTTACTTATCTCTGTAAGGATATTAATTATATATGTTTCTTCTGTTCTTTGCCTATTTCTTCCTACCTCCCACCCCCATTTCCTTTTGTTTTGACCCTTGTAGTTCATATTAGAAGCCTTTCTCAAAAGTCTGGTGACCCACTTACAATTAAGAGTGGAAATTCGGTGTGGGGATGTGATGCTTATTGATTGGTAGACTTCATTGTTGGCTGATCTGACAGAGATGTTTTATTGGGAAATCTCCAAATGTAAAGAGTAGGAGGAGGTCTTGCTTCTTCTCCTAGGAGACACAAGCCTGGCTGTCTGTGTCCCTGGAGTCAGATTGGAGAAGGGATAAGAGATGTCACTCTCCCAAGAGTTGACCTTCACTTAATCCCCTCTTTTCAGTATGGTAACAACATCTTCCACCATTCCTGCTGTCCTTAGGGCCAGAGTCTAGGTCCTCCTCCCCATAGAGTCAACCTTATCCCAGCTTGGGTTGGAACAATTGCCTGGTTGCTTAGGATAGAATTAAAGTGTATTCAAGAATTCAAGTGTAACTGGTTCTGAAAGTGACTTTAAACTGTGTATTCCTGTTTCTATTCTCACTTGGACTCCCACTTTGAAAGGTATTAGTGCCTCTAGTTCTTGAGTCTTTCTAGCTTTCTGCCGGAAGTCAGTCTACCTCTGAATTTCTTCCTCTGCTAGCTTAGATTTTAGCTTTCTCAAGGATGCAAAGTGTGTCAGCAAAAGCCCATATGATTTCCAGGCTCCAAAACTCTGTTACTGTCATTTCCTCTCTTGTTCTGTGTCCTTGTAGGTCTTTCTTTCTTTCTTTCTTTCTTTCTTTCTTTCTTTCTTTCTTTTCTTTCTCTTTCTTTCTTTCTTTCTTTCTTTCTTTCTTTCTTTCTTTCTGATTCATGTCTGTTATTTTATGGAAGATTTTGGAGAGAGTAGAGGCAAATACATGACCCAGTCTACCATACTTAACTAGATATTCCTCTAGAGGCCTTTCTAAATGAATCAGAAATTTTGGTAATGAGAAAGGTCTTCAAACATGGATGTTGAATGACAGGAAAAGCCACCTTGTGAGTGAATGAGGATAGTATGATGGCACATCACAAAGGTGTCCAGTCTTCAGCACTGACAATCTGCAGAGTACCAACTGGGGTTGAGTTGGGGGTTTGCAGAGGGAACGCCAAAGTGGTGTATGGAAAATATTCTGATTATAGGTCAAATCTCTTCTTGTTACTAACTAGTTTATTAACCTCATTGACTCCAACTTTGTTGCAAATGGAGGAAAGAGAAAGAAATGTTGCTTCCATTTTCTTTTTGCTTCTTTCATTCTTAACAGCATGGATTCACAGATGGGTGGGTGGGACATCCTTGTGTATGTATTGGGGAAATTGTTACTACAACATTGCTCAGGAAGACACAGAGTAGTTAAAATGTGGGGCAGCTAAAAATTTCCATGAGTTGTGAACTGTAAAACTGTATTTCCATAACTTCTTGCAAATAATTTTATCCAAGTTTATCAAAACTCTTTATAAACAGGGGCTCCTGGGCAGTGCAGTCAGTTGAGCATCCAACTCTTGATTTCAGATCAGGTCATGATATCAGGCCCTGTGTCTCAGTGCAGAGTCTCCTTGGGATTCTCTCTCTCCCTTTCCTTCTGTCCCTCCCCTCACCCCTCTCCCTGCTCATGCACATGCTCTCTCTCTCTCCCTCTCAAATAAATAAATTAATAAAATCTTTTTTTAAAAAACCTCTTTATAAACAAAATAAGGTACACATATTGACTTACTTATTTGGTATGGGTAAATCTGAACATGAAGGCTTTCATGTGTGTGATTATTCTAACAGGAAAGGGGCTTGAGCTCTAGGTCTTTTGGTGTCTAACGCAGGATGTCATCTGAACTCTCACAAAATAAAGGAGAGAGACAAGAGACTAGAGAATGGATTTTAAAATGATACTGGGGTAGCAATCATGTTCATAGCAATTTCATTCATAGTAGCCCCAAACTGGAAACAACCCAGATAACCACCACAAAAGAAAAATGAATAAGCAGAACATCCATACAATGGAATACTACTCAGAACTGAAAAGAAATGAACAATTACTACAGGCAACAGCATGAACTAACCTCAAAAGCATTATGCAGCACAAAAGAAGTTAGACACAAAATAACACACAGGACATAATTCTTTTCCTGTGAAGTTCTAACCTATGGATATAGGGTCAAAACAGTGGTTGCCTACGGGGATGGGGAGTAGAGATTGAGAAGGGGCATGAAGGAAGTTTCTGGGGTAACATACATGATCTGTATTTGGATTAGAGTGATTATACATGTGTATTTATTTATCAAAATCACTGAATTTCTACTTAAGATCTATGCATTTCACTCTATGTAAATTTTGCCTCAGTATTTTTTTTCCCTGAGATTTTATTTATTTGAGAGAGAAAGAGAGCAATGAGGGTCAGAGAGAGAAGCAGATTCCCCGCTGAGCAGGGAACCTGACGCGGAACTTGATCCCAGGACTCTGGATCATGACCTGAGCCAAAGGCAGTCGCTCAACCAACTGAGCCACCCCGGCGCCCCACCTCAGTACTTTTTTTTTTTTTTTAAACTAAAAAGAAGGAGCAAGTCTTTCAAAATGTCTCCAGAATGCTCATGCTGCTTCTCCCCAGACTTCACAAGTACCAAGACTGTAGTCCTTTCTCTGACACAAGAAAGTTTATTGTGGAAAGTCTTCGGCTAGAACATATGTAACCCCGCCTATTTCCAGCTAATTTTTATTCACTCCTCCAAGACCAGTTCAGGGATGAACTGCGTCACTCCCTCTCTTCCTAGGGTAACACTCTCCAAGTGCAAGCCACCAAGCCCTCTTTTCATGCATTTAATTATCTCTTCAGTGCCTTGTAGTGATGTTATTTTTCTTCTTGTGTGAATCCGTCTGCTATTCTAGATTTTAAACTCTCTGCTGTCCAGAAGTACATTTTTTGCTTTCTTGAATTCTTCCACAACAGTTTCTGACTGTTCAGAATGAAGATTCAGTAAATGTTGGTTGGCTTAAAGACGCAACGGTTGTATGAGATGGAGGGGAGTGCTTGGGCCCTAGAATCAGAAAAGCAAGGGTGAAAATGCTGAATATGTGAACTCAGCCAAGTTAACCTTACTGAGTTTCTGGTATTTTTCATGTCCAAAAATCAGATATTAAAACCTATTTCACAAGGTAGTTGGTAAAAGAGAGAGAAACAGTATCTGTAGATATTGCCACAGTGCCTGCCTCTTAGTAGCTATTAATAAATGTTATTATTTTTATTAACAAATAATTTTAAAGGGAGAGATTCCTGTAATAGGGTCAGTAACCCCTAAGACTTAATACTACTCTACTTGAATGTTTCCAGCTTGGCTTCCCTGCCACCTCGTTTCCAGGGTTCCTAACATTTGTGAGGGGATAAAGGGAGTGCCCTTGGAGACAGCAAGGGATGCAGGTAACTCCCAACGGTGGCCTGTACCTCTGGACATCCCCATAATAGCAACTTAAAGACACTATTGCTCTGCCTTGGGCTACTCCATTCTCCTTCCTCATGCTTAAGGTAATGATTCATGTCTCTTAAGCTTATCACTTGAATTTTTTTCTTTCTTTATTTCTCTTCTAGATCTTTAAGTCATGTGATAAAAATAGGGCTTCTTTAAATCATTTCTGTAATATGGCCTGGCTGGATGAAATTATTGAGTCACCTAATAAAGATTATCTTTAAAAAGAGTCCCAAGACACTTAATAGCATTAGTCAAATATAATGATGTTGTCTTCTTACATGTCACCTGCAGGTCACATGTCACACCCCTTCCCAGTTAGCATACACAAGATTTAGTAAGTGTTGATGCTCAAGAAGTGTCTGCTGAATTGACTCAGCTCATGCTACCTGAGAGTAAATATTTTCCTGTGGCCTGCTCAACACTGCACAGACATGGATCCTCATCTACTTTGAGATCCCATGTTAATGGAACTTCCTGCTACCTTGGCAGACTTGCTCTCCTTGCCAGACTGAGGAAGTGCTGTCTTGAACTAAATGCAATAGCAGTTAGGTGCAGTGCAGGAATAATGATTTTGATTGCTGACTTTTGATCGATTTAATGATTTTGCTACAGAGACCGTTCAGAGTTTTGGCTCTTACAGTTGCTTCTTTGCTTCTCTGCCATCACTGTGTCCTAGAGCACCAAGCACCGGTAGTTAAGAATAACATTGGCTGGGCTCTGGAACCAGCTATAATTGGGTTTAAACCTTGGCTGTGCCACTTACCAGTTGTGTGACCTCAGGCAAATTACCCAACTTTTCTGAACATCAGTTTACTCATCTGCAAATACCTATGTAACTGGGTTGTTGTGCAGATTGGAGGTTATATACATACTAGCACAGCACAGAATACATGGAAGGCCCTGAGTATGTAACAGACATAATGATATAACAAAATAACAATTTCCACCATTTTAATGGGGATGACAACAAACTAGTTGTTAGTGGCTCATTTGCACAACCTATGCCCAGGGAAGCTATATAGAGTACAAAATTACTTTACCATAACATGAGGGATCTACCATGTAGTACTGTATGGTACTGTATAGAGGTAGGTAGTATATAAACTTACATTGTTACCCTCGAACCTCGCTGGATTCAACATAAGATATACATCTGTCCTGTTGGTTCTGGCCTGCTTCTGATGCAAGAGTCTCTTAACTCTCCTCTTGAAGGTTAAAATCCTTTCCGGGTAGGACCCTGTACAACCCTTTAGAATCAGGTGAGATCTGCCTTCTACACAGCCTCAAACTCGAGCTCAGGCAATGATTGCACCTTTCACTCTCTGATGGAGTTCCCTTCCTAGGCCCTTTGAGTTTGCTCCCACTCCTGTGACCTCAGGTAAGTCATCTGCTCTTCCCTGGTGTGTCTCCTCATCCTTAAATGCCATGGTGGGGGCAGCCAGATGATCCCAAGGTGAGCAATCTGAGAAGCAACATGAACTCCAGCACTCATGACCCCGGTGCTTTGTTTCCCACAGGAGGAGATACATTTACACAAAGAAGAACCTGCTTAATGGAGTTCTGTCTTTCCTCTGACGTACTCTTACTGCTGCCATTTGCTCTCTCCCTTCTCAAATGAAATCAAATCACCCACTCTTCCCATTCTTATTTTGTCAGCAAACTCTTTCTCCCACTTTACTGGGCCCTGATCCATAATTGGCCTTCTTCACCCATAATACATTTCCTCTTATCTTTTGCCTGCCAGCCCAATCTTGAACCATCAGGAATTTAATACTGGAAATTCCATTCCTAACATACACTTGGCTAGCTTCTTGTCTTTCCAAAAACTCTTTTATATTTATCATCTTATTTGATCCTTGCAACAACTCTACACAGTAAGATGCTTTCCTACAATTGGCAGATATAAAAACTGGGGTTTGGGAAGAGTGGGTCTAAAGCTTAGTAGCCAATAGATGATAGAAACTAGATTAAAACCTGCATTCTGATACTTGCCACTTTTAAGATCTTCAACACCCACATTTCTATATTCTGTCAATACACTTAGGGCTTAGGATAGTTTTTTTCCCCTTGTGTAACAATATGCTTAGGACTTAGGATACTTCTTTCCACATGTAAAGTTTGATTATTGCAATAAAAATAGCTCATCAAATAGGGGTGAAGAGGTGTAAGAATTTGTCTTCTCAAAATGCTGACTTAAGTTTGTGGACATTGAGAGCAGGGAGGGACCTTGGAAATCAGCACGTCCAACTCTGCACATTATACAGATGAGTCAGTAAGCATCTGCAGGAAGTGTGTCTTGCCCTATGTTACAGATCAAGTTTAACCGCTACCAGCAGGGCTTTTGGGAAATGGGGGAAAAGGTAAATAAACCTCTTGGACCAGTGCAAATTTGAACAGCCCACTGGCCTACTCCCTCCACTGGAGTATTTGGTCTGTGGCAGACGCACAATGTGCTCTGCTTGACATGAAGTGATTCTGCCAAGTCACTCCCAGTGGAGTATCACCCTTCCAGGAAAGTAGATTAGCATGCTCCTACATATTTCTTGTGTTTGTCCTCCTGAAGCTTCAGGATGGCTGACAAAAGTACAGCTGAATAAAAGAAGACTGAGCTCATACCATCTCTGCCCTAGAAGCATAGCTCTTGCTTCTTTCCTGGTCACAAGCGCTGCCATCTCTGTCTGTCCAGCTTCATGGATTTGGGACTCTCTCCCTATGGACCTCTCATGTCTTAGGGCTACTTGCCTACCTCTCCACCTGCCCCTTACAGTCCTCTCTGTTTTATCATAACTCCCAGCTTCTGTGCACTCTTTTGCTCCTGTGGGCTTTGTGTATACTTCCAGTCATTAGTGGGACAGAGAGCGTTCCAGCCTCTACCTGGGCTCTCCTATGCTCTGTGTATCTCTTCTGTGCTCCCTGAGGCCTCTGCTTCTTTATCTGTGGAAAGAAGTTAACAAAACCTATCTTGCAGGATTGTAGAAACTGTACTGGCAAAGAATCTGACCTAGAAGAGGACCCAAATAATGGTGGCTATTAATATGATTTGCCACAACATCTCTTCCCCCAAGCTGCAGATGCCTAGAGGTTAAGTAAGGACCAGGTCATTTATCTTTGTATCCCCTGTGCCTGGGACATGTTCACTGCTTAATAAATACCTATAGAACAGATTGGAAGAGAACCATCCTGGCTAACTGGGTCTATGAACATCTGTTGCCCACAGTCTTAGTGGTTCCCAAAATGTTTGTTAGAATGATGTTTTACTCAATCAAATCCACCAGTCGCATGATGGCCCGCTCTTGGTTATCAGGATTCAGCCCTGCTACCAGAGGAAGGGGTGACCTTCCTGCAAGCTTTCTTTAAACTGTTGTGAGAACAAAGGGGGAAAAAATGAGCATCTTTATTGAGGGACATTCTAGAATGTTGAAATAAGGATTTAGGAGGAAATGGTTAGAACTGCTGTTTCACAGAGGAGTGTTTTGCTCAAGGGCCTGGTTCCGTGGAACACCGCACTGACTGGCTCTGCACACCATCCCACTGGACATGTCAGGCCACTGTGAACATGAGTGCTTCCCCACGTTTAGAAGGTGGAGCATGAGTTACACACAGACATAATTTTTGACTCAGTTCTGAGATCAGGTTTGTTCAGAGATTTCCAGTTACCAGAAAAATCTATCCAACAGCTCTTTTTATGGGGTAAAGGGTGGTAAATCTGAACCAGCACTACCAAAACTCAGCCAGAGCTCCAAAGGCCCACCCTGGGATTATGCTCCTGTTGGGAGGGGGACTGGTAGACCACCAGTGGGCACCAAGTTCACATGCTTTCCCTTTGGTTAAACAATAACAAAGGAGTGGTGTATGGCAAGAGGGTTGGTTTAGTTAGTCATTGGAAATAAAAACAGCAGTAAACTTTGGCACTTGCTTTAACTCCTATACATTTCTAATTCATTTCTACATTTGGAAAACGATACTTGTTTTTCCAAATCCCACCACTTCACAACCCAGGGCCAGTGCCCCCATTCACAAATCTCTCACCATCCTCTTGCCTGTTACATTCCCCCGGGCATGCGCTCTAAGGCCCCAGAATCCTTTATCTAGTTTATCCCTTTGGGCACTTGTCATTCTCCCTTGCATTATTATTCTTTATACACATCCCTTGTGTTTCCCATCAGACTGCAAACTCCCCAAGGTCACAGTAAGAAATCCCTTCATTCTACCATAACACATGGTACAGTGCCTTGGCTGTGGGGTACATTACAAATACTTCTTGAGTGAAGAAAGAAAAAAGTGCGATTAAGTGTATCTTGGGACTTTGAAAGCTAAAAAAGGTTTAAAAATAGTGAAAAGGAAGGTCTCATATAGCCATGTAAAAATAAAATTACAAAGTTCTTTGGAAAACTGAGATAATTATTTGGGGAGTAAGGAGGACCTACTCTTTTCTTTAAATATGCCTAGCTAATTTGCGAATCCCTCAAGGAAATGGACCATATCTTTAAATCATTTCAAATCCCTACTGCTGAGTACATTTTTGGCATAAGTTTTTCTCTTTCATCATTTTTTTTTAAAGATGGAAACACCTTAACTGCTTTTGCTTATCAAAAAGTGGCATATGCTCAATGTAAAGTTTAAACCGTATAGGAACAAAAGTAAAAAGGGAAAGGCCTACTACCAAAGTCTGTCTCCTAAAAGGTCATTTACTGATATTTTCCGTAGTTTTAATGCAATATGAATAATATATTTATATTATTTAATATATTCTATCTGTAATCTGCTTTTATAAACTAGCAAAATGTTATGGCCTCACTTGCATAGATATACATAGGTCTACCTCATTCTGTAGCAGCTGCATAGCTCTCTTTATTATTACTTATGGCTGGAACTTCAGGCGAGTTTCAATTTTTGCTATTGCAAACTCTGCTTCAGTGAAATCCTTGCACATGCATCTTCTTCAGCACATGATTATTTCTCCGGTTACGCTTAGACATGGGATTTGTGATTCCACAGGTATGAACACTTAACATTTTGATAGATATGGTCACATTTCCCTGCAAAATTTTATTCTGATTTATATCCGCAACAGGAAATGAGAAGGCCTATTGGGCTTCTAAGTCTTTCTTGGGTATATGTTGGGAAACTTGCAACCAACATGATTTTAAAATGATACTTTAGGGGCGCCTGGGTGGCGCAGCGGTTGGGCGTCTGCCTTCGGCTCGGGGCGTGGTCCCGGCGTTGTGGGGTTGAGCCCCACATCAGGCTCCTCCGCTGTGGGCCTGCTTCTTCCTCTCCCACTCCCCCTGCTTGTGTTCCCTCTCTCGCTGGCTGTCTCTGTCTCTGTCAAATAAATAAATAAATAAAATCTTTAAAAATAAAATAAAATAAAATAAAATAAAATAAAATGATACTTTAGGTCTGTAAGTACTCTATACTTTTCCAGATATTTTTACATAGAATACATATTCTCCTTTGACCTTCGTAATAGTCTAGGACATAAGTAGGGAAGATTTTATTCCTTTTTAGAATCTCAGCCAAAAAGACTTGCTCCAGGTTTCACTGTGAGTCAGTAGCAGTGCCAGAAGCAGAGCCCTTGAACTGTTTTTCTGAGCTTCTCTTTCCACAAGCTGGAAAGACAAGGCTTGAGAGGCAAAGAGGGCATGGCCATGTGGTGAAGAGCCTCCCAAGGGTTCTGAATGTCTTGAATTTATTCCAAAGTGGAAAGAATGACCCGATTGGGGGTGTTCGGTTTCTTTAGCTGAAATAAGCCCTCCTTTCTGACCAAGCCAGGCAGGGGAAGGAGGAGACAGGTGGCCTGGTGTGTTGGTGTTGGGCTTGTCATGAAGCCCTGGAGGGTGGGAGGTGGGAGTTTAAACACAGTGAGCAGTGTTGCCGTGAGCTCTTCTTCTACTTTGTTCCCAGAGGCACTCAATTTAGAGATTGGAGAGAGAATGAACCCATGGAATTCTCAACACTTTCTTCCTGAGGTCCTCTGAAATCTAGTGCTATGAATTCATTTGCAAACTACCCTCCTGCTTCCATTACATAACGGTTTAATGTTTTGAAATGTGGTTTACTGATCCTTAACAAAGTAAGAATATAATGTGATTATTGCTGTTGTTAAATAGAGATTTTCATGGGCTGTTGGAAGAGGGGCTACTTTGATAGTCCAGAACTACTTTACTTCTTACATAGTATCTTAGGCAGGAAAGTTGCTTTATATTGAGGTCAGAATGGAAAGTTCCATAGCCTAACATAGGCCAGCAGACAAGTTAAGGAGGAATACTTTGGAAAAGGCAGTTCTTTGCTCCATGCATATCTTCATGGACAAGGACTACACTGTCTATCCTGTAGCCTCTAGCTAGCCACATGAGGCTGTTGGGTGCTTAAAATGTGCCCAGTGTGACTGAAGAACTGAATTTTTAAATGTTATTTGATTTTAATATTTAAATTTAAAAACGGACAACTCAGTTATTGGAAAACTTTTAAGTAAGTATCAAACAACTTTGGTATATGAAAATAATTTTTAATTTTGTTAAATGTTATGAAATCTAAAAACCAATCAGGTATTTTTTTTTTAAAGATTTTATTTATTTATTCGACAGAGATAGAGACAGTCAGCGAGAGAGGGAACATAAGCAGGGGGAGTGGGAGAGGAAGAAGCAGGTTCATAGCGGAGGAGCCTGATGTGGGGCTCGATCCCATAACGCCGGGATCACGCCCTGAGCCGAAGGCAGACGCTTAACCGCTGTGCCACCCAGGCGCCCCCAATCAAGTATTTCTGATGAAAATTTAGCATGTAAATTGAGATTGGCTTTAAGTGTGAAATACACACTGACACACACTGACTTTCAAAGCTTAGTAAGAAAAAAAGAATGTAAAACATCTCAGTAATTTTTTATATTGATTATTGTTGAAATGACAATATGTTGGATACAATGAATTCAATAAAATATAATATTAAAATTAGTTTTACCTGTTTTATATTTTTACATTTTTATTTTTTTAAAAAGATTTTATTCATTCATTTGAGAGAGAGAGAGAGGCAGAGAGAGCCCAAACAGGGGGAGAGGCAGAGGGAGAGGGAGAAGAAGACCCCCAGCTGAGCTGGCAGCCCTACATGGGGCTTGATCCCAGGATCTGGAAATCATGACCTGAGCTGAAGGCAGACACTTAACCGACTGAGCCACCCAGGTGCCCCATATTTTTACATTTTTCTAATGTGGTTACTAGAAAATAGGAAATTTCTTGGGCATTCACTGCCGCATTCATTCACCAAGCATTTATTGAGCACCTAATATGTGCCAAGCACTGAGGAAACAAAACAGCTACAACACCAAAAAAGAGCTTATAAATTTACTACTCCTTAGATGAAAATATACAAAGACAGATACTAAATTCACTGTTCTTCATGACTTTAATTCCCAGCTCGTAGTTTACAGTCTTTTTGTTTTCTAATAGATGTATTTAAGGCTTTGATTTTCCCTGTAAGTACTTCTTTACCTGCATTCCAAAAGAGTTGATATGTTGGGTTTTCAGAACTATTAGTTTTAAATGTTTTATAATTTCCCTTGAATCTCATCTTTAAATTATGAACTATTTATAAGTATGAGAAGTATGCCATTTGGTTTCAAAATACATGGGAGAAGTGGTTTGGATATCTTTTTATTGATTTCCAATAATCACTAATATTGGATTTCTTTCAGAGACCATGGTTGTTATGATATTGATTCATTGAAATTAATTGAGCCTTTTTTTGTGGCCTAGTGTGATGAGTTGTGAAAATGTTCCAATTGTGCTTGAAAAAAAAATGTGTGTTGTTTGACAGGTGCAGGAGCCTATAGGTTATCTACTAGAGTTAGCCATTTTTTAAATGTTTTTTCAAATTTGGGGAGCCTTAATTGTCTTATAACTGTTAGTCTGCTCTTTCTGTCAAGTCCTGAGAGATAGGCTTTAAAATCTCCTGCTATTGTAGATTTGTCAGTTTGCTCATGTAAATCCATCAATTTTAACTTTGTATATTTTAAAATTATATTATTAACTAGGTATGAGTTCATGATTTTTGTATCTTCTTGATGTTTTGGTTTCTTCACTTATATTAAAAATTTTCACCTCAAATTCTGTCATGTTTGATATTAGTGTTACTAGAGAAGCCCCCCTTTCATTCGTATTTAAGTGATATATCTTTTTCTGTTTTCCACCTGTCAGTATCTTTTGCTTGAGATATGTCTCCTTTAAATGGAAATTGTGGTAGACTCTCTTTTTGCTTTTCCAATCTAAGAATCTCTTTCATCTATTTACATTTATTGTGATTACTAAACTTATTTATTTGGATTTATTTCTGGCATCCACTTTTGTTGTTATTTTTATTTACCGTAATTTCCCTTGACTTCTCTTTCTCCTTTCCTATCATGCTGGATATTCTCAATTTGCCTTTGAGATCCACTGTCCACCCGGCTCTCTGTTCAGGGGGCTAACCTCAGTGGACTACCAACATAGCCCCTGCCCTTTGGCTTTTGGTTGGGTTGAAGCCCCAGTAGGATATTGGAGGACAGGCAGAAAGGAAAGTTGGGGTATTGGTTCTACCAGCTCCCTTTCTGCAGATCTGTGTTCCTCTAATGGAGACCTCAGCATATGTCAGGTGGCCTCTCTAACACGTAGTTCTTTCTGGTTACCAGTAACTTTTCCTTCCTTTGCCCCTTTAGATCTAGCAGAGCTAAGATCCCCATTGTTGTAACACCGACTATTTCACCATTCCTTTTTGGTCTCTCACAACTCTTTGTTAAAAACAAAACAAAACAAAAAACTTAAACTCTTTTCAGTTACTCCTTTTATGTATGCCATCTATTTCTGGCCGAATCCCTGACCCATACACCTACTTTCTAATGGATAGATCACATTTTCTTAAAGCTCTTTTATGGAAGAGAATACTAATTGCTCATACAAGTCCTGCTCCATTAAGACTCATTGGCATGGACTTTTTCTCAAACATGTTATTTTCATGTTATTTTTCTCTGGGTGTAGGAAACTTATGGAAAAAAAGATACTATTTTATAGATGGATTGTTGAATAAAAACCAATAATATTTATCTCTAATTTCTTGTGGCTATCAAAGTACACATCTAAACCCTTTCATAGTATATTCCTATGGGCCAACCCTCTGAGATACACAGAGGAGATTCAGGAAGGAATGGAGTATAACTCACCGTCTGTCAATCAATCAATAAATGTTTATTGAACATTTACATGAAAGGCCTTGCACTAGGTATTGGGAAGGATGGCAAGATGTTAAATGTTGGGAAAATAATTAAATTACCAGAACTCTTATATGTATTGTCTCATTTCATCTTTTCACCAGTCCTATGAGGTAGAGATTATTGTTGCCTGAGAGAAGAGATAACCAAATCTCGAAGCAGTTTGAGCAACTTACCTGTGGTTTTATAACCACCATGGGGTTGAGCCAGGCATTTTGCCCAGTCCCAAGACCAGGACATTTTGCTGTGTCCAGAAATATGATTTCAGTCCTCGAAGAGCTTTATATCTGGGAGGAGATAAGATATAAACAGATTAACAGTGAATTCATAATATAAGCACTGTCACAAGTAGCTTTTGTGGGCTCACATGGGCTGAGAAGGCTTTATGGAGAAGAGCAGGACAGAGCCAGTGGGAGGGAGAGGAGTCCAGGCTGGATGAGTGGCAAGAGCATAGACCCAGGCAGGTTTTAGTTCTGATGGTACTGTCAGGGACAAATAGGACACAGTGTCCAACTATTCAGACATTCTTGGCTTGTTTTCATTGTGTTCATGCATTTTCTCCCCCATTCCTTTTATCTGAAACTGGGGAATGTTGAAGTAGAGAAATAAGGTATTGTTTGAAGTGATATTCTTTCTGTTCCCTTAGGCTGCGTTTCCCAAAGGGGTGAAAGAGGGCTAGAGTTACTAAGAGATCTCTGTCTGAGCAGAGGTGTGAAGAGCAACATGGAATCAAGTTAGAGTACAGAGCATGCGAAGGTCTGGTCACTCAACCAGCATTTCTAGAATGCCAACAACATGCTAGCTTGTGGTGGGCAGGTTGCTGTAGGTTGAGAAGAGGTTAGGAGCAGGGCAGGTGATGCACTTTTGAAGTAGAGGGGCAAGAGGGACAGAGGGGGGCATTAGCTGGCAGGGTGGAAGGACCCCCTCTGAGTCATTCCCTGTCCCTACCTCACATGGTCCCAAGAAGGGAACCTCCAGTGAGCTCTGGGCTGACACCCAGCCCCCAAGTGTGGCAAAAAGCAACGCCAGGAAGTAGAGCACTGTGGTGAACACACGAGATGGTGAATCAGGAGAGCTCTGCTCAATTCCCTTTTCCTCCAGGCTTGTACACCCTCTTGGGTCAAATCACATCACCACCTTAGCCCTGGAATTCCCGCTCAAAGGGGAAGTGGTATGCTCCTGACCAAGTTTCTGCCCAGTGAAGGCACTCACATGCCTGTAGGCCACAAGCAAAGGACCTTGGGTGGCACCTAGTTCCTCCTGTTTATCCCAACAGTGTCCAGAGTGAGAATTGTGTGAGGTGAAGAGAGATGAGCTCAAGAGTGTAGGCTGCTTGTCCCATGCTTTTAAAGTTCCAACTCAATATGAAACACATACATCCCAAGTAACACTCAACTTTAGAAAAATTTTAAAATACAGTTTGTATTTATTTATTTTTTAAGTAGGCTCCATGCCCAACTTGGGGCTTGAACTCAGACCCTGCGATTAAGAGTCACATGCTGTACTGACTGAGCCAGCCAGGCACCCCTAAAATACATTTTTAAAAAATTAAGACAGTTGCATCCAAGATTCACTACTCTGATACAACCACTGAAAACATTTTGGTGAATATCTTCGGAAAGTATGTCTTCCTTATTTACGTATTTATTATTTTAAAAACATATTTTTCATTTATTTTAGAGAGAGCGTGCACAAGTAGAGGGAGGAGCAGAGGGAGAGGGATAAGTAGACTTCGCACTGAGCACAGATCCCGACATGGGGCTCAGTCTCAAGACCTTGAGATCACGACCTGAGCCAAAATCAAGAGTCAGATGCTCAGTCTAGCGAGCCACCCAGGTATGTTTTCCTTTTTACAAGACATATTTTCTCAAATGTCTATGGGTAAAGTATAACACGCACATTTATTTAAATATAAAAATATAAGAATGGGATCCTATTACACATACTGCTTTGTAATCTGTTTTTTTTTCCTCATTCTTCTTTGTTGACCATGTGACCCTTTCTCTAAAACTTCTCTCAGTTTTCACTCTGCATCACTGGTTCTTGGGCAGGAAAGGGAGAGATGAGAACAATTTGCATTTGGACCCCACAGAAGTTCTGAAAGAAGCTGGCTCCCTCAGTGCCAGTGAGAAGAAAAGAAATATGGGAGACTAAGAAATCTGGATTCCTCCCTTACCCTCTGATAGCCTAGCTTGAGAGGGTGGATTTGAGGTGGAGGCAGAGGTTAATACAAAACCAAACCACAGGGCAAATGTGGGGGAACTGGACTGCCTCCATCCAATCAAAGATCCCCTCAGACGGCTCTCAGTTGGAAGGCAGGCAAGCCAATGCAGAGTTGAATCTACCAATTCATAAGTCAAGTGTGACTGACAAATATATATTTCCTGAATGGTCCCTGAAGTACACTGCTTTTGAAAAGGGTCGTTGTCACGCCAAGGAATCCTTAATTGGCTCAGTGTTCGGAAATGTAAGGTAATATATTTGGTCATTGCGTCTTCCTGGGCTAACCCAGTGTTTCAAAACTTCCTGTTCTGTCACTTAAACAATATGGGCTGAACGTGGAGACAAAGGAAATGCCTCAAGGAAAACAAAGATGAAAAAGATCTATTTTCTTCAAAGGGCTCGTTGTCTAGTGTGGATATAGAAGAAATGCACAAATACCAGCCACACAAGGCACAAGACAGGCACAAACTCTGAGCCAGACTGTTGGGTTGAACCCTGGTCCACCACCATGCAAGTGACCTTGTACAACACACCCAGCCCCTCTAAGCACCCCCACCCCAGGGCATCGTGATAGAACTGCCTCTGGGGCTATGGGGGGTTTAAAGGATAAAAACACACAAGCCCTTGGCAAGGAGCAGTGTGCAGTAGTGCTTACCACAGCACCTGAACATGTGGGGCTGACCAGAAAGAAGAGGCCAGACCCAGAAAACACTTCTTGAAAGATGTAGGTCTTAATCTTTGGAGAGGTTCTGATGGCACAGATGAAGAGGGTAAGATTTCAGAAACACAAGGCTTGGAGATCGAGCTCCATGGAGAACAGTCCGAGGAGAGTGACTAGAACATTTGCCTCAAGCTTTGTGTCAGGCAGGCGTGAGTAGGAGTCAAGTCAGGAAGTCAGGGCCTAACATGCCGGCCTGAAGAGGCTGTGCCCAGTTTGGTAGAAAATAAGGAAATACCAAAGGCTTTGAGCAGAGGATACCAGTGCAGATGTCGTAGAGTAGGAGTTATCAGGCAGATGGGGTGGGATGGGGAAGGTGAGATGGATGTGGGGTCACAAGAGGCCAGAGTGGAAATCCAGGGCAACAATGGGGGTGGAGTACAGGGTGGTATGGGAGGGGTAATGGAGGGGCAGGGCCAGCTTCAAGGACATGTGACCTTCACAGTCACATAGGACCATGCTCTGAGGGCCCAGTGCTTGGTTTAATGCTCTGCTATCACTCTTTTGAAACTCTTGATAGATTTTGAACAAAGAGCCCTACAAATTTTGAACTTGGTCTCAAAAATCACGTGGCCAGTCTTGAGGGACAGACATATAGGATGGAAGAACTGTTTGGGCATGAAGGGAAGCAGAGGAGAGAAATCATTGAAAGAGTTTGGGAGGGGTTGTGCCTGGGTGGCTCAGTGGTTATGTGTCTGCCTTCAGCTCAGGTCATGATCCTGGGGTCCTGGGATTGAGCCCTGCGTCCAGCTCCCTGCTCAGTGGGAAGACTGCTTCTCCCTCTCCCACTCCCGCTGCTTTGCTCTCTCTGCCTCTCTCTGTCAAATAAATAAATAAATAAAATCTTTTTAAAAATTAAAAAAAAAAGTTTTTGGAGAATTTTGGGCAACAGATGAGGGGTAAGAAGTGAGAATGGCATTTGTGGAGAGAACACAATGTGTGACATCACTGGCAGGTGTCTGAAAACTTGGTGGGAATTTGTTTTCAAAGCTCAGCAAACAACTTTGAGACATAGGTTTTTACTTGAAAATCATATCCTCTTATTAACCTTTTCTTCAAACACTAAAGGATTGCTCCACTTTATTTTAAAGAGATATATTTTTTAATTAAAAAATGAAATTGATAAAAGCATTCACTGAATAATAATATATGAAGCTTTAGAAATGGGTGTAGGAGAGAAGCATTTAAAAAGGTCAAGAACCTTGTCTGGAAGCCTATTGCTATGGGCTAAATTGTGTTCCTCCCCAGCATTTGTGTGTTGAGGTCCTGACCCCCCAGGACCTCAGAATGTGACTGTAATTGGAGTCAGATTCTTTACAAAGGCAACTGAGTTACAATGAGGTCATCAGGGTGGGACCTAATCCAGTAACACTGGTGTCCTCCTAGGAAGAGATTAGGAGCCAGAAAAACACAGAGGAGGGAACATGTAAGGACAAGGGGAGAAGATGACCATGTCCATGCCAAGGAAAGAGGGAGGCCTGGGGAGAACTATCACTGCCAACGTCTCATTCTCAGACCCCATCCTCCGAGGCTGCGAGAAAATCAAGTTCTGCTGTTTCAGCCCCTTAGTCTGTAGTACCTTGTTACAGCAGCCCTGGCAAATGTAACCGTCTTCCTTGAGAAGAACAAGAAGGGGTCTTAAAGTCCTTGGAGACGGGGCGCCTGGGTGGCGCAGTCGTTAAGCGTCTGCCTTCGGCTCAGGGCGTGATCCCAGCGTTCTGGGATCGAGCCCCACATCAGGCTCCTCCGCTAGGAGCCTGCTTCTTTCTCTCCCACTCCCCCTGCTTGTGTTCCCTCTCTCGCTGGCTGTCTCTGTTAAATAAATAAATAAAATCTTAAAAAAATAAATAAATAAAGTCCTTGGAGACAAGCTAGAAATGGTCAAAGAGGTAGAGGGAGAGCAGGAAGCAAAGTCACAAGAGCAAAGGGTATCTGGTTGTCAGTGAGGATGCAGGACTTACAAGAAGGCACTGAGTTTAGCATAAGGAAGTCACTATGACCTTTGAGGGAACGATACCATTCATGCAGCAGGGAAAAACCAGGTACAGTAGGGCTGGAGGAGTGTGACATGATGGCCTATAGGCAAGGAATCCTTATTTTCAAGAAGTTTCAGTATGAAAGGCAGGGGAGGAGATAGGACACTAGGTTGAGGGGAAAACAGAAACAAGGGAAGGATTTATTCAGGGTGAGATTTAGGGAGCCCTGGGCAAGTATGGTTATAGAAACCCCAGAAAGGAGGACCTGGCAGAGCATGTTGTACCCAATTTACATCTGTTAAATGAGTTAAAAGGAAACTCACAGGGACCGGGGAAAGGCACACAAAGCCCAGTCAGACAGCTAACCCATACCACTGGCTTGACACGCTATCTGGAGGAAGGAAAAAGAAGGGACCTTTGTGCTGCCCCTAATACTGGCAGCCCCTGGATTGTGCCTCCCTGTTTAGCTCTCCTAGGTTCCTGTAAAAAGCCTGAGGCCTGTTTCCCCTCACTTGTGTCCCTTCAGAATTCCCCTTGCAGATTTGCAGGGACAGGGACTGTCCATCCAGAGGCTAGCACACGGGCGCACAAGAATCTGTTCCTCCAGGACTTTCCCACCAGCAGAGCAGAGAGGGCCCTGTTGTGACGCAGGCAGTGGGACTGACCTGCAGACCTTTGGGGTCCTTGATGTGCAGAGGGGACACAGAGCTGCTTTCTTCTCTTCGCTGTTCCTTACAAAACTCAGAAATGTTCTTCCCAGCTCCCTAGTTCTTCTATTGCCCTCCCGGGCCCAGTCCCCAGCAGTTGGCTTATTTTCTTGGGAATTGAGTGCTGAATCTCTGGGCAGCCTCAGCCTCAGCACCCTCCTCCCCCTTGGCCAGTAGTTTTTCAAACTTTAAAAAAAAAAAATGGCTAGGCCCATCTTTCAAACAACATCTTCGAGAAATCCCTAAAAAAGAGGGGGCTAATGGTGCATTTCATTAGTATACATCTCCATTATAACTTCAAACTTATTGTACTCTCACCTTATGAAGCCAGCCAGTGAGAATTACAGGTTGTTTTAATAAATGGAAAAAAAATAGAAATTGTGGTTATGGGGGCCCCTGGCTGGCTCAGTTGGTGGAGCATGCGACTCTTGATCTTGGGATTGAAAGTTCGAGTACCAATGTAGAGAGTAGTTAAAAATAAAATCTTAAAAAGAAAGAAAAAAGAAAGAAATTGTGGTTATGGGGAACCATTGCAATCTGATACCAGCCTCAGGCTTTAGTTTACTTCTGCCATTTGCTTTGGTCACATTGTAATAAGAAATTCCTAATTCACACAGATAAATGGCTGTAAACTGTAACAGTTTTAAAAATAACCACCCTTATAACCTTGGAATTTAAGGGACCAGCAAATGACAGAAGATCTGTTCAGAGCCTTTACAAAAATGATTTATCTTTGCAACACACTTAGCCTATTGGTCTGCAGTATGTCACATGTTTGTAAATAATGTATGTGAATCTACTATGCTGAAGTATGAAAAATCATTTAACACTTTTAAAAATAAAATTTGAATAAAATATTTGGGGAAATCTAAATGGAGCTTTAGGGGATATAGATGGAAGTCACGTACCCCAAGAACTGCCTTGAACCCCAACCCTATCACCAGCCAACAAATATTTACTGAATGCCTACTTCATGACAGATTCCGTACTGAGCAGGAGATACAGAAAAAACACACTGTCCCTACCCACAAGGACATTGGAGGTAGACTCAGAGAAATTCCATCAAGTGTAGAATGTTCAGGGAGCTCAAGAGACGGGTACAGGACCTGGGGAAGTACATAAGATGGGGTACAGGGCACGGATGCAGAGCACGCTTCTAGAAGCCATACACTCTGCACTGGGGATAATCAGGAATTGGGCAAAGAGGGGCAGTGAGAGGTCCCTCTGAAGCAATGTCAAGAGGCATCATGTGAGGAAGTGAACTAACACAGTGTATGTGCTGGTCTCAAGCTGTGTGAAATGGCTGTCTGAGAGGGAGGGAGCGGGGGAGACAAGCCTGGGAAGGCAGCAGAGCTAGGGCTGTGTCATGGAGCAGGGCTTCAGGGTAATAAGAAGGTGGGGTGCTGTAGTCAAATCTGCATTTTTAAAAGAGCCCACGTATGGATCGACCCCATATTTGGAGGCAGAAAGACCACTTCAGAGACTATTTATTATAAAGCTAAGGGTGATGGAGGCTGAGCCAGGGTGTGACAGCGGGGAATACAGAGAAGCAGGTGGAGTTGAGTAATATTTAAGAGGCGGAACTTACAGGACTTGGTGATGGATTGGCTGGGGCAGCAGGGATGGGGTGCAGACACAGATCGAGGAGAAGGAGAACTCAAGGATGTCCCTCCACAAAAATGTCTGGTTTCCATGGCTGACTAGAGAGCAAGAATGTGAGCGCAGGTCCTCTGCTTCCACAGCCCTTCCAACTGATACTATGAGAGCAAGGGTGATCAAATTAGACTTGTAGTCAAGAATCATCATCAAGAACGTAAATCCAAAGGAAGGGTCTAAAGCCAGGCTGAGCCCAGGTGAGAGGGTCAGTCGTTCTTCTTGGAAGTTTTGCTTACAGTTTGCTGAGAATGAATGAGCAGAGTAATCAGTGTGAGATTAATTGGTTGATGAGATTAGTCAGCCGCACCAAAGGTCAGATTTCTACAAAGAATGCCATTGCAGAATCTAGTTTTCTTTTTAAACTATAAAATCCATGTGATAATCACATCAATGCAAAGGCAACCATGTTTCTCTCTGAGTTCTGGTCATGGGGCAATAATATATCTTCCAGATAGATCATGACCTCAATGAGCCACATTGGGGAAGATACTGAATGTATGAACTTAAAAGCAAGGAAAAATAACAGCAGTTAATATTCCTGTGCATTTCTCCGAGCTTGGTAATATTTGATGTTAAAGTGGCAATAGCAGTGGGAAAACAAAAGTACTACATAATTAGATTGCTAAAGGGCTGGAAGGGGAACGGGTGGGAGAGTTTATGTGGTTTTTAAAATAGGAAGTTCTACCCCAAAGTGTGTCATATCTGAAGTGAAGGAAGTTCTGATAGGCTATTAGAAGAGCCTTCGCAGTAGTAATTTGATGTTTTGACACATTGTATTTTGTGACAGCAAACACATGGCTTTTCACCAAATCATACAATGTTATTTGGATACAATGTGACTAACATAGATCCTCAGGTTGGCTGCTCTGGGATTCTATGAAGCCAAAGAGAAACTACTGTTTAGTCTTGTGAAAGACAGGAGTGGTTGCATATCAATATTTTTTTTTTCATTTAAAATGCAGATTTTCAAAATTTAAAGAGACTCTTTGAAATTTTGAGGGCAATGGCAACAAAGAAATGTTGGTTATCAACATTTCAGGGAAGGAAGCATGATTTGAATGATGAGGGACAGCTTGTTAAGAAGAGGAACTCTCAAGGTCATACAAAATCATTGAGATACTCTCTACTTAGACCATCTTCTTACTCAGGTCATAACCGAAACAGGCCCAAATTAGACCCTGGTCAAGAAGCTCAGCTGATGTGGAAAGGCGCCCCGCGCAAATGTCTGCAGCAGCACAGGCTGGCCAAGCTGATTTTACCACGAATGGCTCCAGTGTACTCTAGCTCCCGTGTTCCTGCCGCTACCGGGAGGGAGGGGAAGTCCTGAAGGGCCCAGTGTCTCCGTGTATGGATCCTGATCTCAGAAGCTTCTTTGAAGCCCCCTAGAGCTTTTGAACTCCCTCTGAAGGTGACAAGGCAATTCTTTAGGGAGATGGAGGGGGTGGAGGGGAAAGAGTCAAGACTGTATCATTATCTTAACCAAATGCTTAAGAGGATACTGGCCCATACCTTATGTTGGCATTCAGAACTAATGTTTGGTTACTAAAGTTGAATTTTGGCTATTGCAAAATATCTGATTTTGTATCAGTGCTATCAAAAGAGGAGCCTAGAAAAAGAGAGGGAGGGTATTAGTGTATGTGGTGATAAAGACCACGGACTCTGGGTTTGAATCCTGACACTCACTAGCTGTGTGACTCGGGCAGGTCATTTACTCTCTGTGTACCTTGGTTCCTTCTCTGAAGAATGGGAGAGAGTAAAGGATAGGGTCCTTGTGAGGCCTAAGTGAGTCAGCACTTGTGAAGGCCATGCAGTAGATCACTCAGAAAGCCTGGGTATCCAGTTCAACACACATCTACGTATCAGGCCCTGGCTGACAGTGCTGGAGGTGACCTCCCAAGGAGTCCAACTTGGGAGCCAAGGAAGGGTACCCACACCTCAACATACTCTCCCATCTGCAGCTACTGTGACCTGGTTTTCCTTCTTCACTCCCTCTGGTTCCTTTTCAAGCTCACCCCCTCATCTCTTCACTTGAGGAACTCCTCAAGGCTTGCTCCGAGGCCCCCTCCTGTCTCCCTGTCCTGTTCTTATCAGGCTATCTCATCCACAAGCACTATGTTCATTGCCAGCCATACAAAGGCAGCTCACAAAAATATTTCTCCAGCTCAGATCTCTCTGCTGAGCTCCAGATCCAGGTATCAGCTGCACACTTGGTAGGACATCCTGGATGCCTCAAAGGCACCACAAACTCACTAAGTGCAAATCCTGACTCATACCTTTTATATGCACAGCTGGTCCTCTTCTGGGGCAACCCAGTTCAGTGATGGGCACAATCATCCATGCAGACCTAGAAGGGGTCCTCACTTTCCCTATCCAGTTTACCCAAAAACCCTGTCAGCTCTGTCTTTTAAACATCTCTTAAATAAATCTCACTTCTTTCCATCTCCACCAGGATGACCCTGGGCCAGTTCTCTTGCTCAGCTATTGCCTCTTAACACTGAACATAAAATGTGGTTGGGGATAATGGTTAACATGCATGTTGACAAATTCCGTAGCTTCTTATAATGTTAAATGCTGTGAAGAAAAACATACCGAGGAAATTGGCTAGAGAGTGACCCGAGAGGCTGGTTGAGGAGGACCTTTCTGAGGAGGTGTTATCTGAAGATCTTGAAGATGAGGTTTCCAGGCCTGCCTCAGATTCACAGGTCCTGAGATAGGAACCACCTTGAAAGGGTAAGGGGCTGGAGGTGAACACAAGCTGGAGGTAAGCGGGAGAGCGGAGAGATAAGGTGGGGAAGTCTGCAGAGGCCAGCTCCTGCGTGGTTTTGGAGACCATGAGCAGGAATTCAAATTTGATTCCAAATGCAGTGGGAAGCCATGATGACTTTTAAGCAGATCCATCAGCTCTTGGGGGAAATTGGTTACTCCTACCAATATCTCCAGCCTCACCTGATTCTGCATCTGATAGAGTGCGGGCATGTGTAGCACTCTAATACTCGTGAAATCGGTGATGACTCCTGAAATCCAGTTTGTCATTCTCTGTAACCAGGGGTGACCTCCAGGGCTGCTTGGCACAGTGATTGAGCCACCATCCTTGCAGATCCTCAGACCAGGCACCTCGGAGCATCTTCACTTTCCTCTTCCCCAGCAGCTTGCTACCAATTCCCATTGGCTCTAGCACCTAAGCATCTCTCAAAAATCTGTTCACCTCACATTCATAGGTAGGAAGTAACAAGCTACCCCCTCCCCCATCCTGGCTTTAGCAACACCACTATCTATGACCCCTCAATCCAGGGTCTAGTTATTCAGAACCTGAAAGGCGGCCGTATCTGCCCGTATCAGAGATTGCTGTTTGTCCTGGAAGGTATGGGTTGGTGAGCATGTGCAGGAAACCTGGACCTATGGCTTATGGCTCCTCCTATATCGGCCAATCATCTATCATTTCTGGGTTTGCTTGAGCTTATTTGTAAAATGGGTATAATGATATTCACTTTATCTCTTTCCTGTTGGGATAAAATAAGTAGCTTTGAGGACCAGAAAACATCACATCCATGATTCAGTGTGAAGTGTTGTCATGACTGAGGCTGGGACTCCAACAGGAACTTCAGGCCCATGCTCGGGTGGGACACCAGCTGAGCTGCAGGGGTTTTCCTGCCTGACCCCAGAGCACTTGTTCCTTCTCTCCTGCAGCCTCTTACAGGGGTGGGGCTGTTGCCCCGCTGGTTAAGGTCAGTGAGGCGACTCCAGGCATGGTGGAAACTTGCCTACACACAGCTGGACTGCAGTCGCGATGCTTTAGACACTAGGACCTCAAAGCATCATTGTGTTGCCTGCCATTTATTTCCAAAGACAACCCCATATTTTGCCCTGAAATCCACATTTGTCATCACTACTTGCAGTAGAAATGAAACTGTCTTGGAGCCACCAACCCGGGGCCCACACAGAGAGTTCTGGGCAGGGGCGGCCTGAAGGCACCTTAAATGCTGGGACCTCAGGCCTTACTTTGACAACCTAGCCAAGTCGTCGAGTGCCTAAGATGATGGGTTTGTCTGGACAGGCAAGAATATTTTAAGATACAGACAACTATAGAAGCTTTTCTCTTAGTAACCAGGGTTTGATATGCCCAGAGTGAGGCCAAGCAGAATAAAAGGGCAAACTGCTCCATGCACAGCCCTCTCCCGCCCTTGATCCTGCCTCTCAGCGCTCATCCGCCCCCCTTGGGAGCACCCTGACCTCCTCTGCTCACTCTTCTGCTCTGCACTGACAGTGATACAGTCTTCTCACTTGTTTTCTTCTGCATTTTTAAAAAGAACAAGCAGTCCATCTTCTGACATTCCTTCAATTCACGTTCTAGCCCATTTAAACAAATGAGCTCTCAGCAATGCACTCTAGATCTTTTGTCTAAACCACGGCACTTGGGGGCTGAGAGAGAACACAGCATCCGATCAGCATTTGCTCACTGTTGCCAGGACTTTCGCCCATGGAGTCTCCTTGAGCCTCACAGCCCGGCAAGGGTGCGGCAATCACCCCCTCCTTACAGAGGAGAAGCAGAACTGTATAGAGAGTTTGGGCAGCATCCCCAGGGCAACTCAGAGTCAAGATGCAATCCCTGCTTTCTCAGGGAAGAGTTAAGCTGGTGATTTTGTTTACGAAGAATCTTGGCTTTTTGCCCTTGTTTTAAACTCGTACTCCATTGAGATGAGATGGTTCAGTTATGCTTTCTTGGCAGCATTTCACCTCTCAGCTTATACTATCTCCTACTTCTCTGGGCATGCCCTATTCCTTGCTCAAGAATTGTTAGCCTGTATCCTGTTTCAATAAGATAAGTTACCTTATTATCTCTGATCCAAATTCCCTGTGGCCAGCTGCTCGACTCTCTGTGATAATGCAAACAATGCTTACTTCTGTTCTCAGTTGCTGGTCTTTTTTAAAAACTTTTTTCATGGAAACAAGAGTCCGTTTTCACAGGTGGGGAGCTGTGGCCTTTCTCTTTTAAGGTCTGCATCTGCCAGCCGAAGAACAAAACAGACAATGCTGTCGGGAGTTCAGGGGCCAGTGCTGTTCCAAAGACCTCCATGAAGCATTCACTCAAATGAGGAGGAATCCTGGGCCCTGTGTAAAAACTCATGCAGCTGGCTCTTTATAATAGCCCCAGATTGGAAGCTACCCAAATGTCCATCAGCTGTAGAATGGATAAATAAATTGTGGTGTATTCACACAATGGAATACCCGCCAACAAAGAGAATGAACCATCTATAACTACATGCAGCAATATGGATGAATCTCACAGACATGACATGGCGTGAAAGAAGCCAGACACAAAAGAGAACATGGTGTATGATTCCATTTATAGACAGTACAAAAACAGGCAAAACTAATCAATGGTGTTAGAATTAGGATCCTGGTTACCCCTGGGGTGTGAGAATGGGGCTTCTGGGGGCAGCTCATATTCTGTTTTTTTTTTTTTTTAAATCTGAGCACAGGTAAAACAGGTGTGTTCAGTTTGTGAAAACTCATTCAGCTGGACACCTGTGATATGGGCATTTTTCTGTATGGTTATTATCTCCAATGGAAAAACATATTTAAAGCAAAACTGAGGGAGCTGGCTTTGTCTGGGTGTATTCTGATGCCTCTGTTTCTCAGCTATATTTATCCTGTGACAATGCATAGACATTTCTTCCGAGACAGAGGGATCCCTGGAGAAATAACAGGTAGCCATGTAGGACTTTTTTTTTTTTTTAACTTTTAAAATGTTAGACTTACAATAGGAATCACACCTTAATTATCCTGTGACTGTTACCTGAATGTTTTATTCTTTAATTGAAGTAAGCTTAGGAGCTCAAAAGAACATTATACCTTTTTGCCTGGTTGCTGGCACAACAAGGTCTATCTTAGGTTCTTTTTTTCTTGTGACTAGAATTTTAATTATAGAAATGCATGTTTTACTGGGGAAAATGAGAGAGAAAAAAAGATAGAGATCCTGCACTCAAGTCTTCTTCAAATATTCATAATAATTCTTGATAAAATATGTTAGTTATTTTAAAAACAGAAAAGGATCTTTTGGTATCCTCAAGGGGTAGCTTATTGGCAACAGCTTTGAGAGAAGAACAAATCAGAAAAGATCATTAAAACCCTTTCACTCCCCTAAGCAACTCTAAGAATATCATGTTCAGTCTCTGAAATGCAACTTCATTATTCCTGGATAATGTTGTAGTACTTTTTAGGTGACTAGAAGAAAAATCAAACCCTTGATTTTGTGGTTTTAAAATAAAGTTTTGGGGCACCTGGGTGGCTCAGTCAGTTGAGCGTCTGACTCGGTTTCAGATCAGGTCATGATCTCAGGGTTGTGAGATGGAGCCCTGCATGGGGCTCCGCGCTCAGCAGGGAGTCTGCTTGAAGATTCTCTCCTTCTGCCCCTCCCCTCACTTGTGTAATCTCTCTCTTTCTCAAATAAATACATTAATTAATCTTTAAAAAAAATAAAATAAAGTTTTACTGAAATATAACTTTTATTCAAGACATATAGGATGAATCACTTCAGTTGTCGCTAGCAAGGAATTTGAATGTTGTTTTAGATCTAGTATTGATCTTATTATATTTAATTGAAATATTCTAATGTACCTACATAAATTTTCCCAGCACAGCTCAAAGTCACAGTAAGGAGACATTTTCTATCTTCTGAGGCTGCGGGGACACAGCTTACATTTACAGGAGGGCAGTTTCAAATGGCTCTTGCAAGAGCCAAATTCACTTTGCCTTTTTTTGCTTCCATGTCTCCAAGCTCATGGGGCTGAGTTAAGACCTGCCTTTAAAATAAACTGCATCTCTTCCTTTGGTGCAATGTTAACCTCTTGAAACATACTCCCATCAAAGCTATAACACATTTACCTCGAAGAGCCCACATCCTTGGCCTTTGTCAAGCTCTCCTGTCAATTACAGGCTGTCTTTCAGAAGCAGGTGTTTGATAAGGTGGCTGCTAAAGTGTTCATCATTAACTGTAGAGCTTTTTGATGAAGAAAGAAACAAAAACTACAAGCTTAGATCACCACATACCTCAGTAAAACTTCTGGAGTCGTGACCAACGTGGAAATCTGATTATCAGCATCGGGTCTCGAAGGGAAGAGAAACGGGGAAGTAAGGGAAAAACAAACAACTGAACTTCACAGAGCAGCAGCCTAGGCATGACTGGTTACATCCAGAGACATGGCTCAGCTCCTTTCAATCCTTTCTAACAAACAATGCACTCTTAGCCCCAAACTCCAGGAGGCCTCCATATTGTCTACATCTTATTTCAAGATTTACCTTCCCTTAGAAAGAGCGATACAAATTCCTAAGTCTCAGGGCATTACCAGATATCTCCTACCAGTTTGAGAGGAAACAGCCAGTATCTGGGAAAAGGTATGTGGAAAAAGTCTTCTGAAAGGCAGGGTAGAACCCTTCAAAGTGAGCATCAAGATAAAAAGTTTCTGCACAGCAAAGTAAACAGTCATCAAAACAAAGAGGCAACCCACAGAATGGGAGAAGAGATTTGCAAATGAAACTACAGATAAAAGGCTGGTATCCAAGATCTATAAAGAACTTCTCAAACTCAATACACAAGAAACAAATAATCAAATCAAAAAATGGGCAGAAGATATGAACAGACATTTTTCCAATGAAGACATTTGTAAATGGCTAACAGACACATGAAAAAATGTTCAAAATCATTAGCCATCAGGAAAATTCAAGTCAAAACCACATTGAGATACCACCTTATGCCAGTTAGAATGGCAAAAATTGACAAGGCAGGAAACAAATGTTGGGGAGGATGTGGAAAAAGGGGAACCCTCTTACACTGTTGGTGGGAGTGCAAGTTGGTACAGCCACTCTGGAAAACAGTGTGGAGGTCCGCAAAAAGTTCAAAATAGAGCTACCCTATGACCCAGCAATTGCACTACTGGGTATTTACCCCAAAGATACAGACATAGTGAAGAGAAGGGCCATATGCACCCCAATGTTCATAGCAGCATTGTCCACAATAGCTAAATTGTGGAAGGAGCCAAGATGCCCTTCAACAGACGAATGGATAAAGGAGATGTGGTCCATATATACAATGGAATATTACTCAGCCATCAGAAAGAATGATTACCCAACATTTACAGCAACATGGACAGGACTGGAGGAGATTATGCTAAGTGAAATAAGTCAAGCAGAGAAAGACAATTTTCATATGGTTTCACTCATTTATGGAACATAAGAAATAGCAGAGAGATCAGTAGGAGAAGGAAGGGAAGAATGAAGGGGGGGGGTAAACAGAAGGGCGAATGAACCACGAGAGACTATGGACTCTGGGAAACAAACTGAAGGCTTCAGAGGGGAGGGGGGTGTAGGATTGGGATAGGCCAGTGGTGGGTATTAAGGAGGGCACGTATTGCATGGAGCACTGGGTGTTATGTGCAAACAATGAATCATGGAACGTAACATCAAAAACTAATGATGTACTATATGGTGACTAACATAACATAATAAAAAAAAAGAAAAAGAAAAAAAATGAGCCTACAGATTGCTGGGTCTCAGCATCACTGAACTCAGACTTGGAAAGATGTAGTTTCTATTTTTCTGTGTTACTCTATTAGGAATAGATATACTGCTGATCATTGTGAAGCATGGGCCCATGGGAAATATTGGCTGCGTGGACGCTGGGATGGCATATGTGGCATATGGGACCAATGCCACACTAAGGGGTCATTCCAATGGTGATTGCCACAAGTGGCCCATGAGCTATAGGTGAGGCCTGCCCATACATACAGCATGACCTGGACCTGGGTGAGAGAAGGGCTTCTGGGACTGTTCCATGAGGAAGCAATTGGCTAGAGATGAGAGGCCCAGTTTGGAGTCCTGAAATATAGGTAGGAGCTCTTGCACTATCCTGGGGAGACCAGATATAATTATGTTGGCAAATGGCCACAGAATGAGAGGCTGGTTCTTCACCCTGGCTGCACATTAGAGTCAACTGGTATTCAGATTAATAATGCTGCATAATAAATCCACCCAAACTTAGTCATGTAAAACAACCACCATTTTGTTACATCCGTGAAGTCTGTGAATTGGAATCTGCGTAGAGCTTAGCTGGTAGTTCTTTGGCTCCCGTGGCAGTTCCTCAGTGATATTCAGGTGGTGACTGTGCTGGTTTGGAAGGCCCAAGATGGTTTCACCCGTGGTGTAGTCGTGGGGATGACTGGGCCTATTGATCTGAGTGCCTACACATGGCTTCCCTAGCATAGTAGTCTCAGGGTTGCTGGACTGCATCAGAATCCCAACCAAAGCTGAGACAAATGCATGGCCTTTATGATCTGGCCGGAGAATCACAGAGCCTTAGCTTTGCCATGCTTTATTAATTGAAGCACACACACACACAGACAAAAGGGGAGGGAAATTAGACTCTGTTTTTTATTTTTGGATTTTATTAAGTTTTTTAGTTTAATTCCAATATAGTTAACATACAGTGTTATATTAGTTTTAGGTGTATGATATAGTGATTCAACAATTCTACACATCACCTGGTGCTCACCATGAGCAGTGCCCTCCTTAATCCCCATGTCTATTTCACCCATCTCCCCGCCCACCTCCCCTCTGGTAGCCATCAGTTTGTTCTCTATAGGTAAAAGTCTATTTCTTTGTTTGTCTCTCTGTCTCTCTTTTTTTTCCCCCTTTGCTCATTTGTTTTGTTTCTTAAATTCCACATATGAATGAAATCATACGGTATTTGTCTTTCTCTGACTGACTTATTTCACTTATCATTATACTCTCTAGCTCCATCCATATTTTTGCAAATGGCAAGATTTCATTCTTTATTATAGCTAAACGGTATTTCATTGTATATACCTAAACAGACACACACACACACACACACACACACACACACACACCATCTTCTTTATTCATTATCTATCAGTGGACACTTGGGCTGCTTCCATAGTTTGGCTATTGTAAATAGGGGTATATATATTCTTTCCAATTAGTGTTTTTGTATTCTTTGGGTGCATACGCAGTAATGTGATGACTGGATCATAAGGTAGCTCTTTTTTTTTTTTTTAAGATTTTATTTTTTTATTTGAGAGAGAGAGAGCGTGAGAACACAAGCAGGAGGAGCAGCAGAGGGAAGAGGGAGAAGCAGACTCCCCGCAAAGCAGGGAGCCTGATGCAGGGCTCGATCCCAGGACCCTGGGATCATGACTTGAGCCGAAGCATCTGCTCAACCGACTGAGCCACCCAGGCTCAGTTACCCAGCCCCTGGGTAGTTATATTTTTAACTTTTTGAGGAACCTCCATACCATTTTCCACAGTCGCTGCATCAGTTTGCATTCCCACCAACAGTGCACAAGGGTTCCTTTTTCTCCACATCCTCGCCAACATTTGTTGTTTCTTGTGTTTTTTTATTTTAGCCATTCTGACAGGTGTGAGGTGATATCTCATTGTAGTTTTGATTTGCATTTCCCTGATGATGAGTGATGTTGAGTGTCTTTTCATGTGTCTGTTGGCCATCTGGGTGTCTTCTTTAGAGAAATGTCTGTTCATGTTTCCTGCCCATTTTTTAATTGGATTATTTGGGGATGGGTGTTGGAGTTATATAAGTTCTTTATATATTTTGGATATTATATATTTTGGATATGTATCAGATATGTCATTTGCAAATATCTTCTCCCATTCAATAGGTTGCCTTTTAATTTTGTTGATTGTCTCCTTCACTGTGCACTATTTTGATGTTATCCCAATAGTTAATTTTTGCTTTTATTTCCCTTGCCACAGGAGACATATCTAAAAAAATGTTGCTATGGCTGATGTCAGAGAAATTACTGCCTGTGCTCTCTTCTAGGATTTTTATGGTTTCAGGCCTCACATTTAGGTCTTTAATCCATTTTGAGTTTATTTTTGCGTATGGTGTAAGAAAGTGGTCCAGTTTCATTCTTCTGTATGTAGCTGTCCAGTTTTCCCAACACCATTTGTTGAAGAGACCTTTTCCCACTGCATATTCTTGCTTCCTTTGTCAAAGATTAATTGCCCATATAATCGTGGGTTTGTTTCTGGGCTTTCTATCCTGTTCTATTGATCTATATGTCTCTGTTTTTGTGCCTGTGCCATACTGTTGTGATCACTACAGCTTTGTAGTATAACTTGGAATCCGGAACTGTGATGCCTCCAGCTTTGCTTTTCTTTTTCAAGATTGTTTTAGCTATTGGGGATCTTTTGGCTCTATACAAATTTTAGGATTGTTGTAGTTCTGTGAAAAATGCTGTTGGTATTTTGATAAAAATTGCATTAAATCTATGGATTGCTTTGGGCAATATGAACATTTTAACAAAATTTGTTCTTCTAATCCATTAGCATGGAATATCTTTCTATTTGTGTCATCTTCAATTTCTTTCATCAGTGTTTTATAGTTTTCAGAGTATAGGTCTCACCTCCTTGGTTAAGTTTATTCCTAGGTACTTTATTATTTTTGGTGCAATTGTAAATGGGATTGCTTTCTTAATTTCTCTTTCTGTTGCTTCATTATTAGTGTATAGAAATGCAACGTATTTCTATACATTGATTTTTGTATCCTGTGACCTTACTGAATTCATTTATCAGTTCTAGTAGTTTTTGGTAGAGTCTATATAGGGTTTTCTTTTCTTTTTTAAAGATTTTATTTATTTATTTGACAGAGAGAGAGAGAGAGAGAAAGCACACGCACACAAGCAGAGAGAGTGACAGGCAGAGGGAGAGGGAGAAGCAGACTCCCCACTAAGCAGGGAGCCCAATGTGGGGCTTGATCCCAGGACCTGGGATCATGACCTGAGCCACAAGGCAGATGCTTAACTGACTGAGCCACCTAGGTACCCTGTAGGGTTTTCTACATAGAGTATCATGTTGTCTGCAAAGAGTGACAGTTTTACTTCTTCCTTACCAATAGGGATTCCTTTTATTCCTTTTTCTTGTTTAATTGCTAGGACTTCCAGTTGTATTTGAATAAAATTGGTGAGAGTGGACATCCTTGTCTTGTTCCTAATCTTAGAGGGAAAGCTCTTTAGTTTTCACCTTGAGTGTGATGTTATAGACTCCACCTTTAAAGGGGTGCATTGTCAAGGGCACAGTATGGAAGAGCACGAGGGTTAGGAGGCACTGTTGCACCATCTTTAGAAATACCATCAGCTGTAACTGGGAAGCTCATTAAATAGTGTCCAGATTCATTCTGTTTCATGTGGTCTAGGGCATTGGTTTCCTACCTGGCAGGACACTAGATTACTGGGAAGCTTTTAAAAATACCTATGCCTAGGTCATACCTCTGAACAAGCAAATCAGAGTCTTAGGGAATGTGGTTTAGCCATCTGTAGGATACCCAGCCAAGTTCCAAAACCACTGGAGAGTAAGGCCCAGGAAACCTGTCACACACACACACACACACACACACACACACACACACACACACACAATTCTGTAGGTGCTTCCAGTGTGCATTCGGGATTGAGAATAATTGGGATAGAGCTTATGAACCTGGTCCATGAGTAGCTATGCAGTAGGACTGGACATGGTCCTCTCAAAGCTTGGATGTTTTTGTGCTTCTTTTATTTGCTCTATCTCCTTGTATTTACTTGTTAGTCTCTCTTTCTAGTTAGTGTTTGAAGTGGTATTTTTAGAGTTTGGCTGTGTCAGTACTCCTAGGGCCACAAAGAGAAAGGACTGGATTGACACTGGGGCTATAGGCATGACTAAGTCAGGCACAGTGGGCAGTGAGAAGAGTGAGGGGCTCAGGGCAGGTCTGAGCAGTCCTGGTCAGCTGCTCCTCTCAATCTGAGAGACTCCTCCCTGCACTCTCTAGAAAAAGGCTGGACAGGGGCTGGTTTAGTTTGGAAGACAGGAGGCTGTCTTGCTTACTCTGTGTTGCTCTAGGGTAAGCTAGCAACATGGATGCATATGTGTGTTAAAGAACCTAATAGGAACCTAACGTATCATGAGGCCTGAAGGCAGGCGCAAGACTCATAGGATCTGTCTGCAGTTTGAGGAACCAGCTGTAAAGTCTCCATGCTGAATATTCCCAGAAAAGGCCCTTTCAAAAACTGGCAGGGCATCTACTGCAGCTTTTAATATGAAGCCTGGCGGTTCAATTACTTATGACCACCAGGGATCCTTAAGGTAAATGATATGGCTTTTGACTATGGATTCCTTTATTAGTTATTCCAGGAAACATGCATTTTCAACTCCTAAGTGAAATAAATATTCACTTTTGCTGAAAAACCCAAGATCTTGTGCATAGTAGGTGCTAAATAAATATTTGCTTGATAAGCAAATAGGTAAATGAGAATAGTAAATAATTCTACTTTCTTCCTGATAGCTTTTTAAGCATACAGTGAAACCAAATTTTTAAAGGGATAAAAAAAATTGAAAACTTAAAAAAACTAAATTATTTGTTCTAAAAACCCAGAGGGAAGATAGGAGCCATTACAGGGGCCTACCTGGCTTACCTAACACATGCATTGACCGAAGAAGTTGGATGGACTGGAGTTGGAAAGGGTTCAAGGATAACGCTGGCTTTGTTGTTGTGTTTGTTTCTAATGCATGGCCATAACATTTGCTCTTGACATTTCAAGTGCAGGGATGTGAATCTGGGATTCTCTCCCAGATTCTTGGCTTCTTGTGAGTAATACCCTCACATCTCATTAAATACACCTGCTACCATCTGGACCTGATCGACCTTGATCCTGAGCAGGCAGGAAGGGATAGGTGAGCAGAGGGAGGTATACAATGACACTCTAGAAAGAAGCAGGCCTGCCTGTCTCCCAAGAGCACAGGGGTTAAGAGCTTTGCCTTAAATTACAAGTGGCCTGGATTGAGGTCCCAGCTCCGCTATTTACTGTGTCATTCTTGACAAGTTACTCAACCTTTCTGTACCCCAATTTCCTCATTCATTAAATGGGGGTTACTAAAACTTATTTCAAGGGTTGTCCTGGGGATTAAATGGGGTAAGGGATGCAAGCATCTAGACTGTACTTGGCACACAGTAAGGCCTCAGTAAATGTTAACTTAAAAAAAAAAAAAAACAACTCAGTGCTGCCCACTGTGCTCCCCTCTGGTCTGCACTTTCTTTGCTGCTTCAGTGTTTCCTAATGTGGAAACAAGTTGTTTGGGAATTATCGGAGTGTGATCTTAGAGGAAGTCTTTGGGGTCAACCCAACCCACCTGACTTAGAACCCTCTTTTCTGCATCCCTGGTGAATGGCCATTCATCCCCACTAGAGCTCATCTCGGAAAGGGGTGATCACCATTTGTGAAGCATCCCCTTTTGTTGTCCTCACTTCTAGTGGGGTTTTTCCTTGCATTGAGCTGAAATCTGCCTCTTTTATAACTTCTGTATATAGTTTTGAGCTTCATCCTCTTTCCATTCCATTCTCTTTTCCACAGTTCTCCAAATTTTTGACACAGCGCTTTCCCCTTTTTTATTAATTTGTCATTTAAGCACTTTATATAAGCCAGCCAATTTTGAGCATCTTTTATAAGCCAGCCTACTGTAATACAAGATTAATGGGTTTTGTGTTTGCTTTTTTTCTTCCTGGCATCTCTCGGAGGAACCAACTCTCCAAATTCTTAGTGGCTCAGATGGGGCCAACTACCCCCCCCCCAACTCATTTCTCTGTCCCAGAGGTGGGCACATTGCCCAGAGTACTCTACCATCCTGGCTGCAATGATTGTTTTAGAAAATAGCAGGTGACCCAAGCTGGACCATTCAGGGGTTTTGCCGAGAATTTTGCTGTAACTCTGGGAAAGAGTGATGTTCTTTTCTTTGGCATCACTGCCTCTATGGCTGATAAATGTGTAGCCATCTTTGCCAACACACTAGGATTTCTTGCCTAAGAATAGATCCAAACACAGGAAAGCAGTCTCCAGTTAACGAGAGATAGATACTTCCTGATAACAGAATTTGAGGCCAGGATCAAGCTGTACCTGAAACCATCAGGTTTTGAATATCTCAGTTATACAGACCCAAATCTACACTCTCCCTTTTTCTGTTTTAAGCTAGTTTGAGTTGGTACCAAAAATATCTTATCCAGATAGGAAGTTCTTACAGCAGGACTCCTAGAACTAACTTTAGTGTTCCTATATACCTTGGCTCCCCTTTTGTGGATACTCAACTTGGTCATTGTTGGCATATTAGAAGGGCTATTCATTCTCTATACTTCTTGAACCTCAGAGGCAAGGGCACTCCTCAGAACTTCCTAAACCTTTCTTCCAAACTATCTAAGTGGGCTAATCTGGGTCTATTCAGCCAAATGTGCAGCAGAAGTAACAACCCAGAAATGCCCTGTCTGCTGACCAGACCAGAGTCAGTAAAACAGATGTCAAAGGATAGTGCTGTCTTAGAGAGACAGGCACCAAAAGTCGTAGCAGAAGGCAGGAGAGCCCCACTGTCTCAGGGAGGGGAGGACTAGGAGAACTATTTCTTCCCTCTAACCTCTGGCCCACAGGTTTCCTGCTGAACTGAAACCTTCAGGATATGCTCAGAGGAGGGACCTGGTTTTGTTTTTTGTTTGTCGTCGTCGTCTTCTTCTTCTTCTTCTTCTTCTTCTTCTTCTTCTTCTTCTTCTTCTTCTTCCTTCCCCTCCCCCTCCTCCTCCTATTCCTCCAATTCTTCCCCTTGTCTTTCCCCCTGAACTTCCCCTCCTCCCCTCCTCCTCCCCTTCCTCCCCCCACTCCTCCTCCTCCTCCTCCTCCTTTTTCTCAAGTAGGCTCCACACCTGATATGGGACTTGAACTCATGACCCTGAGATTAGGAGTCATGTGTTCTACAGACTGAGCCATCCAGTCACCCCAAGGGACCTGGTTTTCTTAATTTTATAGAGGGGGAAAATTTTTAAAGCATGGAATGAAAAGTATAACAAAGTTTCTGTAAGAATCTCTATAAACACATAGTGGTGGTTCTCAGAAGAGCCAACTCTCCAAGTTCTTAGTGGCTTAGATGGGGCCAGCTGCCATCCAAACACTCAACTATATTAGTGTGCTAGGCCTGCCATAGCAAAGAACCACAGACTGGGTGGCTTAAACAATTTATTTCCCCATAGTTCTTGAGGTCAGAACTCCAATAGCAAGGTGTCAGCAGGGTTGGATTCTTCTGAGGCCAGTCTCCTTGGCTTGCATTCTGTTTCTTAATCTCCTCTTCCTATGAGGACCCCAGTTATATTGGAATAGGGCCCACCCCACTGACCTCATTTAGCCTTAATTGTCTCTTTAAAGACCCTGCATCTAAATACGGTCACATTCTGAGATACTAGGACTTCAACATATGAATTTTGGAGGACACGATTCTGCCCATAACACTCACCAACAGTAATTTCAGGATGCTTCAGGCATCAATTGTGCAATGTTTAGGAAATTCAGAATGCTTGATTGCTCCTATGTGTTTTAAGAAATGAGATGAACTGGTTGTCTTTATCAGTCATGCAGAACCTCACTACTTCATCAGAATAGATCCAAAGCAAAGGAAGAGAGTAAAGACCTTGCTGCAAAAGGAGCCCCAGGTGTGTCTGCTGAGAGAAAGAGAAGCCAATTTTCCTGCAACAGATTCTCACCCTAGCTGAGAATCCAACAGAAGCCCAGACCTCATCCTGTCTCAGTTTGGCACTCCTGCACCACAGGGACCAGGGTGGACAAGGGACTCTAGCAAGAACAAGAGGTTCACCTAGATCACTCTCCTTAATACATTTCCCCTTCCAGGGAGACTGTTATATGAGTTCAGTTCTAGGCATATTTGTATTTGAAAAGCACTAAGGAAGAAGAATGAGGAAAGAAAAGGCATGGATCCTGCCTCTAATTTTTGCAACAACTTGCAGATTTGACAGATTTCCCTGATAAAAAATATATAATTAAATAAGATACAACACAGTATACATTGCATATAACACAATAGATTATTTTTGCTTGAAAAAGTACAATTGAAAATGGCATTGGAGTGAAGAGCAACTGAAGACATATTTTAAATGTGTCAAAGGAGGTGCCATTTAAAGTAATCTTATATTGGACCTTTATTTTTTAAGTCAACTAATTGTCACTATTATGTTGGTTAAAGACATTCTAATTTTCACGTTAAAACAACATCATCTAGCAGAGCAAGAGGAAAAGAAATAACTGGGTTGGGTCTAAGCTGGCCCTTGTCTGTCTCTCTTCTTTCTCTCATTCAATACCCAGCAGATCTTTGTTTTGTCCTTCCAATATCCAGAGTTCATTTCTACCTTGAGGACTTTGCCCTTTTGGTACCCTTAGCTTCTTCATATCATCTGGTGGTTTACACATTTCATTATTCAGGTCTCAACTAAAATGCCACATACTCTGAGAGAGGCTTTCCCACTCCCCCGTCCCATCCCAATTTACTCCCTATCCCAGTGATTCTCCAAGTATAGTCCCACACCAACAATAGCAGCCTCACCTGGGAGCTTGTTAGGAATGCAGATTCCCCAGGCCCCACTCCAGACCTGCTGGATGAGGAACTCTAAGAGTGTGGCCCAGCAATTTGTGATTCAATAAGCTCCCCCAGGTGGGCTCATGCACACTCAAGTTTGAAGACCACTGCTCCATTCCTTGAAGCATTTTCTCCACGGCCCCCATCTCAGAAATTACCTGTTTTATTTGTTCATTTCTTACCTGTCTACCCTTACTAGGATCAAAGAATCATAATGAGGGCAGAAATCTCTTTTACCTTCATCATTGCTATCTACCCTGAACAGTGCATGGCATATACTGAGTGCTCAATAAATATTGGTTAGGTAAATGAATGAATGATTAAATGGAGAGACAATATGAGTGGATACTCTGGAGTTGGACAGTCTGGATTGAACCCCTATTCTGCTACTTGACAACTGTGTGACTAAGTCACTTGTGCTTCCTAAGACTATTTCCTCCTCTATAAAATGGGAGTAGAAATAGGACCTATCTCAAATTGCCAGAAGATAAAATGAGATAGTCTATGTTAAGTGCTTCATAGGTGCATAATAAATGTCTATTATCATTATTGTTGTTGTTGTTGTTGTTGTTGTTGTTGACTAGTCTCCTCCTTCCTTAAGGTAACCAGAACAAAGGAGACTTCCAGAGGATGAGAGTTTCAAGGAGAAATTTGAAGATGGAGAGGGAGAAGTTTGACAGAAGTGTCAGAGGAAGTTATTTATAGGTAGTGAGAAAGGGCAGACCATGTTCTTGGGAACTCTAGGACCACTGGGTACAAAGAAGCAGAATATTTGGTAAATGAAGCCTGATGAACATGGAGAGAGAACCAACCCTCGGAAGGCTGTAGCTCTGAGAATCAGAAATGGGATCCTAAGCATGAAATGGAGACCCTAGAAAGTTCTGGTGGGTGCACTGCTCCAGAACCACTTGCTATCTCCCACGTGAATGTCTCTTCTGAATAAATACAAGATTCACTTGTGTCTTCCTCAGATTACTTGCTGTTTAGAGCAGCAAAGAGACTTCTGTCCCACCCCTTAATATTCTTCCTCACTCAAGAGGTGAGGTTTTGGCTCAGGGCTGACTATTTAAAGATGCCTTTAAAACTGTTGTTCTCCATGGCAACTAGAGGAATAGATGAGTGAAGAGCTTCTCCCAAATCCCCAGGTTTCTCCAAATTTTCAAATTTCTTTCAATTACTGAAGAAAGGTGGCATGGCACAAACAACAACTCATTTTTCTTTCTAAATTCCAAGGCCTGATGCAATATGTTTTTAGCAAGTACTGTGGCAATGTGTTCTAATTTAATAAAACTCTGCAGAACACAAAAATATGGACATCCAAAAGGAGAATTTAGGGAGTGACTGCTTACAGTACTGAAGATTTCTTTCTTTTTTTTCTAAAAGGATTTGGGACAGTATGCCTTTAAATAGTTAGATTTCCCTTCCCTGGCCTGTGCATTTAAAATGCATTTTACAAAAACAACTTACTCAGAATTATTGGGAATATGTTGCCTCCAAAGCAAGGCCACCCAGTGGGAGGTTCAGTAGGAATGGCTTAAATCCCAGGCCTGCTTAGTGGAAGGGTTCTGTATGTCACCATGGCAACAGAAGGAGGGGATCCCTCTGCTCTCTCTGGAGTTCCTCTCCAACCCCAGCTCTCCCTGGGGTTGGGGTTTTTTGGTGATGATGTCAGTCAAGACCAGTATCCCTGAATCCTGTGGGATTTGTTTTAGAGAGAGCTTACTAACATATAGAATAAACTCTTCCTTTGATCATTGAAGTTTTTCTGGAAGCTGCTTAACTCTGTGGATTAATAGTATGGTTTAACATAAGGACCCAGCCTGTTTCAGAGTGCAGGCAGCAGATTATCCCCGAGAAATTCCGCGGAGCTAGCTAGGTCCGAGACGGACTAGAGCCTGTCCTTTCTGCTCCAGCCAGCTGAATCTGTGACAGCCAACTTTACCTGCCTTCTACATTCCAGCTCCTAAGCTTTTGCTCACATCACACCCCTATGCCAGGGGCGGAGTGCCCTGAGAGCAGGGCTCTTTCTGCCATGAGGCATTCTTGGCTTGTTGCTCAGGGCCCATGACCTTTCAAGGACCCATGACAATATTTCAGACCTGGAGAAAAATACATTGGCTCCTAAACATGAGACTAAAACATTGAAATTGAAATAAATATTTAATTAAGAGTCTGCAAAATGTAACACAATATCAATGAGTCAGTTGCTACTCAACTCAAGCCCTATACGATTACATAAAAATGTAAGTTTGAATCACGAGAAAACATTTGTAAGTTATAACAAAACTCCAAATTGGAATTATAAAAATTATACAGCAAAATTTTATATGTTCTGGAAATATGTGTGAAAATATGTTATAATGTGTTTGCTATGAAGTGGGACAGAGTTGGACCCTAAAGTCCTAGACTTGGGCTTGGCACTATTACTTAGTAACTTTGCAATTGTGGGCTATCAGTAAAACTCATGGAACAATGTTTGCCCATTTGCAAAATGAGTTTCAATGAGATCGAGGTCATTAAGGTAATTTGTAGATTTAGTGGTGCCGATGAAATGTTGTGTTTTTTTATTTGTGAAGAATCTAAGGCAAATATGTAGACATAAAAGGAAAGATTTTCTCACATGGTAACAACCTTACTACCTATATTTGATTCTCTTTTAGCGATAGGCAGGCAGGTGGGCCTCTCTCACACACCTCAAGAAAGTTCCAATGGGTCCGGAGTCTTAGGAAAAATAATGAAGAGTCTTTCTTTTGTAGACATCTGTTGAAAATAATATTTATACATTCCTTATGTTCCTCTCATTCATCTAGAAGAAAGATGATAATAAGAGCAAGGCTAGACAGGACAGGAGGTACAATCCGAATAGTAGAGTTCAACCCTCCTAGTCCATTCAGTCTGGTTTGCAAACACATTCCATCAAACCCAAACCCAGTGGCATATACTTTCCAGAAACCCCCCAGAAAGAGGCCACGTAAAAATCCACCCTATGTCCCCCTCAAGAAATATCCCTTTTTTACGGTCAGTGTCCCCCTTTCTTGGCAGGAGCCTGCACACGGCTGGACCGTTTGTACCACAACTATGAGAAGCTTGGGGAGGAGCTTGCTGTTGGCATGATGGGTGTCACATGGGCACCATTTAGATGTCAGGCCAGGCCCTGATTGATGGCAACAACTCCCACGGCCTGGATGCAAAGAAAATGCAGTGAAATCTCTACATACTGATACTGATTTATTTAAAATAGTGCCAGATTCGGAGCAGTTCCAACCCTGCAGTTAATTGTGTACCACATTATCCAATGAAAAGTATTAAAAAATTCTCAATCTGATTAATCTTTTTTTTTTTTTTTCTCCAGGTCTCTTATACTCAGAATTATTCTGGTTTTCTGGATTTACTGAAGAAGAACTTAAGTTCCTGGGGTAGGTATTTGTATTGGGAGTTTGATATTCTTGCCTCGTGATCCTTGATTGTTTTGCCTGCAGCCTGTGCTCTGGAAAGCTTGGTTTAAAGACCAACATCTGAAGACGCCCTGTGCATTGGAGTCTCTAGGCCTGTGCACACGCTCTCTCCCACCCTGGGCACCCTCTTGATCATCTTCAGTGGTACAGGTTTTGCTCATCCCTTATAGTCTAGCCAGGGGCTACTCCTTCCAGAAGACTTCCCTGGGCTACCTCAGACTACAGGGGCCTCTCTTTCTTACAACTTTTATGACCCTCAGTATTGACTCCGCATATTTAGGATTTATATTTTTCGTTGGATCCAATTCAGCATTGCCTATGATGTCATGTGTGACAGATTCTGGAGAAGACCTATCGACAAACAAATCAAGATTCCTGCCCTTGAGGACATGTAGGGACATGTTAGGAGTTAGGAGAGGCCCATGATAGATGAGGCCATAGAGGAGGAAGGTAGAGGTTGACGCTGAGGAAGTGGCCATGGAAGGCTGCACAGAGGTGGCAGCCGTCTTCCTGGGTTTGTGGGGAAGACAACAGGGAGAAAATCCAAAGCTACAGAGACATGAAAGGGTTTTGACTTTTCCGGGGCCAGAGAAAGATGGCTGTGGCCCAGTTGTACTTGTGGAGAGCACATGCCCTAGAGCCAGACCTGGAATCCTGGACCCAGTACTTAAAAGCTTTTGTGAACATGAATAAGTTACTTCACCTCTCTGGGCTTGTTACCTCACCTGGACAGTGTGGATAATAATTGTACCGACCTCTTAAAGTCGTTGTGAGAATGAATACAGTGCATAGAACTATGCCTGCATATGGTCACAGGATCAGTGAAAATAAGCTGCTTTGGGGAAGAGCAGACACCCATGGGGAGATGCCACTGGCAAGGGGCCAAACTGGGGTAGAGCTTGTATGCGATGTGTGGGGGTGAGTTGGGACTTTATCCCTCCAGCAGTGAAATCTTGAACTATAACTTAAATGTTCATGAGGGTGTGTCTTATCTTAGTTAAAACTAAAGAGAACTGTCTTATAACTTCTTGTATTCTCTATGGCACCTAGAATAGTTCCTGAGACTCAGTAAATACTTGAATGAATGAATGAATGAATGAATGAATGAATGGTAGCCTAAAAGATCCTTGTTTCTTTGTACACGGTATCAATACACTACATTTTACTGCAGTGTTCGCTAGAGCTCTCCTTCTGTGTCTAATACCCTTTACTTCTTCCAGGCTTTCACGTATATGAACTTACTCTTCTCCCTCACTGTGATCTTTGGTCTTTTGGCCTTCTGTTCTCCTAAGGCATTTGTCTAATTGAGTTTTTGTCTGCCTGAATGTCTGCTTCAGGGACTGCAATTTCAAGGATGTGTGATTTCCCCTCCTCACCCCTCCCTACTAGCCTTCCAGAGTCCTGACAAACCAGTCCCCATCCTGGGTCATTGCCATCCTCCTTCTCCACATCTCTCACTCCCAGGCTTCTACACACTGCAGTAGAAGTCACTACATTTAAGACTTACTAAAATGTGCTTTGTCTACTGGGTCCTCAGTCCTGCCAGGCAGTCATCTGTTCTTTCAACCCTTAAAAAAAAAGGTTTTCTTAAAGATTTATTTATTTATTTATTTATTTGAGAGAGAGCAAACACATGCAAGAATGGGGCAGAGGGAGAGAGAATCCTGAAGCAGACTCCCTGCTGAGTGTGGAGCTGGATGCAGGGCTCCATCCCAAGACCTGAGATCAGGACCTGAGCCAAAACCAAGCGTCGGACGCTCAACGGACTGAGCCATCCAGGCGCCCCCCTTTTAACCCTTTAAAACATGAAATATTACAGACATTTACAAAAAAATATACAGCTCAATAACTTCTCAGAGTTAACCTCCAAGTGATCACTACCTGGGTCAAAAGCTAGAATGTTTCAACACTCCTGAAGTCCTCATCACACCCTCTCCTAACCACTAGTACTTTGTGTTTTTCTACAGTAAGCACTATCCGAAAGGTCATAGTAATAATTTCCTGGCCTTTCTTTACACTTTTACCACTTAAACCCGTACTATTAAACACTATAATTTAGTTTTGCTCATTTTCTGAACTTCATATAGATGGAATTATAGAGTATATATATTGTGTGTTTGGCTTCTTTGACTTATTATTATGTTTATGAAATTCATGTCACTGCATGAAGCTATAGTACATACATTTTCAATGTATATTATTTCAATGTTGTATGTTATTTCATTATATAAATATACCATGATTTTATTTTTTTAATTAAGGTATAATTGACTAATTGACATATAACATTGTATTAGTTTCAGATATTCGACATAATGATTTGATATTTGAATACATTGTGGAAGGATTACCACAACCAGTCTAGTTAACATTCACCACCATACACACTACAAAAATTTTCTTTCTTTTTTTTTCCTTCTGATGAGGACTTTTAAGACTCGCTCTCTTGACAACTTTCAAATGTGCAATACAGTATTACACTTAGCATGCTGTACATTACATCCCCATGACTTATTTTATTTATTTTATTTTTTTTTAAAGATTTATTTCTTTATTTTAGAGAGAGAGAGAGCGTGTGGGAAGGGGGGGGCGAGAGGAGGGACAGAGGGAGAGTGAGAGGGAATACCACGCAGACTCCCCGCTGAGCATAGAGCCAGATGCAGGGCTCGATCTCATGACCCTGAGATCATGACCTAAGCCAAAATCAAGAGTCAGATGCTTAACTGACAGAACCACCAGGTGCCCCAACTTACTTATTTTATAACTGGAAGTTTGTACCTTATGATTCCCTTCACTCATTGTGCCTCACCCTGCGTACATAATTTCTTTATCCCTTCTGCAATTGTTGGATACTTGGGTTGTTTCCAGTTTGGGGTTACTTTGAACAGTGCTACTGTGGACATTCCTGTGCGTGACTTTTGGTGCCCATGTGCAGGTATTTTTGTTAGGAATTCCATCGAGGAGTGAATTCTGAAATTGGGAATATGAGAGACAAAACTGACTAGCTCCCAATTTTGTTATTGGAATTTACACATATCCCCCATCCCCCGCAGTGAATGAGGGTTCCAGTGTTCCATATCCATACTTACATTTGGTGCTGTCAGTATAATGGTATCTAATTATAGTTTTAATTTTCATTTCTCAAATTATTAATGAAGTAGAGCCCCATTTCCTATGTTTTGGTACTGTGGATATTTTCTTTCGTTAAGTGCTTATCCTTATTTCTTTTCTCATCTGTCCATTGAGTTGTCTATCTTTTGTTTATGGGTTTGGAGGAGTCCGTTTGGGTACAAACCAGTTGAACAGCATCTTTTGATACACAGAAGTTCTTATTTTAATGTAGCCCTGTTTATTAATCTTTTCCTTTGGTTAGTATTTTTATAGCTGTGTGAGATGTTCGCCTATCTTAACGTCATGAAGATATTTTCCTATGTTTTTATAGAATTTCTTTATTATTACGAAATATTATTTTTTTATTATTGTTTGCTTCACATTTAAATCTGTAATTTATCTGAAATTGGTTTTTATATGGAGATGGAAACCAAGTTTCTTTTTTTTATCACATGGATATTTAGTTTTCTCAGCACAATGTATTTAAAATACTATGGTTCACCCATTCTCTGCAGTGACAAACTTGTCATGTTTGTGTGTGCATGAGTCTGGTTTGGGACTCTATTCTGTTCCATTCATCTCTATGTTTATGCCAGTGCCATGCTATTTTAATTATTTAACCTTTTTAATAAATCTGGGTATTTGATAGAGCAAGTCTTCCTTCCTTTCTTTTCTTCTTCAAAAGTGTCTTGGCTCTTTATCAACTTTTCATTTCCATGTAAATATTAAAAATAAGGTGGTCAGTTTCCTATACAAACAACAACAAAAAACTTGCAAGAATTTCAATTATAATTGTCTTGAATCTATACATCAGTTTGGGGGAAGAATTGACATCTTCACAATATTGAGTCTATGATTTCATAAACTTGTATATCTACCCATTTTTTAAGATCTCTTCAATTTTTCACATTAATGTCTTACAGTTTTTGTACATCTTTTGTTACACTTATTGCTAAGTGTTTAATATTTTTATATTTTTGCTAATGGTATTTTTAAAGTTTCTTTTTCTTATTGTATTTATAATTATATTAGAAATACAATTATATTAATAATATAATTATACATATAATTGTATCATTATATAAATGATATAAATATTGTAGACTTTTGTATGTTGACTTTGCATCCAGTAATCTTGATAATTACATATATTCTAATAATTGACTGGATCATTTTGGACTTTTAAAATGTATATTGTCATTATAATCTGTGAATAATGAAAATTTCCTTTTTTCCTTTCCAATCCATATGCCCTTTTTTTCTTGTCATATTACAGTGGCTACTACAGTGTGGCACAGAAGTGGTGATAGCATGCATTCTGGTCTTGTTCTTGATCTCAAAGAGAAAACTTTCAGCATTAACTATTAAGTATGATGTTTACTTATATTTTGTAAGTACTTGTATCATTCTGCAACCAGTGAGTCCCAATGAGAAACCAATACAGTAATTTAAACAGAGTAAGTTCAATACAAAGAATTATGAAATCATGATAGGAGGGTAACTATGAAGATGTAGAGATAATGTTAAAGGACACTAAGAGATGAAGGAGAGTATCCAAGGAAGTACAAACTTGGAAATGGAGATCCCTTCCCAAGGCTGCAGTGCAGCCCTCATTGTAAATCATGTGGTTGCAATACTTTGGTTGGTGGAGAAGTTTTCTGCGTTGCTTAGGCTAGCACAGGGCAGTAGTTGAGAGACAAACAGAAACAACCCTTTAGGACTGAGGCCATTCAAGAGTGGTGTAGAAAGAGTTAGGTTTCCACTGTGTTTATGAGGTCAGTATCTTGGAAAGGCCATGGGAAGGCCATTACTGGACCTGGGCTGAGGCTGCAAGATTCCTAAGGACTACATGCTCTGAGCACACAACTGGAGCAGAGCACCCCCAAATGTGCCCGTGCACTTATACCTCTGAGTGTGCGGCAGGAGCAAGAAAAAGCAATACACTGTACTTTGGAGTCAGGAAGAGAACCATCTTTCTCTTGCAGTGTCACTCCAGCACCCTCTTTCAGCAAAGTTCCACGTACTTGCTGTGAAGGAGAAGTGCTTCGAGAATTCAGTCCATCACAGAGCAGGTACTGAAGGGTGATTTTGGAGCTAAGAGGCAATAAATTGATAACTGGCACAATACCCTTTATCAGATTAAGGAAGTTCTCTTCTATGTCTAGGTTTCTAAAAGTATTTTTCACGAATGGGTTTTGATTTTATCAAAAGATTTTTCTACATCTGTTGAAGCATTCATATGGTTTTTCTTTACTGTGAATGTAGTCAACTATATTAAACCAATATTTTATTGGACTAAAATATATATAACATAAAATTTGCCATGTTTTTTGTACATTTTTTTATTTTTAAGTGTACTGATTCAGTACATTAATTACATATACACCATCACCACTATCTTGTTCCAATTTTTTTTCATCACCCCAAACAGAAACTCTGTACCCATTAAGCAGTAACTCCCCATTCCAATTCTGCCCAGCATATACAACCTCTGATCTATTTTCTATGAATTTGTCTAATCTAGGTATTTCATATAAGTAGAATCATATAGTATTTGTCCTTTTGTGTCTGGCTTATTTCACTTAGCTTAATATTTTCAAGTTTCACTTATGTTATGCAACTTTTTTTTTTTAGGAACAAAAACCAAGTTTTTTATTTATTAATTTCTTGTACTGAAAGTATTCCTTGATGACATCCTTGGCCTGAGACTCTTTGCCATAGACCTTAACCACCACACAACTGTAACCAACCACTTTGTGGGGTTTTCTGTCTTTGTCAGTTTTACAGAGGCCTACCCATTGCCCTAGTTTCTTGCTGTTATCAACCTTAATTAGGTTGATTTGGTGTTCAGCACAAAGGGCCTCCACCAACCTGGCATACATAGGCTCATCACAGCCAGATGGAAGCACACAAAGATGGGCTTGGTGATTGTCTAAGGCTTTGGCAGCTTTTCGAATTCCATGTGCTAGGCCATCATGGATGAGAGTGTTCTTCAGCACCTTTTGTAAAGCAGTATTAAAAATCCATTGCACCTCCAGTAATAATGCTTTCCTTGGCCATGGCAGTGGGTTATGGGTGGAGCTGAATCTTGGTGCACCTGGACCTCCACCTCCACATGACTCCACAGCAGCAGGGAAAGAACAGAACTTCATTTCTTTTTGTGGCTGAATAACATCCATTGCGTGTATATATCATATTTTGTTTATTTATTGTAATATATGTGTCAATTTGACTGCACCATAGATGCCCAGGTATCTAGGTGTGTCTGTGAGGTTCTTTCTTGAGGAGATTAACATTTAAATTCATGGGCTGAGTAAAGCGATGGCCCTCCCCAGTGTAGGTGGACATCATCCAATCTGTTGAGAGCCAAAGTAGAACAAAAGGCCAATGGAAAGTTGAATTTGCTCTCTGCTTAACTGATTAAGCTGGGATATCGGTCTCCTTCCTTTAGCACTCCTGGTTCTCAGGCTTTCAGACTTGGAATGGAGTCTGTACCATTGGCTCTCCAGCTGTTAGGTCTTTGAACTATACCACCAGCTTTCCTGGGTCATTAGCTTTGCAGATAGTAGACCATGGGACTTCTCAGCCTCTATAATCATGTGAGCCAATACCTTATAATAAATCCCTTTATATTTGTGTATCTTTATATCCGTCTATCTATTTGTCATCTGTCACCCCCTATTGTTTCTCTAGAGAACCCTGAATATAAAACCTCCATTCATTTGTTGAAGAACACTGGTTTTTTCCACTTTTTGGCTAATATCAATAATGCCGCTATGAACATTAATGAACAAGTACCTGAGGTCCCTTTTTTCAATTCTTTGGGATATATATAGGAGTGGAATTATATGGTAGGTCATACGGTAATTCTACATTTAACTTTTCAAGGAATCACCAAACTGTCTTCCAGAGCTGCTGTACCATTTTATATTCCCACCAGTAATGTACAAGGGTTACAGTCCTTCCACATCTTTGCCAACACTTGTTATTTTCTGGTTTTGTTGTTTATTTTTTATTATAGCCAGTCTGGTAGGTGTGAAGTGGTATCTCATTGTGGTTTTGATTTGTGTTTCTCTAATGACTAATGATATTGAACATCTTTTCATGTGTTCATTGGTCATTTGTGTACCTTTTTTGCTCTTTTTATTATTCTTTTAAAGATTTTATTTATTTGAGAGAGAGAGAGAGAGTGCAAGCAAGGGGAAGAGGGGGTAGGGGAGGAGCAGAGGGAGAGGGACAAGCAGACTCCATGCTGGGCGCAGAGCCTGACTCAGGGCTCCATCTGACGACCCTGAAATCATAACCTGAGCCAAAATCAAGAGTTGGATGGTTACCTGACTGAGCCACGCAGGTGCCCCTTTTATGTCCATTTTAAAAATGGGTTGATTGTTTTTATGTTTTTGAGTTGTAAGAGTTATTTATATATTCTGGATATTAAGCCCCTATCACATATATACTTTGCAAATATTTATTGCCATTCCATTGATTGTCTTTCATTATTAATAGTGTTCTTTGATGCACAAAAGTTTTTAATTTTTATGATGTTCAATTTATCTATTTTTTTTCTTTTGTTGCCTGCGCTTTTGTTTTTTTTTTTGTTTTTAAGCAGGCTCCACACCCAAGGTGGGGCTTGAACTCATGACGCTGAGATCAAGAGTCACATGCTCTACTGACTGAGCCAGCCAGGCATCCCTGCCTGTGCTTTTGGTGTCATACTTAAGAAACCATTGCCAAATCCAAGGAAGATTTATTCCTAGTTTATTTTTAAGAGTTTAATGGTTTTAGCTCTTAAATTTAGGTCTTTGATCCATTTTGAATTAATTTTTGTATAATGTCTAAAGGAAGGTTCCAGCTGATTCTTTTGCATGTGGATATTCAGTCTTCCTGACACCATTTGTTGGAAAAGCTGCATTTTTCTCCCACTTGAATGGTCCCTGTTGAATATCAAGGACCAAAATAAGAGGTTTTATTTCTGTATTTTCAATCTATTCTATTGGTCTATGTCTGTCCTTATGCCAGTACCAACCACACTGTTTTGATTATCATAGATTTGCAGTACATTCTGACATTAGGAAGTGTGAATCTCCCAACTTTGTTCTCTTTCAGGGTTGTTTTGGCTATTCAGAGCTCTTGAAACTCCATATGGGTTTAGAATCAGCTTTGCCATTTCTGCAAAAAAATACCATTGGGGTTATGATAGAGATTGAATTGCACTTTGGGTAGTGTCATCCTTACAGTATTACGTCTTGTAATTCATGGACAAGAAATGTCTTTCCTTTTATTTAGGTCTCTTTTACTTTCTTTCAGCTATGTTTCATTGTTTTCAATGTGCAAGTCTTTCAACTCCTTGATTAAAATAATTCTTAAGTGTCTTACTCCTTTTAGTGCTATAATAAATGGAATTGTTTTTTAAAATTTCTGTTATAATTATTTATTACCAGCGTAAAGAAATAAAACTGATTTTTGAGTGTTGATGATGTATCCTGCAATTTTGCTGAATTTGTTTCTTAGCTGTAAAAGTTTTCTGAGTCTTTAGCATTTTCTACATCTAAGATCATGTCATCTTAGAACAAAGATAATTTTACTTCTCCTTTTCTAATTTGAATATCTTTTATTTCTTTGTCTTGCCTAATTATTCTGGCTAGGGCTTGCAGTATGATATTGAATAATAGTGATGAAAGTGAGCATTCTTGTTTTGTTCCTGATCTTAGGGGAAATGCTTTCACTCTTCCACCATTGGGTCTGATGTGTTGTGGGGTTTTCCTATATGGCCTTTATCATATCGAGGAAGTTCCCTTCTATTAGTGTATTGTGTGTTTTTATCGTGAAAGGGTGTTGAATTTTGCCAGATGCTCTTTCTATATTGATTGGGATGATCACGTAGTTTTTTCCCCTTCATTCTATTAATGTGGTGTTACTTTGATTGATTTTCATGTATTGAATCATACTTGAATTCTGGAATAAATTCTATTTGTTTATGGTGTATAATGCTTTTACTACAATGCTGGATTCAGTTGGCTAATATTTTGTTGCAGATTTTAATTAGGAATATTAGTCTATAATTTCCTTTTTTCGTAGTATCTTTGTCATGCTTTCGTAACACTGGCTTCATAGAATGCGTTAGTAAAATGTTCCCTCCTCTAATTTTTTGGAAGAGTCTAAGAAGGACTGATGCTAATTCTCCTTTAAATATTTGGTAGTGAGCTTCTTTGTGGGAAGGTTTTTGGTTTCTAATTCAATCTTCTTATTTGTTACAGGTCTATTAAGATTTTCAGTTTCTTCTTAGTTTTGGTAGTTGTGTGTTTCTAAGAATTTGTCCTTCCCATGTAGGCTATCCATTTGTTGGCGTAGAGTTGTTCGTAGTATTTTCTTATTATCTTTTTTATTTTTGTAAAGTCTGTTGTTATGTCCCCTCTTTCATTTGTGATTTTAGTTATTTGAGTCTAGTCTTTTTTTTCTTAGTTTAACTAAAGTTTGTCAGTTTTGTTGAACTTTCCAAAGAACCAACTTTAGGTTTCCTTGATTCTTTTGCTTTTTAGTCCTGTATTTTGTTTATCTCTGCTCTAATTCTTATTATTTCCTTTTCTCTATTAGCTCAGGGTTCTTTTCTCTTCTTTTTCTAGTTCCTGAAAGTGTAGATTTAAGCCATTGATTTGAAATCTCTCTCTCTCTCTCTTTTTTTTTTAAGTATAGGCATTTACTGCTATATATTTCCTTCTGAGCACTCTTTTTGCTGCATCCCATAAGTTTTGTATGTTGTATTTTCATTTCCATTTGTCTCTAAATATTTTCTAATTTCCCTTGTGATTGCTTCTTTCACCCACTGGTTGTTTAAGAATGTTTAGTTTCCACATATTTATGAGTTTTCATTTTGCTTCTGTTACTGATTTCTATCTTCATCCCTTTGTGGCTGGAGAAGATACTTTTGTATGATATCTATCTTTTTAAATCTACTGAGACTTGTTTTGTAGCCTAACATATGGTCTATCCTAGAGAATGTTTTATGCGTTCTTGAGAAGAATATGTATTCTGCTGTTGTTTCATGAAATATTTTGTATGTCTGTTAGGTCTAGATGGTTTATTGTGTTATGTTTATTGTTAGGTCTAGATGGTTTATTGTGTTGTACAAGTCCTCTATATGCTTACTTATCTTCTGTCTATTTAAAGTAGGGCATTCAGGTCTCCAACTATTATTGTAAAGCTGTCTATTTCTTCCTTAAATTCTGTCAATTTTTGCTTCATATATTTTGAAAGTCTCTTGGGTATGTAAATGTTTACAATTGTTATATTCTCTTGCTGTATTAAAAATTTTACTAATATATAGTGTCTTTCTTTGTTTCTTGTAAACTTTTGGATTTAAAATCCATTTTGTCTGTTATTAGTATAGCTACCCCAGTTCTCTTTTGGTTACTATTTGCATGGAATATCTTTTTTAGTGTTTTTACTTTCAACCTATTTGTATCTTTGGATCTAAAGTGAGTCTTTTATAAATAGTATATAATTGAATCATTTTTTTAAAAATCTACTCTGCCAATTTTTATCTTTTGATTGGAGAATTTATTCCATTTACATTTAAAGTAATTACTGATAAGGAGGGATTCATTTAGTTTTGTCATTTTGCTGTTTGTTTTCTGTATGCCTTATACTTTTTTGTCCCTCACTTCCTCTGTTACTGCCTTCTTTTGTGTTTAGTTGATTTTTTTTAGTGAGTTCCCTTCTCATTTCCTTAATTGTATATTCTATAGCTGTTTTCTTTGTGGTTACCATAGGGATTACATTTAACATCCTAAGGTTATAACACTCTAATTTGAGTTGAATATAACAGTTTATATTCAATAGCACACAAAACTTGCATGTAGCTCCCTTCCCTCTTTCTGTTATTAGATGTCACAGATTACATCTTTACATGTTATATGGTCAATAATGTTTTTTATGAACTTGTCCTTTAAACCATGTTTTAAAAAGGTGGAGTTACATACCATAATTATAATAATACTAGACTTTATAATTATCCATGTATTTACCTTCACTAGAGATCTTTATTTCTTCTTACAGCTTCAAGTAACTGTCTAGTTTCTTTTCAATTCAACCAGAAGGACACCCTTTAGCATTTCTTACAGGACAGGTCTAGGCAGCAATGAAGTCTCATAGCTTTTGATTATCTGAGAATATCTTAATTTCTCCCTCATTTTTGATTTATTTATTTCTTCATTTTTCTAAATTTCTTATTGTAGTAAAATACACTAACAAAAAATTTACTATCTTAACCATTTTTAAGTGTACAGTCAGTGGTATTAAGTACATTCATATCATGCAATTATCACCCCCATCCATCTCCAGAACTCTTTACATCTTACAAAACTGCAATTCTTTTCTTTTTTAAAGATTTTATTTTATTTTACTTGACGTAGAGAGAGAGACAGCCAGCAAGAGAGGGAACACAAGGAGGGGGAGTGGGAGAGGAAGAAGCAGTCTTCCGCTGAGTGGGGAGCCCGATGCGGGGCTCGATCCCAGGGACCTGGGATCACTCCCTGAGCTGAGGGTAGATGCTTAATGACTGAGCCACCCAGGTGCCCCAAAACTGCAATTCTATACCCATTAAGCAACAACTCTTTATTTCCCCAGTCCTGTCAGCTCCTGGCAACTGCCATGTCTCTATGAATTTGACTACTCTAGGTACCTCATGTAAGTAGAATCATATACATAGTATTTGTCTTTTTGTGATTGGTTTATTTTACTTACTATAATGTTCTCAAGTTTCATCCATGTTATAGCATGTGTTAGAATTTCCTTCCTTTTTGAGGCTAAATAATATCCCCAAATAGTAAACATTTTGTTTAACCATTAATTATCAATTGATACTTGGTATGTCTGGTTATTTTAATTGTGTGCTAGACACAATATTTGAATACTTGTTTGTGGAAAAATTTTGAGGGCTACAATAACATTTTTTCCCCCATAAAAGATCTATACTTGGTTCCAGCAGTTTCCTAGGAAGATCTAGCGATCCAGGATCACATTATGCACTTTTAGGAATTGAGATGGTTTGAGGCTGGGTTGTAATTTTTGCTGGTCTTAGTTTGCTTCTAGTTTTCCCAGGTTATGGTCCTGTGGAGAGTCAACTTACAGCACAGCAAATTCATTAGGGATCCTTCTCCCTCCTAATCTTCATGGGCTCTGGGATCCTACTTTTATCCTTCTAACCACATGAGGCTGCCAAGAACACTGCTCAGATTCCTCTCCAGGAACTAGCAAACACCCTCAAAGGGGAAAAGAATTCAAATATCAAACTTACCTCTCTGGATTATCTCCTGAGGCTACCAAGGTAATTTTTACTGCTTTTTATCACCATCAAGTAGTAGCTTTTTATATTTTTTTAGCTTTTCTAATTGTACTCATTGTGAAGTTTGGTCTAAATTATCTGGAAAGGAAATCTGGTGGTTTTTTCTTCTACTCTTTTTGTTGCTTCCTCTCAAGTTCCATGTAGGAACCATTAGCTCTCTACCACAACTTTCAAACTTCTGAGCCAACTTCAGCTCCAACTTCAGTTCATCCGTTCCAACAGGTGGTTTGGCTTTTTGTTCAACTGAGAGAGGAAATCTTTCTCAGCGCCCTCCTCTCTACTTCAGTACTGTTTTTTTTTAAATTATTTGACTGTTTGTTTCTGTATCTTTCTGTATTTTTGTCTACTTTTTTTCTCAAAATAAAATCAGTCAACTCTTGTCCCCATAGCTTCAGCTTTCTACCTCCTGTCTTTCCCATTTTCCATCTCACCTTGCTTCATCAACTAGAGACAAGGCTGTCTTCAATCTCTCCTATTTGCATATAACCATTTCCAGGTATTCCTCACCTAAATAAAACTTCACCCTCAATCTCCTTCTGTCTTAAGCTGTCACGTCCTCTTTTCCCTTCTTTACATGGATATCCTTTCCTGAAGAGAAAACTCCTGTGGTTTCTACTCCACCCCCCATAACAGTCTCTTGAAACTCCTTTATAGATGTTTATCAATGACATCTAGGTTGGCAGTGACTCTTTGTCATTTTCTTCTATGTTGATTTCTTTGGAGCTCCTGAAACTATGGCCTACTTCTCCCTAAATCTTTTTCCCTTGGCCTAAATTGTAATTCTAGTTTCCTTACTCTTTTACATTTCTGACTATTATGCCTCTGCCATACTGTAGCTGGCTGCTTTTCTCACATTCCTTATAAGACAAATATAATTTCAGAGTTCCTGCAAGGTCTTTGGGGCAGATAAATGGTTCTATTGTTAGAAAGCCAAGTTTTTCACAGGTGGGCCTTAGGCATGTCCTAGAGTAGGAGAGTAAAAATGGGCAAAAGTTGTTTTGCTTAGCAATGTAAAAAGCTATTTCAGTGATAAACTGGGGAAATTTTTGCAGGTTGTATTACCTTTAGGAAAATGTTTCTCTTCCTTAATGTGTATTTAGACTACATTGTCTCTGAGAATTATTGTTTGTCCTTGAAAAAGCCATGTGAGGTTGTGCTTTCATGTTATCTGTAGGACAATTTAGAGAGCTATCCTCAGCTCCCACCGGGAAGATACTTGAACAGGGACTGAACTTGGAGTGGGAAAGCCCTCTATGGACTGTTCTCCTGAAGCCACCTTTGTTGTCATCCTAAATTGACTAGCTCACATTCTGGTAAATGTCCTAGTATCTTCCTATGATCCCTGGATTGTGTGACATTATGGAACAAGGATATAATCCAGTGGTAGAGAATCTCACACCTCTATTCTGGGCCTAGTGAATTCTCTGAAGAAAAAGAAAAGTAAAATGTGCTTTTGTTTAAGGAGAGAAATAGAAGGGGTAGGTTTCAAGTCATGAAAATAAGACTAGGAAGTCAATGTACCCTGTGAAAGGGGTAACATTTTTCCTTTCCTCTAGGATTCTGGGATGTAATAATCTATTTAGCATAAAGACGTAAGTTTTCTTTTTTCCTTCATTATCATTTCCTGTAAGTATTCCCAAAACTTTAATAAAGCTTTCAGCATGCCCCACAGTGGTTTTATGGATAAATAAAGGATACCCCAGAAAGGAGACATGTGACATCTCTGCACCATCACCACCACATCCAGGTGTAATTATTGAGGAAGGTCTAAGTGATGAAGAGCTGCGTGAGCACTCCAACGTAGTACTGAGGGGAGGATATGATAATGGAGGGCCAACCACACTGCACATACTCCCTTCCCCAAACATATGAGAGGAAGGTACACCTTCAAGGGGAGACACTTCCCAAAGTTCTATCTTGAACTCTCTTTTCTGTACTTGTCTTACTCCCCTACACACTCCTCTCCTCTCTTGTCTATATTGTCTGCTTCCATAGGAGCCTGTGAAATGACCCTCCCCCTCACTCCTAAGTTACAATCACAGGCCCATAACTTGTACCCTGAACTATAGTCCCATATTCCCACCAAGTGACTATGGACATACTATTCACACTATAAACTCCATGTGATTAAGGTTAAACTTAGTGTTTTTACTTTCCCTCTACATTCCTTCTATCCATACCAGCATTTCTCTGTCTTTAATATTTTTATTTTTGTTGGTTGCAGAGTCATTTTCCATCACCCAGGCTTAGAATGGGGTCATCTTCAAGTTCATCTCTCTTGCCATCTTCATCCATTTGCTTGAGCACATCCTGTCAATTCTTCTTTAGTGGCTCTTCCTTTGAACCCCACTTTTCCATTCCCACTGCCATGATCCTAACTTGCTCCCCTTGCTTCATGCTCTGATTCTTGTGATACCCTTCTGGTTTCTAGTTTCTTGTTTTTGCCTCTTATAGGAATCTGTGCATCACCACCAGATTAACACCTTCCTAAAAATTTTTATGTCACTTCTCTGTTAGAGCTTTTAGTGATTCCTTGTTACCTTCCCAGCCGGTATTTAGTGACTTCTTTGGCTGGTATTAAAAATCCTCCAGTCTGGCCCCTTCTACCTTTCCAGTTTGTATCTCTCTACTCCCCTAAATGGTCCTTGCTTTTAACAGAACCAGTCATGCTTTCTATTTTCTTTCCTCTCTGTCTCATAGTTTTCTCATTTTCAGGCATATTCTTGGTTTTCTTTCATCTCAGACACATCCTTTCACAACCTCTATCCCAAATGCCATCCAAGCATTGAGGCTAAAATGTCTCTTTCTTAGCCTTAAACCTCCATTTCACTGATTATAATCGTCACGTGTTGCAGGGATGTATGTACATGTGTTATTTCTCCAACTAAATTGATCATTTTGTGAGAGTAAAGCTGTGTTTCCTATATTTTATTTCCTCTACAGACCCTATCAGAATGATGGGCACATGGCAATTGGCAAATGTTGGAAGGAATAGCTGAATGAAAGAATATTCAAGAAGAAAATGCTAAAGGAGAGCAATTATACAATTGGGAAGAGGTTTTCCCTGTTCTCAGTGAGCATTCTGAACAAAAGGTAATTTTTAAAGCTAATTAAGCTATATATACAAATTTACCTTTGGCTTCTTGTAGTCCTTTGAGTTGGACCATATTAGACTTGAGCATGCAGGTCTAAGGAAAATAGCCAAATAACTTTTTCTTGAACAAAATTTCCTTTTCTTGCCATGGCTATGTAGGAATATAAGATATGAACACAAAATGGGTCTAGTTTTCCAGTCAAAGATAGGTCTTTTGCAAATATTATTAAACTTATTATTTCTAAGCCACTTGCAAGTGTGGCTTAATCTACTAAGAACTACTAGAAAAACGTCATTTTTAAATTAGATTCTTTCTTCCAGAGTAATGTAAATATAGTTTTCTAAAAATAAAAGTAGAGGAAAATGACACCATGGAAGCAGGGGCAAGTTCTTAGCCCTATAATTCTATAGAAATGATATTGTTATTCTGGTCTGCTCAAACAGTTCTGTTGTGTGTAACCAACACACCAAGAAAAGAACAAAATGTCAAGTTTTAATCTATTAAAATAATTAAATTTTATTTGCTTTGGTTGATAGCAAGTAATTTTTAGTCCCAGAAAGCAATGGTTTGTTGTTTTTTTTTTTTTTTTTTTTTACTTTGCACTAATCTTGAGGGTGTTTTGATGTCAGTGAGTGTTTGGCTAGTTGTATTGTAATTTTGCCAAATTGCTTGGAGTCTGAAGGAAAAAAATCCGCGAAATAGATTTTATATTAATGACTTGATATTAAGTGAATTTGGCTGCGTTATCTCTGCTTTTTCATCTTAATCAAAAGAGGGTAAGTACTGAAATAGTCACAGTCAAAGCTTAGCTAGAGCAAATTCTCAATAGGCCAGTTGTCTGTCTCTCTCTCACAAATACATATACTTCTATTATACCCTATATTTTTTGGAGAAAAATCTTGGGCTATAGTGTGGAAATGAGTGTTTGTCAGGTGATCTGAACTTTCTGAGATTGGAAAAAGCATGGATCCTGAAGGCTTCCTAATGGACTTCTTAATGGGGATTTCCAGACTGTAAAATTGAATGACTAGGGTTGCTTTCCTCCTGAGATCTGTAGTCTCTTCTATCATGGTGAGAATGGACATGGTAAGAAAAGAAGAGGATGTGGCTCTTTCAGGTAAAATCATCAATTCAATGCAGCAAAAATATGAGCATTCCGATGTTGTGAATCAGACGGCAGTTGTGGGGTGGGGGGTAATCAATCAGGGACCTCAGCTGCTCTACATTGAAATTCATTGGATTTGTACCGAGACCATGCCTCCCATGGGCTGCTCTCAGGCAGTGACTGAGCTGGGCACAATATCAAGGCAGGTCTGTTCCTGGGAGCTATAGAATTCCTCTGGCTTTGTCCAACCTTCCTCATACTCCATGGCAATCCAGCAGACTTTTCCTCCTGCCTTTCCTCCTGCTTTCCTCCACTCAGAGTCACACTGGCATCATGGTCTCATGGCTCTCCCAACACTTTTCAGCTTCTTTCCTATTTTCTCTTACATGGACATTTCCCCTAATATATGCTTGCACATTTGATCACATCTGTTTCTCTAGTGACCTGGATTACACAGCATCTACTGGGTGCAAACTATTCTTCTGGGACACATTCGATAAACCTCTGTCAGTAAGAATGGAAGAACAGCTTGCCTCCATTTCCTAGTTCTCTGTTTGCAGAGCTGAGCTGTGGGTGCTTGGGGTGGAGTGAGTGGGTGGACTTTTTCTGATACTAAGCATGAGCTCAATGAATATTTGTTGGCATCATTCATTTATTCAATCAATTGTCCCTTCAGCCAGGAAATGGCATACATTTATCTTAAGAACCTCGATGAGGTAAGAGCATCTTTAAGCAATGCTTTATTTGGCTGGTGAATGCAATTTAATTGCATGTTTTTCAAGAATAACTACCTGGGGGCTAGGCTCAATAGGGATTCACAACATGAAATATACATTTTGACCTCTACTCTGGGAGAATATTTAATCTAATTAGAAAGACAAGATTTATGATCATAAAATCATACTTAACAATATAAGTATATAATTCAAGTATGTATTATATAATTTATAGGACTTCATAATTTAAAGTATATAAAGGATATAGAGACGAGAAAGTTTTTATGTTTATGGGGTCATACCCCGAATTCTCATGTGGGAAGGAATATTCTATCCAGATTCTGTTTGCAAAGATTCCTGTCTGCTCAGACATTTTTATTTCTCTTTCTCTTAGTGAACATAGCATTTATCTAGTATATATAGAGACGAACTCTGTCTAGGTGGCATGCTCTGGAGGAAGTGAGCTTTTACTTTTTGTGTAACTTCCAGAGAGCTGACTTACACAGTAAAATATTGCAGTAGTCTTTTCCCACCTCTCTGCCAAAGGAAGCAAAATCCTATCCTCATCCTGGAGGCAGGCTCCAGGAAGGTGCCATTAATGTAAAATAGAGCTAGGAACGTATCTGGTCAAATGTCCTTATTTTGTTAGTGAAGAAATGGAAACATAATGAAGGTAAGTGACTTGTAAGGAATTTTGGTTAGAAGCAGCAACTAATCTCAGTTACTTCAAACAGACAAATAAATAGAATTATTATAAGGATTCAGGGATATTCCATGGAATCCCTGGCCTGGAAATGAGGCTATAGAAAGCCATGGAGAACTCAGGAATTCTCTCTTTGCTGCACTTCTTGGTATCTGCTTGGTGTTCTTGGCCCTGGTTCTCTGTTGCTCAGAGAATGCTCACATCTGCATTCTAATTCCAGTCATATAAAGAAACCAGCCAGCTCTCTTCAATCCCTAATCCAGGTTCCTGGAAGAAAGAATCTGATTGGTCCACTGTGGGTCAGTTGTCCCATTTAGCTGAATTGGCTGTTGTGTTAGGCAGGGGCGTCACATAATAGAAACTTGGCTGCATGTGGGGATGAGAGATGGGACCGAATAGTACACTGTGTGAGCTGTGCTGGCACCCCAAAGACATCTGCTGTAAAGGTTGTATACTGAGTGCATGGCAGAGATAGGGCAGGGTTAACTTTTCTCACTCTTGAACTTCTATGACTAACCAGAACTTTGGGCCTAGGGCAGTGTAAAATATACATCCATAATGCACACATGCATGAAGACACACATAAAGATCCACACACATATACATTGTACATATGTACATGTGTGCACAAGGCATACATGCATACAAGCATACATATATATATATATATATATATATATATATATATATATATATATATGGGGTGTTGGTCAAGTGTGGTGAGGGCAGGAGGTTATATAATGTAATCCTCCATGTCACAGTTTACAGACTGTTTTTTCTTTGAATTTTTAAAAAACATTTTTTTTAAGATTTTATTTATTTATTTATTTATTTGACAGAGATAGAGACAGCCAGTGAGAGCGGGAACACAAGCAGGGGGAGTGGGAGAGGAAGAAGCAGGCTCACAACGGAGGAGCCTGATGTGGGGCTCGATCCCATAACGCCAGGATCACGCCCTGAGCCGAAGGCAGACGCTTAACCGCTGTGCCACCCAGGCGCCCCAATTTTTAAAAAACATTTTAATTCCAGTGCAGTTAGTCTTTGATTTTTTTAATCTTGAAAAATAATTTGCAGTTTCATCACTTTCAAGTTAAAAAACTAGAATCTTAAATTTATATTTCATGATTCATCTAGCTGATTCCATGATGTTCCAACAGGTCTCCTCTATTTCCAAATATCTCACAAAAATTTTCCCCAGGTTATTGAGGCACTTTGTCCCTCCTTCAGTTTCCTAGGTTTAGGACTAGTAAATAAGATGAAATCATCTGAAAATTTAACATACCCACTTTCATCTGTCTTGCGGCACTCCTGTTATGTTGTAGGCGGGGTATAGAAGGAGGTGGAGAAACCGTAGCAAGAGCAGCATTGAACATTCTTTGAGGGACTAGTATGCTTGGCCCATTCAACCCCTATTCCTACCAGGTTTCAGAGACTGGAAATGTTTTGCTGAAGGTCATCACCAAACAGCAGACGTAGCTTTTGAACTCAAGACTGCCTAGCTTTGCTGCCTTTGCAGTTTTCAGACACGATGAATTTCACAGGGAATCCAAAAGCATTTCTCATATTCAGAAGTGTTCAATCACCTTGAGTACATGTGAAGAACTCATGTGGAGTACTTGAAGCCATCTTCCCTCCCCTCCCAATCCCCTTCCCTGAACCTTATGGCTCAGGGGACCCTGGTGAGTAGTAGGAGGAGAAGGACTGGGGTTACTATTTCAGTTATCCATGATCATGTAATAAGCCATCCCTAAGCTTTGTGGCTAAAAATAAACATTTATCATTTCTCACAATTCTGTGATTTGGTCAAGCAATACTATTTCACATGGCATCTGCTGAGGCTCTGGGATGGCCGGAAGGTTCAAAATGGCCTCACTGTAGTGTGGGTGCTAGTTGGCTGCTGGAAGCTCAGTGGGTTCATTAGTTCTCCATGTGGGCTTCTCCATAAGGCTACTTGGACTTCCTCACAGCACGGAGGCTAGATTTCAAGAAGGAGATGCAGGCTGCAAATAGCTTAAGGCCTTGCCTTTGAAGGTACCCAGCATAACTTATACTACATTTTCTTGGTCAAAATGGGTCATGGGGACACCGCCATTCAGATAAGAGGAAATAGAGCCCCGCTCTTGATGAAGGGACAATGAAGTCTCGTTGCAAAAGGCAGGTCTTAAAGAATTGGAAAAGAAGAACAAATTAAACCCTATGCCAATAGAAGGAACAAAATAATAAAGTTTACTATGGAGATAAATGAAACAGATACTAGAAAAACAACCAAGGTAATCAACAAAACCAAAAGTAAGTTCTTTGAAAAGATCAAAAAAATTGGCAAACCTTTAGCTAAACTAAGAAAAAAAAGAAAGAAGACATGACTAAAATCAGCAGTGTGAGGACATTACTATTGACCCTATAGAATTTAAAAAGATGAAAAGAAAATATTACATACAGTTTTATGCCAACAAATTAGAAAAATACCTAGAAACCCACAAATTGCCAAAGCTGACTGAAGAAGGAATAGAAACTCTAAACAGACTTATAGCAAGTAGGGAAATTGAATCAATAATCAAAAACCTCCCAACAAAGAAAACCACAGAACCACTACTTTAGTGAATTCTACCAAACATTTTTTAATCATTTAAAAATTTTTTAATTTGAGTGTACTTACCTACAGTGTTATACTAGTTTCAGGTGTATAATATAGTGATTCAGTGATTCTGTAGTACTCAGTGCTAATCAAGATAAGTGTATTTTTAATCTCCTTCACCTGTTTCACTCATCCCTCCACCCACCTCCCCTCTGATAACTATCGGTTTGTTCTTCATATTTAAGAGTCTGTTTTTTCATTTGTTTCTTTTTTCTTTGTTTTGTTTCTTCAATTCCACATATGAGTGAAATCATATGATATCTGTGTTCCTCTAATTGACATATTTCGCTTAGCATTACACCCTCAGTCTCCTCCATGTGGTTGCAAATGACAAGATTTCATTCTTTTTTATGGCTGAAAAATATTCTATTATATATATATATTTCATATATATATATAAAATGTTCCATTATATATATATATATGTGTGTGTGTATGTATGTGTGTGTATATATATATATATATATAGTTTATCCATTCATCCATCAATGGACACTTGAGCTGCTTCCATAATTTGGCTGTCGTAAATAATTCTGTTATAAACATAGGCGCACAAGTATCCCCTTGAATTAGTGTTTTTGTGTTTTGGGGGTAAATATTCAGTAGTGCAATTACTGGATCATAGGATAGTTCTATTTTTAACTTTTTGAGGAAACTCCGTACTGTTTTCCACAGCGGCTGCATCAGTTTGCATTCCTACCAACAGTGCACAAGGGTTCCTTTTTCTCCACATCCTCGCCAACACTTGTTGTTTTCTTCTGTTTTTTATTTTAGCCATTCTGATAGGTGTGAGGTGGTATTTCATTGTAGTTTTGATTTGCATTTCCCTGATGATGAGTGATGTTGAGTGTCTTTTCATGTGTCTGTTGGCCATCTGGATGTCTTCTTTAGAGAAATGTCTGTTCATGCCTTCTGCCCATTTTGTAATTGGATTATTTTGGGGAGGGGTGATGAGTTGTATTAAGTTCTTCTTGTATTTTGGATACTAACCCTTTATCGGATTTGTCATTTGTAAATATCTTCTCCCATTCAGTAGGTTGTCTTTTAGTGTTGTTGATTGTTTCCTTCACTGTGCAGAAGCTTTCTATTTTGATGTCATCCCAATAGTTTGCTTTTGCTTTTGTTTCCCTTGCCTCAGGAGACCTATCTAGCAAAATATCGCTATGACCGACGTCAATCACTGCCTGTGCTCTCTTCTAGGATTTTAATGGTTTCAGGCCTCACATTTAAGTCCTTAATCCATTTTGAGTTTATTTTTGTGTATATGGTATAAGAAAATGGTCCAATTTCATTCTTTTGCATGTAGCTGTCTGGTATTCCCAACACCATTTGTTGAGGAGACGGTCTTGTCCATTGCATATTCTTGCGTCCTCTGTCAAAGATTAATTGACCACATAATCATGGACTTATTCTTGGGCTCTCTATTCTATTCCATTGATCTTTGTGTCTAGTTTTGTGCCAGCACCATACTATTTGGATGATTGCAGCTTTGTAGTCTATCTTGATATCGGGGACTGTGCTGGTTCCAGTTTGTTTTTCCTTTTCAAATTGCTTTGGCTATTTGGGGTTTTCTGTGATTCCATACAAATTTTAGGATTATTTGTTCCCGTTGTGTGAAAAATGCTGGTGGCATTTTGATAGGGGTTGCATTAAATCTGTAGATTGCTTTGGGTAGTGTGAACATTTTAACAGTATTTATTCTTCCAGTCCATAGCACAGAATATCTTTCCACTTATTTGTGTTGTGTTCAGTTTCTTTCATCGATGTTTTATAGATCTCAGAGGTCTTTCACCTCCTTGGTTAAGTTTATTCCTAGGTACTTTATTATTTTTGGTGCAATTGTAAATGGGACTGTTTTCTTAATTTGTCTTTCTGCACCTTCATTATTAGTATATAGAAATGCAACAGATTTCTATATGTTGCTTTTGTATCCTGCGACTTTACTGAATTCAATTTTCAGTTCTAGTAGTTTTTTGGTGGGCTCTTTAGAATTTTTTTCTATATGGTATCAGGTCATCTGCAAATAGTGAAAATTTTATTTCTTCCTTGCCTATTTGGATGACTTTTATTTCTTTTGTTGTCTGATTGCTGTGGCTAGGCCTTCCAGTACTATGTTGAATGAAAGTGGTGAGAGTGGATATCCTTATCTTGCTCCTGGCCTTAGGGGGAAAGCTGTCAGTTTTTCCCATTGAGTATGATGTTCGCTGTGGGTTTTTCATATATGGCCTTTATTATGTGAGGTATGTTCCCTACTTTGTTGAGGGTTTTTATCATGAAAGGATGTTGTACTTTGTCAAATGCCTTTTCTGTATCTATTGAAACGATCGTATGGTTCTTATCCTTTCTCTTATTGATGAGCTGTATCATGTTGATTGATCTGCAAATATTGAACCACCCTTGCATCCTGGGAATAAATCCCACTTGATCATGGTGAATGGTTTTTTTTTTTTTTTTAATGTATTGTTGGATACAGTTTGCTAGTATTTTGTTGAGGATTTTTGCATCTCTGTTCTCAGAAATAATGGCCTGTAGTTCTCTTTTTTTGTGGTGTCTTTATCGGGTTTTGGTACGAGGGTAATACTGGCCTCATAGAACGAATTTGGAAGTTTTCCTTCCTCTTCTATTTTTTGGAATAGTTTGAGAAGAATAGGTATTAAGTCTTCTTTAAATGTTTGGTAGAATTCCCCTATGAAGCCATCTGGTCCTGGACTTTTGCTTGTTGGGAGTTTTTTGGTTACTGATTCAATTTCATTGCTGGTAACTGGTCTGTTTGAATTTTCTATTTCTTCCTGTTTCAGTTCTGGTAGATTATTTGTTTCTAGAAATTTATTCATTTCTTCTAGGTTGTCCAATTTATTGTCATATAGTTCTTCATAATATTCTTTTACAATTGTTTGTATTTCTGTGGTGTTGGTTGTTATTTCTTCTTTATCTGTGATTTCTGAATCCTTTCTCTTTCTTTCTTTCTTTTTCTTTCTTTCTTTCTTTCTTTCTTTCTTTCTTTCTTTCTTTCTTTCTTTCCTTCCTTCCTTCCTTCCTTCCTTCCTTCCTTCCTTCCTTCCTTCTTCTCTCTTTGTATGAGTCTGGGTAGAGATTTGTCAATTTTGTTGATTCTTTTTAGAAAAAACAGTTCCTGGTTTCATTAATCTATTCTTCCCGCCCCCCTCCCCCAAATTTATTCATTTCTGCTCCAATCTTTATTACGTCCTTCTTCTAGTTTTGGGCTTTTTTTTTTTTCTAACTCCTTTAGGTATTAGGTTTGATTGTTTGAGATTTTTCTTGCTTCTTAAGGTAGGCCTATATTGCTATAAAACTTCCCTCTTAGAACTGTTTGTGCATACCAAAGGTTTTTGACTGCTTTGTCTTCACTTTCATTTGTTTCCGCGTAATTTTATTATTTCTTCTTTGATTTCTTTGTTGACCTATTCATTGTTTGGTAGCATGTTAACTTCCATGTATTTGTGGTTTTCCAGATTTTTTTTCTTGTGGTTGATTTCTAGTGTCATAGTGTTGTGGTCAGAAAGGATGCATGGTATTCCTTTCATCTTTTTGAATTTGTTGAGACTTGTACTGTGGCCTAATATGTGATCTATTCTGGAGAATGTTCCATCTGTGCTTCAGAAGAATGTGTATTGTGCTGTTTTAGGATGGAACATTCTGAACATACCTGTTAAATCCACCTGGTCCAGTGTGTCATTCAAAGCCACTGTCTCCTTATTGATATCCTGTTTAGATGATCTGTCCATTGATGCAAGTGGGGTTAAAGTCCCCTACTATTATTGTATTACTATCAATTCTTTCCTTAATGTTTGTTATTAGCTTTTATTATGTATTTGCATGCTCCCATATTGGGTGCATAAATATTTACAATTTTTATATCTTCTTGTTGGATTATTCCCTTTATGATTATGTAGTGTCCTTTTTTGTCTCGTTAGTCTTTGTTTTGAAGTCTGTTTTGTCCAATATAGTATTACTACCCCAGCTTTCTTTTGACACCATTTGCATGATAATTGTTTCTCCATCCCCTTGCTTTCAATCTGCAGGTGTCTTTAGGTCTAAAATGTCTCCTGCAGGCAGCATAGAGATGGGTCTTGTTTTTTTATCCACTCTGTCACCCTATGTCTTTTGATTGGAGCATTTAGTACATTTACAAAGTAACGATTGATTAAAAAAACCAATAAAGTAATTATTGCTAGATATGTATATTGCCATTTTGTTACTTGTTTTGTGGTTGTTTATAGTCTATAGTTTTTGTCTGATCCTTTCTTGCTCTCATTTGTGGTTTGTTGGTTTTCTTTAGTGATATACTTGGATTCTTTCTCTTTATTCTTTGCACATCTATTACTGGTTTTTGATCTGTGGTTATCTTTAGGTTTGTATACAACATCTTATGCAAATAGCAGTTTATATTAAGTTATATTAAGTTGATGCTTGTTTTCATTTGAGCCCATTCTTTACCCCCCCTCTCCCGTTTTAAGTATATTCACCATCTTAAATTTTACCATGCATCATTGCTCTGGATGAGAGAGCTTCGAGGTATAAAACAAAGGTGAAACCTCCTTTAGTAACCAATCAATTTCCCACAAACCTGGAAGCCCCTGCCTATACATACCTTTGTGAACCATGAAGTAGCCGTGTGTGAACTGAGGCATACAGCACAGCGAGATGGCAAGAGTAGTAACAATCTCCATGTTGCAACTTTGCTTTTTCAACCACCCTGCCCCCAGCCCCTCACGACTGCTAAAGCACTATTTTCTCTCTTGAAAATCCCTTTAGGGCAAAGTAGAGAAAGCAGTCTAAGACACACTCATTATCAAGAAAAATTTAATTTCATATGTACATATAACCTACTCTTTCCACCTTTTATCTGTTTTCATCCCTCGGATGTGACTTTATCTGGAAGGAAATGTGTGGTCAAATAGCCAGAGAAGTAGAGGTCAGTGCTACTGATTATTTTAAATGTAGCTAAAATGTTTTTTGGGAGTACCAAAGTTTTCATGATTCATTCAAAATTGTTATGTAATTTCTTTTAGATTTGGTAAAAACTTTTTATTATGAAATAATAACTCAAATTACATGGATCTTCAACTTTATTTTATAAAATTATAACCTTTTTAACCTCCTAATAGCAAAAAAGAAATAATATGCTAGCTCTTGGCAATGTTTACCTTTCATTAAATGCATAAGAAATGTTTGATCGTGATGCATCTGAATTAGAGATTTATGTCCAATAAATTCTGCCTTTAATGTTTCATTATGTGTTGGAATTGATAATATAGTTATGTTGTTTTGATCGATCATGTTCTAAAATAGTAATTATAATGCAAACTCAATCTGTAAGAAAAATTAATGCATAGAGTATTATGATTACATTGAAATGTAAAATTTCAGTTTCCATACATTTGTTTTATATGGTAGGATATTCAAAAAGACACTTCCAATCATAACTTATAGTCTGAGGATAAAAAGCTATAGAGAAACTGAATTGGAAATACAGGTTCAAGAAGAAAAAAATTACTTCGTTCATTTTTTTAATAATGTATGTTCGTGAGTATCAAATTGTTATAGTTTTGCAATTCCATTATATACTCTAAAAAGATGGATACATTTTATTTTTAATGTTTAATATGTGCCTCAATGCAAGTATTTAAACTTATGTGAAATTTTATTTTAAAGATTTATTTATTTATTTGATAGAGAGAGAGCAAGCGGGACAAGGGGGGAGGGGCAGAAGGAGAAGTAGACTCCCCACTGAGCAGGGAGCCTGACGTGGAACTTGATCCCAGGACCCTGAGATCATGACCTGAGCTGAAGTCAGCCGCTTAACTGACTGAGCCACCCAGGCACCCAACTTATGTGAAATTTTAAAATGTCAACTAAAACTATGTAATGAGCAGTTTTAAAATTCTTTTAGGGAGTATGTGACAAAAAATTTTTTAAACTACTATTCTTCAAAGGTAGTCCTGTTATCAATGCCTCACAGAAAAAGGTATCTGGAGTAAATAAATTTGAAGAATATTTCAAATCCCACATTTTGAAACTTAACACATATTGAGTATTCTGAGAAATCTTATGATTAAAAAAAAAAAGCATGGTAAATTTTACTTAATCCAGTGCCTCCGGAACTTATTTGATCTCAGATCTCCATTTTCTCAAATATCCCTTTAATGTCTATGGGATAGTTTTGGGGAAAAGCTGCTCTTTCATATCCCCCTAGCTACTTAAATAAATGTCCTGATTAAAAATTTGTGACTGAAATAGTAAACAAGGAAAGTATAATAAAATAATATTGACACACATGACAACCATGCAAAACTGATTACTGGTTGAAATAATTTGGGGACCAATGTAAACATCTTAGCATTTACTTGTTCTTTTCTTTTGTAAAGTTGCTTAAGACAAAGACAAGCAAGAAGAAAAGGGAGAGAGTGAGGAAGGGTGTGTCTAGGCAGGCAGGAAGGAATTATAGCTGGTGACTGATTGATTCAGGAGAAGGAGGAGAAGGTCCTCAGTACAAAATAGGGCCCAGGACCCCAAGGGTCATCCAAGTCCTAGAAGATGTACTGGGTCCACACCAAACATCAATATCTGGGGAACTGTCTCAGCCAAAGAAATTGTTTTACCTGTAGAGCTCAGCTCTTGAGAATAATTTTTCACTGCAATCTGGGAGACACAGCAAGCTTTAAGTTTCGTGGGCAAAAGGGCCAGTCTCAAATTTGGATATGAACAGTTTATGCCATTTGGATAAGCCATCTCCAGATCATGCCATTTTTCTAATAAACCATCTTGGGAAGAACTGTAGCAGCTGGCTGAGGTTTATAATCTCCAGGGGAGCTAAGTTTCTTCTTCCCAGAGAATTTATCTCTTGCAGGTGTTCGCATTTCTGTGGCAGATTCAGGCTGTCACATCTCAAAACATCTGTGAAACAAAGCTGCCCAGCTTTAAAAGGAAGAAGGGATCTTAGGTGAGCAATGCCATATCAAATCCAGCATAAGGTCTTTGTCACCTATAGTGAACACATCCTGTAGAGAGCCACCAGTCTCAGTCCTCCAAATAAGACTAGCCTCCTGGGTGAGACTAGTTACTCCTGGGATTCAGCTAGTCATACATCATAACAGGAAGAAAGAAGCAAGCTCAGAATACCATCTTCAGTCTAAGGAAGTATTTGGGCAGTTGAGTTCCTAAATAAAGTTGTTACTCCTTAAAAGTAATCTACCCATGATTATCTGAGAGTTTATCTAACTGCAGATTATCTATATTAATCATGTGTATGTGTGTGTGTGTGTGTGTGTGTGTGCATATTCTGAAAATAGCCACAACAATTTTCTACTATCCTACATGTTCTTGTATTTTTACTGAGATGAAATTCAGTAACATACAATTAACTGCTTTAAAGTATATAGTTCAGTGGTATTTATGATATTCACAAGGTTGTACAACTATGAGCTCTAGCTATTTTCAAATATTTTTCATTATGCCTTAAAAATATGTCATATCCATTAAGTAATCACTCTTCATCTCCTCCCAACCCCCAACCAATGCCTGGTAATTTCTAATCTTCCAATCTCTATGGATTTACCTATTCTGAATTGGGGGGAGGGTCTTTATTCCCAAGGATTTCTAGGTTTTCTTACAGTATCTTTGTCTGACTTTGGCATCAGAATAATTCTGGCCTCACAGGATGTGTTATAATATGTTCCCTTTTCTTCTATTTTTTTGGGGGAAGAGTTTGAGTAGAATTGGTGTTAATTCCTTTTTACATGTTTCATAAAATTTAGGGGACTTTCAGGGAAAATGGAAGAATAGGAGGACCCTAAGCTCACCTCATCCCATAGATAACAACTAGATAACTCACGCATCAGTGTAAACAACCCAGAAAACGACGCAAACTGGTAGAACAGTCTTTACAGCTAAATGTAGACAAGAGGCCACATCAAAGAGGGTAGGAAGGGCAGAGAGCTAAATAGGGACTATCCTCAGGAGGGAGGGACACCGCAGGCATGCAGAGGGAGAAGACTAGACCCTCATACTAAGTACCCCAGGCACGAGAAATCCACATAAAAACCAGAAGGCCTGAATTTCACAAGTTCTTACAATCAGTGGGGCTTAACACCTGGAACTTTAAAAATCAGCAAGATCAGCTCTGGGAGAGCCAGGAGGTGATAGGAAACTGAGTCCCTGCCCTTAAAGAGATACCACAACAAACAGCCCTGTAGAAATACAGATAGAAGCAGCAGTATGAAAAACACCTGGTATATGCAAGAAGATTTGTTTATTAATCTCGGATCCTTGGGAGACTTTTTCAAGAATAGAGGAGCTGGCAGGTGCCAATTCCTTCCCCAGCCCACCAACTTAGACACATGGACACCTGTGGGGACCAGCCCAGTGCCAATACTCACTGACTAACTTGTTAACACTATCCATCCCACCCCCTCATCCTCCTGCAGACCTGCCTTCTCCAATACGCCCTTGCCTGGACTTCCCAAAACTGAAACAGGAAGAAATAGAAAATTCGAACAGACCAATTACCAGCAATGAAATTGAATCAGTAACCAAAAAACTCCCAACAAGCAAAAGTCCAGGACCAGATGGCTTCATAGGGGAATTCTACCAAACATTTAAAGAAGACTTAATACCTATTCTTCTCAAACTATTCCAAAAAATAGAAGAGGAAGGAAAACTTCCAAATTCGTTCTATGAGGCCAGTATTACCCTTGTACCAAAACCCGATAAAGACACCACAAAAAAAGAGAACTACAGGCCATTATTTCTGAGAACAGAGATGCAAAAATCCTCAACAAAATACTAGCAAACTGTATCCAACAATACATTAAAAAAAAAAACAACCATTCACCATGATCAAGTGGGATTTATTCCCAGGATGCAAGGGTAGTTCAATATTTGCAGATCAATCAACATGATACAGCTCATCAATAAGAGAAAGGATAAGAACCATACGATCGTTTCAATAGATACAGAAAAGGCATTTGACAAAGTACAACATCCTTTCATGATAAAAACCCTCAACAAAGTAGGTGTAGAGGGAACATACCTCACATAATAAAGGCCATATATGAAAAACGCACAGCGAACATCATACTCAATGGGAAAAACTGACAGCTTTCCCCCTAAGGCCAGGAACAAGATAAGGATATCCACTCTCACCACTTTCATTCAACATAGTACTGGAAGGCCTAGCCACAGCAATCAGACAACAAAAGAAATAAAAGTCATCCAAATAGGCAAGGAAGAAATAAAATTTTCACTATTTGCAGATGACCTGATACCATATAGAAAAAAATTCTAAAGAGCCCACCAAAAAACTACTGGAACTGAAAATTGAATTCAGTAAAGTCGCAGGATACAAAAGCAACATATAGAAATCTGTTGCATTTCTATATACTAATAATGAAGGTGCAGAAAGACAAATTAAGAAAACAGTCCCATTTACAATTGCACCAAAAATAATAAAGTACCTAGGAATAAACTTAACCAAGGAGGTGAAAGACCTCTGAGATCTATAAAACATCGATGAAAGAAACTGAACACAACACAAATAAGTGGAAAGATATTCTGTGCTATGGACTGGAAGAATAAATACTGTTAAAATGTTCACACTACCCAAAGCAATCTACAGATTTAATGCAACCCCTATCAAAATGCCACCAGCATTTTTCACACAACGGGAACAAATAATCCTAAAATTTGTATGGAATCACAGAAAACCCCAAATAGCCAAAGCAATTTGAAAAGGAAAAACAAACTGGAACCAGCACAGTCCCCGATATCAAGATAGACTACAAAGCTGCAATCATCCAAACAGTATGGTGCTGGCACAAAACTAGACACAAAGATCAATGGAATAGAATAGAGAGCCCAAGAATAAGTCCATGATTATGTGGTCAATTAATCTTTGACAGAGGACGCAAGAATATGCAATGGACAAGACCGTCTCCTCAACAAATGGTGTTGGGAATACCAGACAGCTACATGCAAAAGAATGAAATTGGACCATTTTCTTATACCATATACACAAAAATAAACTCAAAATGGATTAAGGACTTAAATGTGAGGCCTGAAACCATTAAAATCCTAGAAGAGAGCACAGGCAGTGATTGACGTCGGTCATAGCGATATTTTGCTAGATAGGTCTCCTGAGGCAAGGGAAACAAAAGCAAAAGCAAACTATTGGGATGACATCAAAATAGAAAGCTTCTGCACAGTGAAGGAAACAATCAACAACACTAAAAGACAACCTACTGAATGGGAGAAGATATTTACAAATGACAAATCCGATAAAGGGTTAGTATCCAAAATACAAGAAGAACTTAGTACAACTCATCACCCCTCCCCAAAATAATCCAATTACAAAATGGGCAGAAGGCATGAACAGACATTTCTCTAAAGAACATATCCAGATGGCCAACAGACACATGAAAAGACACTCAACATCACTCATCATCAGGGAAATGCAAATCAAAACTACAATGAAATACCACCTCACACCTATCAGAATGGCTAAAATAAAAAACAGAAGAAAACAACAAGTGTTGGCGAGGATGTGGAGAAAAAGGAACCCTTGTGCACTGTTGGTAGGAATGCAAACTGATGCAGCCGCTGTGGAAAACAGTACGGAGTTTCCTCAAAAAGTTAAAAATAGAACTATCCTATGATCCAGTAATTGCACTACTGAATATATACCCCCAAAACACAAAAACACTAATTCAAGGGGATACTTGTGCGCCTATGTTTATAACAGAATTATTTACGACAGCCAAATTATGGAAGCAGCTCAAGTGTCCATTGATGGATGAATTGATAAACAAGATGTGTATATACATATACACACATATATATAATAGAATATTTTTCAGCCATAAAAAAGAATGAAATCTTGCCATTTGCAATGTCATGGATGAGACTGAGTATAATGCTAAGCAAAACATGTCAATAGAGGAAGACGGATATTATATGATTTCATTCATATGCGGAATTGAAGAAACAAAGCAAACAAGCAAAAGAAAAATAGAGAGAGAGAGAGAGAAACCAGGAAACAGACTCTTAACTATAGAGAACAAACTGATGATTACCAGAGGGAAGGTGGATGAGGGGAATGGGTGAAATAGGTCATAGGGATTAGGGAGTGCACTTGTGATGAACACTGGGTAATATATGGAATTGTTGAATCCCTATATTGTCACCTGAAATAAATATAACAGTATATGTTAACTATACTGGCATTAAAATTAAAACTTAGTAAATAAATAAATAGAAAAGATTTAAGATGGTGAAGGAGCATGACCACCTTTTTCAAGTGGGAATAGGCTTTTGAGAACTCAAGCCATAATCTCAGCAAATCTATTGTAGGAAAGGCTATATACAGATATTAAGGGTCAGGTAATGTATTCCTTTGAAACTTCCAGAGTAGCTGTTAGGACATCTTTGCCCACCCACAGTAATCCTCAAAGCTGTGATGAGGATTTATGTTATAGAACACACTGAGGGAGACCATCTCCACTGCTCAACATGTGCCTCTGGTCAACCTCGTAACTCAGGGCTCATGGTCACATGCATAGAGCCTCCTTCAATATCTCAGCTTCAGCCTCATGCACTTGGCAGATAGTACTAATTGGTCAGGTTTTCTTTCCAAGGAATCCAAATATTGCCTCAGGACCTTTTCAGTTTAAGACTCCAAGACATGCTTCCAAGAGAATTGGTGTGTCAGATGAAAACTATTCACTGTCCTAGATTTAAGCTCCTGAGTGTCATTCATCTACAAAACAATGGGATATGTCTACATGCTTTTAGGTTAAGGTGCCATAATTTATGTTACCAATTCCCTATTCTCAAGCATCCAAAATGATTCCTATTTTTTACAATTGTAAATATATAATTTATATGTGGCATAATTCCTAAAGTAGAGTCCTGGGTCATAAGAAGTCATAAAACAAATTTGTAGCTTTTATTATACATATTGCCACACTGTTGTCCCTAAAGATCAAACCAATTTAGAGTCTGACCAAGCTGGATATTTACATTGTTATTTATTTGTGAGCTTTATAGGTACCTTATGCTCTCATAAAATTTTACATTTACATTTCTAAAATTGCTTCTATGCATTGATTCATTGTATTTGCTTGTGTATGAACTGTCAGCTTTGATCCCATATCAGATGGAATCTAGATATTGATTGGTCATATTTGCATTCACTCTGTCCCTTGGAAGGCATTTTATCAGTGATGTTTGCCCTTCCTTTTCCACACAGATTGTTGGCTTGCCCTTGGTGCACTGAGGCAAGAGGTCCTGTCATCAAAGGGGAAACTGCCAGAGCACAGCTGCTCTGTCCTTGAGCCTCTTTGAAGTCTAAACAGAAAGCATTTTAGTGCTTACTTAGTGGTAAGTTAGTGCTTTCCATGCTATCTGTAATCAGAGTCAACTCCTGCCCTTTGGGTTTTTATCAGACTTCCTTCCAGGGACCTATTGATGCCATGTTCCATGTGTAAGAGCTGTCTTTTTCTCTAGTGAAGAGGAGTCTTGCACAAATTCTCAGCACCTGTGAGTTCTAATCATCAGAATTTTGTAACGTCTTCTCATTCATCCTATTCAACACTCCTTGCCTGGACTCAGAAGTGAGAATATGTACACCCTATACCTAATTCCTCTAAGCCAAAAACCAGCCATCATCCCATTAATGCTTATACCTTGTTCTTCACAGCTGTGGCCCAAGCTTTTAGCTCAAACTTGGACTATTCCAATCATTTTCTCTTGGACTCCATCCTGGATAATAGGAACTGGAAAAAATCAGAAAAAGAAGTTGGTTTTTTGTGCCTGGAAATAGAGTTACCACTTGTTTGTGGTCAGTGGATAAAACTAAATACGGTCAGCCTCCCCAAAATGAGGAGTGCCTCAAGAACAATGGAAAAGTTACATCTAATGCTAGAAGGTGTCTCATTTGGGGTCAATGTATTCTGTCTTCTGGGTAGATGTTAAGGTACCCCTTTTGGGTAGTTGTTAAGGTACAGAGAGCTTCTCTGTTACCTCTGGTAATGACTACAAATCTTTTCCCACAACAAGCTTCTTACTCCATGTTATTAGCTCAGGAGTTGTTCAAAGGTGGGGGATGGGATCCATTCATGTAAGGCAAGATACATCAGATGGCTTTGGAGCTCAATCTTCCTTTAGAGCATTTCAAAATTTGTTGTAAACTAATTTGACCCATGGAAGAAAGCTAAGTGCTAATGATCAGTGAAAACCCAAAAAAATGAAAGTTGAAATGGAAAAGATATCTGCTATCCCACAATAGAAAGCTTATGGTGGAAAAAAGGAAATCACTCAAAAGTTCTCTGAATTAATCCAAATTAAGATGTTGCAAATATGAAGGGCACCTGGGTGGCTCAGTCGGTTAAGCATCTGCCTTCAGCTCAGGTCATGATCCCAGGGTCCTGGGATTGAACCCCACATCGGACTCCCTGCTCAGCAGAGAGTCTGCTTATTCCTCTGCCTCTCCCCCTGGCTTGTGCCCTCTCTCTCCTTCACTCTCTGTCTTTCTCTCAAATGAATGAATGGAATCTTAAAAAAAAAAAAAAAGATGTTGCAAATATGTGAATTGATTTGTATTTGATTAAACATGGCCTCTGATAAATATGTTGATACAATCTTCTGCTTCAGATTTAGGAGAATTTTCTGGTATTATTATTACTATTATTATTATTATTATTATTATTACAGATCTTAGTGTGAAAATAGAAGAAGAAAATTAATCAAGGCATTTTATAATACTAGGGCTATGTTTTGCAGTGGCCATTAAAAGGCAATGCAATTCCTGATTCCACCTTGGGGCCCTTTCTTCTTCACTGAGGAATCTAATTCTTTGTGTTAGCTTACTCTATAAGGGGAAGCCCAAAAAGGTCATCATTATAGGGGCACCTGGGTGGCTCAGTCGTTACGCCTCTGCCTTTGGCTCAGGACGTGATCCCAGAGTCCTGGGATCAAGCCCCTCATCGGGCTCCCTGCTCCCCTGGGAAGCCTGCTTCTTCCTCTCCCACTCACCCTGCTTGTGTTCCCTCTCTCGTTGGCTGTCTCTCTCTCTGTCAAATAAATAAATAAAATCTTAAAAAAAACACAAAGGTCATCATTATCAAAACAGTAAGGACAGTGGTTCCTTTGCAGGACCTTTGGAAAACAATTCCTGTTGATAGGAGCATTTCAGCCCCATTTCACAATGAAACTTCCTATGACCCTCAAGGGCCTCCTCTAGGGATGGAGGTAGAGGTAAGCTCAACAGAAATATGCAGTTGAACCCCTGGGAGTTTCAGCAAGTGATTGTCAGCCAAGGTTGGGTTAGGGGTTCCAGTCTCTGGAACTCTGAACATTAAGAAAGGAAGAGAGCCTTCTGTATATCTGCCTTCTGTATCTCAAGTCCTTGGCTTTCCTCATTTAGTCTCATTTATTGCTGTATTACTCAGGGTTCTCCAGAGAGACAGAACCAATAGGATGGATAGGTAGGTAGGTAGGCATGTAGGCAGATAGATAAGTAGATAAGGAATTGGCCCACCCGGTTATGGAGGCTGGCAAGGCCCAAGATCTGAAGGGTGAGTTGGCAAGCTGGAGACCCAGGAAAACTAATGGTATATTTCTAGTCTGAGTCCTAAGGCCTGTGAACCAGGAGAGCCAGTGGTGTAAATTCCAGTCCAAAGGCTGTCAGGCTCAAGACCCAGGAAGAGGGGTGCCTGGGTGGCTCAGTCGTTAAGCGTCTGCCTTCGGCTCAGGGCGTGATCCCAGAGGCCTGGGATCGAGCCCCACATCAGGCTCATCCGCTGGGAGTCTGCTTCTTCCTCTCCCACTCCCCCTGCCTGTGTTTCCTCTCTCGCTGGCTATCTCTCTGTCAAATAAATAAATAAAATCTTTAAAAAAAAAAAAGACCCAGGAAGAGCTCATATTTCAGTTCAAGTCTAAAGACAGGAAAAAGTCAATGTCTCCGTTCAAAGGCAGTCAGGCAGGAGAATTATGTTTTACTTGGGGTAGTGTCGGCCTTTTGTTCTATTCAGGCCTTTGCCTGACTGAATGAGGCACATGCATATGGGGGAGGGCAATCTGTTTTAGTCAGTCTACTGATTTAAATGCTAATCTCATCCAGGAACATCTTCACAGACACACCCAGAATAATGTTTAACCAAATATCTGGGCACCATGTGACCCAGCCAAGTTGGCATATAAAATTGATCATTACAGGGGCGCCTGGGTGGCACAGCGGTTAAGCGTCCGCCTTCGGCTCAGGGCGTGATCCTGGTGTTACGGGATCGAGCCCCACATCAGGCTCCTCCACTATGAGCCTGCTTCTTCCTCTCCCACTCCCCCTGCTTGTGTTCCCTCTCTCGCTGGCTGTCTCTATCTCTGTCGAATAAATAAATAAAATCTTTAAAAAAAAATTGATCATTACAGTCACCAATGTACAGACAACACTGGCTCAGGAGATGTAGGAAACTTGCTATAGAGAGCAAGATGGAGTCACTCACGTCAAGCAGTGACTCGTGTCAAGCAGTGCCCTAAGGAGCCAAGGGCATTGCAGCTAAGACCAGATATTGCCAAAACCAGCACAGGCTAAAGACACCCAGAACTGATAGCCAACAGAACCGGAGGAGACCTGCAGAGGCCCAAGACTGATTAAATCCTTTACAGAGGGAAGACTTTAGCAGTAAACTGTCAGACTCTCCAGATGCTGACCCTTGCACGTCTGACCACATCAAAAAGGCAACCACCACCGAAGGCTCTGCCTGACTGATCTCTGAAAGTAACAGATCCTCCGCTGCTTGAACAGGATAAGCGGTAAGCGCTGAGAGCCGGCCGGTCAGGACCAGTCCTCATCTCAACTGCGCTCAGGGGACTGACTTGGGGTTGGGTTTGTTAACTTCCTCCCCCTTGTTGTAGCTTGCTTGTTGTGTGACGTGGTGTTGTGCTTTACTTTGTGTGGCGTGTATGAAGCCATGTTAAACGTGAAGTGAAATGTCATTGAGTTTGGAATCCTGAAGCTGCTTTACAATTGTGTTAACCTTGCTTTATGATTGAATGAAGCTGATGTCGTGGAAACACACGAATCCTGACGGGCAGGCACAGGAAGGTTGTTTCCACACTGCTGCATAATGGGAAATATACCCATTTTTACCTCTGCTATGAGGTGTGTGGTTTAGGGAAATATGTGAGTGTAGTGATGGCATCCCTTTCTGTAGATGACGAAGGTGGTTCAAGTGGAAGGCAGAAGGGACTCTGAACTCCCACACCTTGGGGCACCTTCCACAGTGGGCTGGGTGAAGATGTGCTCAGTAGCTTCCCCTGGTGGCTCTGGAAGCTCTTCCCACTGCAAGGCTTTGCTAAGGGAAGATGAGGGCAAAAGTGGCCATTGTGGGTCCCTGGGACCCAGAATCATTGGAAGGAGGGGACTAAGGTTTCTCTCAAACAAAGCAGATATTTGGTCTATTGCTGTATGGCTTGAAAGCTTGGAGATTTAGCTTTGCATTGCATTATTTTAATAATCATACCATAAACCTACCCAGCAGCTACCTGGAAGCAGTGTGATGGGAGGATACAGACATTACAGCATTTTGTGGGTGGAGCTGGCTCTGCCTTCTCCAAGTGCTTCCCAGCCCTGCTACTGAAAGCAAGGAAGTTTGATTTTGACTTCCAGGTTCCCTTTGTGAGATCAGTGTGGAGGTGGTATTTCTTTACAAACCAGGAAGATACCAAGAGATCCCTTTATTTTAAATGTTTAATGGAAAACTCTAGAGTGAAAAAAGAAATGCTCATCTTTAAGGAGAAATACATCATGAGAGGGAGTTCTCTTTATTCCTGTTTGCTGTTTAAGAGTTTAAAATGTTGGTAAAGAGGGCCCTTCTTTTTATGTTTGTCTACTCTTAGCATCCCTTTGTTAACTCACCCACCTTCTTTCTAGAATTTTTCACACAAGCCAGCCCCAGACCAATTTCCTAGTTGTGTGGCAAGAAAGGAAGTGGAATTGATTTATGCACGTGTAAGGTACTTGCTATCAGGCACAACATGATTGCGTAAGACTGTCTAACAAGGGAGTGGTGGTTTGGGGTGAGAGGACATTGGTAACAGGACTGGAAGTGCCAGGGTGTTATGCAAATGGGGAAATTCATTTCACCTTCCCTTCCAAAGAGGAAATGACCCACCCTGCCAACCCCTCCCAAAATAGCACTTCAAGCAAAAATGTGGAACATTTCAAAAGACAGAACTCCAGCCCTCCATAGCAATAGCCAGGAGCTAGCAGAGGACTTTGGATGGAAGCAAAATTTGTAGAAATAAACCAATAGGGATTTACTTCTTATGGATGACACTGATTGTAACAAGCAAGTGTGAAGGGTGGTAATGAGGTCTTGAAGCCAGGATCAAATAGCCCAGAGCCCATTAGACAGCAGGAGACAAGAGTAGGAAGGCAGCAGATGCCCAGCCTGAAGAGGGTCTGAGCTGAACCAGAACTAGTCTCTCAGTCAGTAGGGGAACTTGAGGTTAAGAGCCAAGTGCCTAAGAGGCATTGACAGACTGTTGGTAAATTTTTCAGGTGTTTGAGAGGAGTGATGAATAGAACCAGGGAAAGGAGGAAATATGCCAAATAGAACAGCCATGGGAATGAGTTCCCCATGGAATCATGGGCAGCAAGTTTGGAATAGCCTACCTGTAGGAGAACAAAGCAGAGCTCTGGAACCACAGGATCAGGGCACAGGCAGGGAATATGCAGGTCTCATGGACACATGAGGTTATGGAGTTAGCAGGTTTATATTATTGAAGACGTTATCAAGAAGGAAAAAATATGGAAGTGAATCTGATCTGAGAGGGGATACATTCTCTTCTGTTATGTTTATGCTTCTGGCTGGTGTGGTAGCCTTGGGGTGATGTCAAGCAGAGCAGAGACCCAAGATTTATGCTGATTGTGAACATCTTCGAGCATGTGTATGAATGTTTGGGGGGAGGGTGGATGGACAGTAAGGTTAGTCACCAGGTGAGCTGCACTTGGGCTGTGTAAGGGAAACCATGGCAGGGGCAAGGAAGGCTAGTGTTGAAGGCCTCATAAATTCTTCTCATTTAATTGCTAAAATCTCTTGGATCTGAGACAGAAGATCAAATTGCTACCATTTGAATGATGACAGTGGGAGCCAAAGCAAACCCTACTTTTTAGTGGGGCTGTGGGGTACAAAGACTTGGAGCCATGAGATACATTCATTCATTTATTTGCTCATTTACTCATTCATTTATTTATCCACTTATTCCACTTATTCCACAATCATTATTATAAACGAGGTTCCACCATTTGGGTGTTTTTCCCACTTTGCTGATTGATGGAATTGCCATGAACTATAAACTTATTTACATTTCCATTCCTCTTCAGCATAGCAGCTAGCAGGACGGAGGAGATGCAGATGGGGTAGAGGCAGGCAAGGAAGTAGATGAGCCAGGTGAAACCAAAGGAGTACCAGTTAGGAGGTTTCCCAGACATCTTCCTCAGCTTTATAATCTGGCTCCACTCCTGTTTCCAGCCCCCATGCCCAGACACCTCCCTGATGCCTGATGCTCTAGCCAGCCCTAACCGCTAACTGAAAATCTCCACGTCTCTATGTGAACTGGGAATAATATCACCACATTTATCGAGAGTTTTTAATGTGCCAAGGACGAAGCTAGTTGCTTTATGTTCAAGATCACGTTTATCCTCACATGCACCCCATACAGATGAGGAAATTGGGGTTTAGAGAAGTAACAAGCCCAAAGTTACTCAGTAATGCTGTTTCCTGCAACTCCTGAAGTTTCTTCTGTCTGTAGAAGAAAATTTGCTTTCACGGGAAGTCAACCCAAATGAGTATGAGTTTGTATTAGTTTCCTAGGGCTGCCATAACAAAGAAGCACAAACCAGATGGCTTAGAACAACAAATTTATTGTTTCACAATTCTGGAGGCCAGAAGCCTGAGATCAAGGTCTAGGCAGGGCAATACTCTCTCTAAAGAAGTTAGGGAAGGATCCGTTCCAGGCCTTTTCCCTGGCTTCTGCTAGTTCCTTGGCTTGTGCCAGTCTAACTCCAGTCTTTACATGGCCTTCTCTCTGTGTGTGTCTGTATCCAAATTTCCCCTTTCTATGAGGACACCACTTATATTGGATTAGGGGCTAGCATATTCCACTATGATCTCATCTTAACTCATTACATCTACAAAGACCCTGCTTCCAAATAAGGTCACATTCTGAGGTACAAGGTGGGGGGATACAATTCAACCTGTAACAACTGTTTTATGACCTATTTCTCTACTGTTTCAACAGGACCACACACACTTTCCTCCTATCCTTGTGGAGGGGAATGTAGAGGGGAACCGGGGAGGGGGGGTGGCATTGATGAGTTCTCTCTCCTACTTCTAGGCCTTGCACATCATCAGGCTGCGTCCATTTTTCCTAAAGGGGACATGGGGACTCCCTTATTTTAGGACCCACATGCCCTCTTGTACACAGGTAGCTTCTCCTTCACTAGGGGCAAACACCCGACCGAAGAGGTGCTTCTTGCCCAGTTCAAGTATCTAATGGTACAGAATGCCATCTATGGTGTTCCCTCTGTGGTCCCTTTCTTCCCACTAGGAAGCCACTGAGGGTCATTCAGGCCTTTAGTCAACACACACGGATGCAGCTCCTACTGTATGCAAGGCACAGGGAGCACATGATTCAGGGTCTCAGGGAGCATGCATATGGGACAGGAGCCAGAAGACCAGACAGAAGGTTTGTTAACAAAAGAGAACAGACAAAATGCTGATGTTTTGCTTCTCTCTTAGAGCACTTGGGGAAAGCTTTTAAGAGATGTGCAATAGCTTGACCTTGGGGAGAGGTGGTGATGCTGAGAAGGGGTGGGATGGCACAGGCTCTCAGGAAGCAGGAACAGTGTGGGAAGAGGCAAAGCCCAGAGCATGCATTGTTCGGTTTAGATAAAGGAACTGTGAGCTATTTCAAGTGGAAAAATGGAGCAAAAATTTTGGACAGGTGGATTGATTAAAGCGTCTTAAATGACAGGGTAAGGAATGTGGACTTAGAGTCTCTTTGAGGGGTGCCTGGGTGGCTCAGTCGATTGAACGCCCAACTCTTGGTTTCAGCTTGGGTCATGATCTCATGGGTCATGATCTTATGGGTTGTGGGATGGGCCCGTGTCGGGCTCTGCGCTCAGTGGGGAGTCTGTCTGAAGGTTCTCTCCTGCTTGGAGGGCCCTCTGCCCCTCCCCCAACTCACGTGTGCTCTCTTGCTCTCTCTCTCTAAAATGAATAAATAAATCTTAAAAAAATAAAAGTCTCCTTGAGAACGTTTCCTTCCTCAATTTTTTTCTTTTCCCCTTCCTAAGGGAAACGTGATCTTTGTGGTAGGCAGAATTCCAAAAATATGTCCACACCCTTGTCCCCAATACCTGTGAATATGTTCCCTGATGTGATAAAGGGAATTTTGCAGCTGTGATGAGGGTTATGGACCTTGAGATGGGAAGACTTTCCTGGATTAATGGGATGGACCCAGTTTAATCATGTGAGTCTTTAAAGTCAGGCTGCAGAGAACTTCTAGCTGCAGAGAACTAGGGAAATGCCAGCATGGGGAGGACTTGGCTTTGAAGATGGAGGAAGGGCCACTGGATACTGGAAAAGGCAAGGAAATGGATTTTCCCCTGAAACCTACAGAAAGGAACACAGCCCTAATGATGCCTTCATTTTGGCCCAGTGAGACCCACATGGGACTTCTGACATTTGGAACAGTAGGATAATAGCTTTATGTTGTTTTAAGCCACTACATTTGTGTTAACTTGTTACCGCAGCAACAGGAAGCTAATACAATTATCTATAATACCTCTGAGAGTTCAGAGGCAGGTGGGGCTGCTGGGGCCTTATAGAGCACCTGTTCCATCCTGTCAGGTTACTTTCTGACCTAGGAAACTCAAGCGCCGTTCACCTAGCACAGTGCTTGTTGCACTCCTCGACGGTTCCTTTCTCAACCCTCTACCCTCCTCTGGTAGCTGGTGATAGTGGTGGGACAGGAGGGCATTTTCATCGGCACCAGACCTAATCTGGGACTGTTTTAGGCAGGAATCAACAGCCATACAACAATACATCCGTTTCCCAACTTCCATGATATCAAGTTAAATTGTAGCCATTTATAGCTTCTCTATGGAAGCCACCTCTGTGCATTGCTTTCTATGTCCTAAAAATAAAAAAATAAAATAATTTTACAAAACAAAAAGAAGAATAAAGAGAAGAGAGAGAGAGAACCCCCATACAGATTCTCATAAAAATCAAACAAAGGGACGAGGATGGGGAAGCCAAGGACATATTGAACTTCAGGCCTGCTGTCTAATAGCCTTTAGATGCAGGGCATATGGGTCACTTTCTTTTCCTGGATTCTATATATAGCATGTCAGTTAGACCAGCCTTTTCTCCAGAGGCCAGCTCCACTCCACCATAGATTTCCACCTGCAGGAATTTTGGGAAGAGGGGGAGCTGCTCTGGTTTGCACTTTCCTTCTTCATATTTAGTGCTATAACTAGCTCTGAAGTCATTGTTCTTTTTAAAGAGATGGTTAGATGAAGTAGATAATAAAGTATTGCTTTCACAGCCTGCATAGTTCCAATAGAGAGGGCAATTCCTTTTAAAAGAAATGATGTAAGCTATGGCTCTGTGTGTGTTTACAAACACATTACAGCCCAGTTGCCAACTCCTAATTGACAATAAGACCGTGAATAGGTGCTAGCGAATCCGGATATCTACTAATGGCCAACAGAGACAGACTCGTCTTCTTTAGATGGCTGGTGTTGCCACTGGGTGCCAGAAGTTACTGGCGACCCCTGCTTTTCTCATTCTTTCCTCTGAATAACCAAACCTCCCTGTGGCTGCAGTTTTCCTTTTCTATAACGATTGCTTCCATTTTACTGCTCACACCAGTGTGTTGAACATTTCACCAGGTCTTCTCACAGAGTTTTATTGCCGAGTGCTGGAAATTAGATCACACATACATCCAAGGCACTTCCAAACTGATTTGAAAATTTATTGCTTTGGCATTTCAAAACATCATGAGTATTTCTCACTCCCTGTTTTTCGTTTTTTGGGTTTTTTTTGCCAGAGTAGTAAACATGGAAAGACAAAAATTCATTCATTAGTTGGAAGGAAAAGATTGTGGATATTTTATTTATTCAAAATGCAAACTAATATAATTTGAGGCACAGAATTTTAAAGCCAGGAGTCTGGAAAATGTCTTCCAAAATAAAAGGGGTGGCCCTTATCACTTATGAAGTAGTCTTTCCAAAATAAATGAATTGGAAACTAATCAATTCTCTAGATCCAATTACCCATTTACACAAAAAATAGAAGACAAATAAATGAACATGTTAAATGGCAGCATGGATTGCCATTCAGTAAAATCCAGACCAGGGAAATCTATAGGACTAATGACCTGATTTCTTCAATAAATATATTAGAAGGAATAGAAAGAGAGAGAATACCAGAGGAGCATCTTACAGTTTAATAGATTTAAAATGTATCAGTCATTTGCAATGTGCACACCTTAGTATGGAGACAATTGGAAATTTGAACATTGACTTCATATTTGATAATTTTAAGGAATTATTGTTAATTTTTAAAGTTGTTATAATAGTAGTGTGAATATATACTTTTCAAATAATTCCCTATCTTTTAGAAATACCAATGGAAATATTTACAAAGGAGAGATCCTGGGTTTACTTCAAACCATGTGGTAGGCAGAAGGTGAACCAAGGTTGACATGAATTGATCACAGTGGGAGGAGGGATTTGGGTACAAAGATATTCATTAAACTATTCTACTTACATAATGTTTGAAATTTTCCACCAAAAAATGTAAAAAAAAAAAAAAAGTAACATTGCTTAACGCAAAAACGTAGACTCCACTCATGTCCTTAAAGTTGCCCATTAAAGGAAAAATCAGAAGTGACATGGGTGTGAGTTTCTGGACATGCAACTTCTCCTTGCCACTCCATGTGACCTCCCTGGACACCTCCCATCCCACCTCGCTCTCCAAAGTACTGTAGGTCTGGCTGCTCATAGAGAACTTGGTGAAAGTCTGAGTAATGTGTGAGTGAGTGTGCAAAGCACTGCATTAGCCCTCAGAGGACTGGCTATTTCCATAGTTCTCAGCTCCCTTCTTGGTTCCCACAGCCCTCTCACTTCCGGGGTGCCCACGGAAATTAAAAAAAAATTTTTTTTGGACCTTTTTATTCAAAAAGCAATTTACTTTAATCATTCCAAGTCTATCCTGATAACTCCAGGAGGACTCCTTTCCTTATTTTACATACAGCACAACTCTTTCCCTGAGGAAAACTGTCGCAGCTTAAAAATTAGGGCAGTAGATTGCAGAAACGGCTACAGTTTTTTTACTGCTCCTTCCATCAAACAGCAAAGCCTATTTCCAGACCTTTTGAGTCTGAGCTGGCCTTGTGACTTGTAAGCAATAGGCTGAGCGGTGTGGCACTGTGAAGAGGTACTGAGCTCCATTGCTGAATGGAAGCCCACAGGGAGCAGAGAAGGGCCGCCCGGTGAGGTGCCTAGATCGCCCAGCTTCCTGCTGACCACAGATGCATGTGTGATCCCCGGTGGGAGCGGTCAGGCTAGTGTACACCAGAACCAGCCAACCAACCCACAGAATGATGAGCTAGATAGATAGTTGCTATTTTAAGGCATTCGCTTTGGGGACTTTTTTTTTTTTTTTTTTAATGCAGGAACAGCTAACAGAGCCAATTACTCTTTCCTACTGCAGGGGGGCCGCTGGGTGGCTCCAGTGAATGATAGACACTTGATAAGTAGAGTGATGGGTAGCATGGAGTATTTACCAAAATAGGTAAATCAGAGGTCAGAGCAGACTTCCCAGAACAAAAGACACCGAAACTGAGACATGGAAGTAAATAGGAATTAGCTAGGGATAAAGATGGGAAAACATTTCAAGGGAGAAGAAACTGCACCCACAATGCAATGACATCCTGAATAAATGTATGTTGAATTATTATGTGACATCTTTGAATTAAAGACTTTTACACTAAAGGACGCAATGAGATGAACCTTTAAGTTTCCATCTGAATTTTCTTCAGGTATTTTGTCTTTGTGATCCTAAAGTCTAACCCTCTCAGGAGGGGAAACTGAGGCCCTAATAATGGGCTGCTTGGTATTATAGATATTCAAGCACACATATTCTGTCTACTAGAAGTGAATAAGCTCCTTAAGCAGTGACGGATTATTTATTTTAACCTTCCCAGACCTACCAGCTACCTCATACCAAGTGGGTGAATAAATGAACAAACCAATGTGTTATTCAGAGTCCTTGAAATTTTCAAATCTCAGGGGAAAATTCACTATACTTTTTATTACTACTATAGGCCCAAATTTGCTCATGCCTTGCCAGCAGTTTCTGCCTTGACCGGTGTCTATAGATCCAGCTTTATTCAAGCTGCCTTTGCTATGGTCCTCTCAGCTTTAAACTCTTGCCTGCTGCTTTCATTTTGATCATCCCTTGAACATTTTAAAACCAGCATCTCTCCAACTCCTCCCTGGAGACGTTTGATCCTTCATCCTGGTGTGCTTTCCTGTTTCAGAGGATGATTAGAGCCAGCAGGGCCCCGGACCTGCATTACATTCAGTCTGGTTTGAAGGAGGGCAGTGCTTCCAGAGGTTCAAAATGGGAGATTTGTGAGGCAGAAACTTAAATAGAAATATGCCAGTTTTCAGCACTGAGCAACCAGTTTATGAATCTTTCTGGTATGCAAGAGAGAAAGCAACTAAAGGGCCTCTTATTTTAATTAGAGAAAAAAACCCTATGAAATGTGAAAAACGAATTTAACCTACAGGCTCCATCTGTGGATTTGATAGAGAGAGACGAAGCTCACATACATCTTCCGTAACACCTGATAGAGCAACAAGCCCAGAAAGAATACTAGAAATTTAGACATGTACGGGACCTTAATGATCCTCTAATTCTGCACATGTATCCTGTACTTGCCCTCATTTTACAGAAAGGAAACTGAGACTGGGAGAAGTTAAGTGTGTGCCCAGATTCGGAGAGCAAAATGTATCTGGGGGTGCCAGGATGTTTATTGTGGTGTTGGCTTCAAAGTGCACACCCGTGTGTCAAAACTAATCAAATTATACACTTTAACTGTGTGAGTTTATTGTATGTCAAGGATGTATGAATAAAGAGACATTGAGAAGAATGAGAATTAAGAGAATTAAGAAGAATGAAGGCAAAATAATGTTTTCAGGGGAGACAGAACCACTACTGGACTGTAACCTTGAGCAATGTGAGACACATTCTTCAATGAATGAATTATTGAGAAAAACAAAGAGGGGAGGAAAACACATAATGAAAAGAGATATAAGAGACCTATCTATCAAATACAATGTGTCGATTTGTTTGGGTCCAGATTCAAATAAATCAACTGTAACATAACGTTTAGGAAAACATTGAGAAATTTTATATGCTGGATATCTGATGATACAGAGGGATTAATTTTTTAAGTGTGATAATGGCATTGTGATTTTGCTCAGAAAAAATAAAAGGTGGGGGTTTTTTAGATGTATAGATTAAACTATTTATAAATGAAATATTAGGATGCCTGATATTTGCTTCAAAATAATCTACTGGAGATATTTGAAATGTTAAGGAATTATTAAGATTTTTGTGGGTGAAATGGTATTCTGGGTAATTTTTTTTTTAAGATTTTATTTTATTATTTATTTGACAGAGATAGAGACAGCCAGAGAGAGAGGGAACACAAGCAGGGGGAGTGGGAGAGGAAGAAGCAGGCTCCTAGTGGAGGAGCCTGATGTGGGGCTCGATCCCAGAACGCCGGGATCACGCCCTGAGCCGGAGGCAGACGCTTAACCGCTGTGCCACCCAGGCGCCCCCATCTGGGTAATTTTAAAGAGATTGTATTTTTGAAATGCTTAATGAAATATTTACAGAGGAAATGATACGGTTTTTGGGATTTGCTTCAAGGTAAACTTGGCAGTGGGGAGTTAGTGGGGTATAGATGATGATCACTACTGAGGCCAGTGATGGACATGTGGAGATTCAATCAGAAGTTCCTTTCTACTTTGGTATATATTTGACGTTCTCCAAAATATAGGCTTAAAAACCAGCATTATGAAATTATTGAGTTAAGTCTAGATTATGAATTGGTGTTAACCCATCCTTTGAATGGCTAGTGGGGAACTGGGCTTACCCACAGAGCTAGAGGAACAGCACACAGATTTCTCGTTGAAACGGGAGAACCACACCTGTTTTTAGGTCCATGTGAAACTCAGGAAAGTAAGCTGTTCAGAGGGCAGTTAAGAAGGCTATCAAAAAGAAGAAACCCAGTGTCTCCAAATACAGACTAAAGCCTTATAACTTCCATTATCATCTGAAGCCTTCATGCGCTGGTATTTAAAAATAAAAAAGACACCACCAAAATATGAAGCAAAGGTTATAAGAAACTCTTAAATACCCTGTTTCTGTATTTTCTATCTGAATTAAGGTTTTTCTCAAAGAAAACTGAAGTTTGGATTGTTCTAGTTTTGCATCATGTCCTGCTTTAGGCTGCCCTGAAACAAAAACAGAAACAGAACATACCGTATCTTCAATAGGCTCTTCTAGGTCTTCAGAATGAAGGGTATCATTTTTTCTTTTGAGTAGATTTTTATGTTTGTATATGTTTAGTCAATATGTTTTCATCTTCCTCACATTCAAACTGCATTTCCTGTCCAGAAACATGATTTCAAGGTTATATTTAGCTTTTCACATAGAATTCCTCATGCTGCATCCAGGAAACAGAGCCCTGTAATTGGAGAGTGGGATCACAGGGTCAAGGTGTTTCCCAGATAAGAACTCCATCAGTGTTCTGTCCAAACTTTCAACTTCCCCACCATCCACTGTACCCTCCTCACTATTAGAGCACATTGGATGATAGGCAACCAATAGCAAATGAGGGGCTAATTTCATGGGAGAATTTCTGCCACCCAGTGGTGCAGGAACTGGATCTTGTCATTCATATTCTTATAGACTATGAATCTAGGCGACATGTCACCTATAAACATGATCTTTCCCTCTCTAGCTCCTAAGTTAGTTACTGCCATTTATCACCTGTTCACTGTAGGCAATGCTCCAGATGAGATGATTTCTTCTTCCCTTGTGTGTAGACCCAATTGAATGGTAAATGCATGAGTAAGCAGATGGTGATCAAAATATCACTTTGTTACCAATAAAAGCTGGATTGGAGGATGTGGTGTAGGTGAGCAACTCACATTGGCTTACTAACATACTCTCCATCCTTCTCTCAAACATGTCCTCCGACCCCCAAATCCTGATCATGGCAAGCCCACATGAGGGAAAACATGTTTGCAAGCGTACCCTCTTATCCAAGGTTGTGCCTCATACTGGTATGGGCAGAGAAGGAAAAGAGAGATTGATACTTCATTGCTTAGAGCCTTTTATATTAGATCCTTTCAGTGGAGAACCTAGACCAATAGCTGTCACATATAAATCGAGGAAACCGTGGAGGAATGAATAAGGGATAGGGCAATAGGCCAGGAGTGAGGATGTCACCTCATAGATAATGGGAAAAGTAGGTATGAGTGTTCCTTTCTAACAAGTGGATGTGTGGAGTTAAGATGGCGGAGGAGTAGGGGACCCCTTTTTCAGCCGGTCCCTTGAATCGAGTTGGATAGGTACCAGACCAGCCTGAACATCCACGGAATCAGCCTGAGACGCAGGAAGATTCATCTGGATCTCTACAAATGAACATCTCCAGTGCTGAATACTGAGGCACGAATGGGGGAGCCGTGAAACCGCGCACAGATATCGGAAGATAAAGGGAAGGGGGAGGGAGCTGCCATGTTTGGGCACCGGGAAGCAGCAGCCACCTGCACGGGGGAGGGGGCGGACTCGAGGACGGCACCCGCAAGAAAACAGACTGTGACTGTGAGCGGGGAGCGCACGCCACCAGACTTCTCATGGAACTCCAGTGTGCTCATGGAACCAGAGTGAGACCAGGAGCTCCGGGAGCTCGTGCGGGGTGGCTGGCGGCTGGCAGCGTTAGAAACACAAAGGACAGAGATGCGCTGGCCCTGGAAGTGAGGGCTGGGATACCAGGTGTGGGGTGCACATCCCGGGACAATGCAGGGTTGAGCAGCACCAACAGAAACAGAGTTAAATGGGCCAGAACATCAGTGGAGAACGGTCCGCGATCCCTCTGTTCTGAGACAGAGGCTGAGATTCGGCCACTGCTGCTCTGACTCTCAGAAGAGGCACAGCAAACTGCCAGGGAAAGCCGCCAGAGAACAAAAGCCTGGAAATACCGGCTCACAGTGTGCCCATCCCCATCCCCCCTCGCAGGGGACACGGAGACTCTACCCAAACAGGGTTGCCTGAGTATCAGCGCGGCAGGCCCCTCCCCCAGAAGGCAGGCTGAAAAATCAAGAAGCCCGCATCCCTAAGATCCCTATAAAACAAGGGTGCACGGTCTAGGTCCCAGTCAATAATTTGGGCTCTGGACAACCCCGCAACATCTCCTCATCAGAATGACGAAAAGGAGAAATCCCCCCCAGCAAAGAAAAGACAATGAGTCTGTGGCCTCTGCCACAGAACTAATGGATATGGATATAACCAAATTATCAGAAATGGAATTCGGAGTAACAATGGTCAAGATGATGTGTAGACTTGAAAAAAGTATTAACAAAAATGTTAATGAGAATATAGAATCTCTAAGGGCGGAAATGAGAGCGAATCTGGCAGAAATTAAAAATTCACTGAGCCAAATGCAGTCAAAACTAGAGGCTCTGATGGCCAGGGTGAATGAGGCAGAAGAACGTATCAGCGAATTGGAGGATGGGTTAGTAGAAAAGAAAGCTAAAATAGAATCTGGATTCAAAAAAATCCACACTCAGGAATGTAGGTTACGGGAGATTACTGACTCAATGAAACGTTCCAATGTCAGAATCATCGGCATCCCCAAGGGGGTGGAGAAAAACAGAGGTCTAGAAGAGATATTTGAACAAATTGTAGCTGAAAACTTCCCTAATCTAGCAAGGGAAACAAACATTTGTGTCCAAGAGGCAGAGAGGACCCCTCCCAAGCTCAACCACGACAAACCTACGCCACGTCACGTCATAGTGCAATTCGCAAATATTAGATCCAAGGATACACTATAGAAAGTGGCCAGGGAAAGAAATTTCTCACGTACCAAGGCAAAGGTATCAGAATTACGTCAGACCTGTCTACACAGACCTGGAATGAGAGAAAGGGTTGGAGGGGGCATTTTTAAAGCTCTTTCAGAAAAAAACATGCAGCCAAGAATCCTTTATCCAGCAAGGCTGTCATTCAGAATTGATGGAGAGATAAAGACCTTCCAGAATCGCCAGTCATTGACCAATTTTGTAACCATGAAACCAGCCCTACAGGAGATATTAAGAGGGGTTCTATAAAAGTAAAAAGGCCCCAAGAGTGATACAGAACAGAAAGTCACAATCTATAGAAACAAAGACTTTACTGGCAACATGGCATCATTAAAATCATCTCTCTCAATAATCGCTCTCAATGTAAATGGCCTAAACGCTCCCATAAAACACCACAGGGTTGCAGATTGGATAAAAAGACATGACCCATCCATTTGCTGTCTACAAGAGACTCATTTTGAACCTAAAGATACATTCAGACTGAAAGTAAAGGGATGGAATACCATCTTTCACGCCAATGGACCTCAAAAGAAAGCTGGGGTAGCAATTCTCATATCAGACAGATTGGATTTTAAACTAAAGACTATAGTTAGAGACACAGAAGGGCACTATATTATTCTTAAAGGGTGTATCCAACAAGTGGATACGACAATTATATATGCCCCCAACAGGGGAGCAGCAAGATACACAGCCAACTCTTAACCAGAATAAAGAGACATATAGATAAAAATACATTAATAGTAGGGGACCTCAACACTCCACTATCAGAAATAGACAGAGCACCCATGCACAAAATCGACAAAGAAACAAGGGCTTTGAATGCCATACTCGACGAATTGGACCTCATAGATATATATAGAACACTACACCCCAGAACCAAAGAATACTCATTCTATTCTATTGCCCATGGAACATTCTCAAGAATAGACCATGTTCTGGGTCACAAAACAGGTCTCAACTGATACCAAAAGACTGAAATTATTCCCTGCATATTCTCAGACCACAACGCTCTGAAATTGGAACTCAACCACAAGGAAAAATTTGGAAGAAACTCAAACACTTGGAGACTAAGAACCATCCTGCTCAGGAATGATTCGATAAACCAGGAAATCAAAAATCAATTTAAACAATTTATGGAGACCAACGAGAATGAAAACACAACGGTCCAAAACCTATGGGATACTGCAAAGGCAGTCCTAAGGGGGAAATACATAGCCATCCAAGCCTCACTCAAAAGAACAGAAAAATCTAAAATGCAGTTTTTATATTCTCACCTCAAGAAGCTGGAACAGCAACAGAGGGACAGGCCTAATCCACGCATGAGTAAGCAGTTGACCAAAATTAGAGCAGAAATCAATTAATTAGAAACCAGGAGTACAGTAGAGCAGATCAACAGAACTAGAAGCTGGTTCTTTGTGAGAATTAATAAAATTGACAGACCACTGGCAAGACTTATCCAAAAGAATAGAGAAAGGACCCAAATTAATAAAATTATGAATGAAAAAGGAGAGGTCACAACCAACAACAATGAAATTGGAAGGATTATTAGAAACTTTTATCAACAGCTTTATGCCAATAAATTAAGCAATCTGGAAAAGATGGAGGACTTCCTGGAAACCTATAAACTACCAAGACTGAAACAGGAAGAAATGGATTTTTTAAACAGGCCAATTAATTATGAAGAGATTGAGTCAGTGATAAACAACCTTCCAAAAAACAAAAGTCCAGGCCTGGATTGTTTTCCTGGGGAATTCTACCAAACATTCAAAGAAGAAATAATACCTATTCTCCTAAAGCTATTTCAAAAAATAGCAACAGAAGGAAAGCTACCAAACTCATTCTCTGAAGCCAATATTACCTTAATCCCCAAACCAGGCAAAGACCCCATCAAAAAGGAGAATTACAGACCGATTTCCCTAATGAATATGGACGCCAAAATTCTCAACAACATTCTGGCTAATAGAATCCAACAGTACATTAAAAGGATTATCCATCATGACCAAGTGGGATTCATTCTTGGGATGCAAGGGTGGTTCAACATTTGCAAATCTATCAGTGTCGTAGATTTTATCCAGAAGGAAAAATTCAAAAATCATATGATTCTCTCAATAGATGCAGAAAAAGCATTTGACAAAATACAGCATCCTTTCCTGATTAAAACACTTCAGAGTGTAGGGATAGAGGGTACATTCCTCAATCTCATAAAAACCATCTATGAAAAGCCTATAGCAAATATCATTCTCAATGGGGAAAAGCTGGAAGCCTTTCCCTTAAGATCAGGAACACGACAAGGATGCCCATTCTCGCCACTACTATTCAACATAGTACTAGAAGTCCTTGCAACAGCAATCAGACAACAAAAAGGGATAAAAGGTATCCAAATCGGCAAAGAAGAAGTCCAACTGTCTCTCTTCACAGATGACATGATACTCTATATGGAAAACCCAAAAGAATCCACTCCCAAACTATTAGAAGTTATAGAGCAATTCAGTAATGTGGCGGGATACAAAATCAATGCTCAGAAATCAGTTGCATTTCTATACATGAATAATGAGACTGAAGAAAGAGAAATTAGGGAATCTATCGCATTTACAATAGCACCAAAAACCATACATTACCTTGGAATTAACTTAACCAGAGATGTAAAGGATCTATATTCTAGAAACTTTAAATCACTCTTGAAAGACATTGAGGAAGACACAAAAAGATGGAAAAATATTCCATGCTCATGGATCGGAAGAATTAACATAGTTAAAATGTCCATGCTACCCAGAGCAATCTACACTTTCAATGCTATCCCGATCAAAATACCGATGACATTTTTCAGAGAACTGGAACAAATAGTCCTTAAATTTGTATGGAACCAGAAAAGGCCCCAAATTGCCAAGGAACTGTTGAAAAGGAAAAACAAAGATGGGGGCATCACAATGCTGGATTTCAAGCTGTACTACAAAGCTGTGATCACAAAGACAGCATGGTACTGGCACAAAAACAGACACATAGACCAATGAACAGAATAGAGAACCCAGAAATGGACCCTCGGCTCTTTGGGCAACAAATCTTTAATAAAGCAGGAAAAAACATCTGGTGGAAAAAAGACAGTCTCTTCAATAAATGGTGCTGGGAAAATTGGACAGCTACATGCAAAAGAATGAAACTTGACCACTCTCTCCCACCATACACAAAGATAAACTCCAAATAGATGAAAGACCTCGATGTGAGACAGGAATACATCAAAACCCTAGAGGAGAACATAGGCAGCAACCTCTACGACATTGGCCAAAGTAACCTTTTTCATGACACATCTCCAAAGGCAAGAGAAACAAAAGATAAAATGAACTTGTGGGACTTCGTCAAGATCAAAACTTCTGCACAGCCAAGGAAACAGTCAAAAAAACTAAGAGGCAGCCCACGGAATGGGAGAAGATATTTGCAAATGATACTACAGATAAAAGACTGGTATCCAAGATCTACAAAGAACTTCTCAAACTCAATACACAAGAAACAAATAAACAAATCATAAAATGGGCAGAAGATATGAACAGACATTTTTCCAATGATGGCATACAAATGGCTAACAGACACATGAAAAAATGTTCAAAATCATTAGCCATCAGGGAAATTTAAATCAAAACCACACTAAGATACCACCTTATGCCAGTTAGAATGGCAAAAATGGACAAGGCAAGAAACAACAATTGCTTTAGAGGATGTGGAGAAAGGGGATCCCTCCTACATTGTTGGTGGGAATGCAAGTTGGTACAGCCACTCTGGAAAACAGTGTGGAGGTCCCTTAAAAAGTTAAAAATTGAGCTACCCTATGACCCAGCCATTGCACTACTGGGTATTTACCCCAAAGATACAGACGTAGTGAAGAGAAGGGCCATATGCACCCCAATGTTCATAGCAGCATTGTTCATAATAGCTAAATCGTGGAAGGAGCCAAGATGCCCTTCAACAGGTGACTGGATTAAGAAGTTGTGGTCCATATATACAGTGGAATATTACTCGGCTATCAGAAAGAACAGAGTTCTCAACATTTGCTGCAACATGGATGGCACTGGAGGAGATAATGCTAAGTGAAATAAATCAAGCAGAGAAAGACAATTATCATATGATTTCTCTCATCTTTGGAACATAAGAACTAGGAAGACCAGTAGGGGAAGAAAGGGATAAAGAAAGGGGGTAATCAGAAGGGGGAATGAAGCATGAGAGACTATGGACTTTGAGAAACAAACTGAGGGCTTCATAGGGGAGGGGTGGGAGAATGGGGTAGACTGGTGATGGGTAGTAAGGAGGGCACGTATTGCATGGTGCACTGGGTGTTATACGCAACTAATGAATGATCGAACTTTACATCAGAAACCAGGGATGTACTGTACGGTGACTAACATAATATAATAAAAAAACATTAAAATAAAAAAAATAATAAGTGGATGTGTGTTGGAGGTGCGATAGGTACAAGGTGGCAGTGAGGGTTCAGGGTAAAGGAATGAAAAAAGCAAAAACTAGGAGTCACACTCCCTGTCCTAGGGATCGGAAGCCTAAGGAAGGGACAAACCAGGAAATGGTATCAGCTGAGTTATTTATCAGTTCAAGTTAATGACTAAGTGGTGACCTTTCATATTGTAACCTTGCTGAGTATATGCCTAAACAGATCCCAAGTGGTGAAATTAAAGCTAAGTGGAAATTTTTTTTTAAAACATGGAGCCAGATGAGAAAAGGGAAACTCAGTTTCTAGTTCAGGACCTATGAGCAAAATTGGATAACTGACCCTGTGATGGCCTTTTCAGTAATTTGATACCACAGGAAATGACATGGCTTTGAGCAGCCTTTAAAGTTAACCTAAATGTTCATGGTCTTGCTCCAACTGAGGGTACTACATAATTGAAAAAGGAAGTGAAGTGCTTCTGTACTATAATCACTGTGGTTAAATCTAGAGTCAGATAAGGCCAAATGTGTAAATTTCAATGTTTATTGATTATTGTGGTTAGAAAATATCTGGAATAACCATGCAAGTGGGGATAGTGTCTAATTTTGCTTACAATTATATTCCTGATACCTAGCAAAGTGACAATAGGCACTCTGTAAATACTTGATGAATGAAAGAAAGAAAGAATAAGTGTCAAGTTAGTAGGTGTGGATAGAATATGTATTGTTGGGTAGGGATTTGGGATCAAGAGATTTTCTGCTCTCTGGGAGGACAAGGAAGAAGCTAAAGAATTTTGGTTACCAGAGTTTAAGGCAAGATATAGAACAAGAATGAAGCAAGTTAACCAAGGCATATTACTAGGGTTAGAGATAGATCAGAGAACATGTTTCCACGCCTGGTAATATAATGTGTGCCTCAACCCTGTTCACTGGTGAGCACTGAGGTTCAGAAGACTCTTCTGTCTCTCACCTAAAAAAAACAAGCTTTATGGATGTAAACCATTTGGAAACACAAATGAACTTCTGCTTCTGGCCAAGATGAATCATGAGGATTGGATTTACCTCCGTTTGAAACAACTAAAATGTGATTTCATGACATGGACATCAGGTAATGAAGGACAGTGATCCTGAGAGGGGAAAATAAACAAAATTTGCCCCAATACTTCCTGCAGAAAGTATTCAAGATGTAGAACAGGGAGGAGAGCCCAAGGAGACCCCCACAATCTCCTGATATTGAATAGATAAGACAGGTGGTCCAAGGAAGCCAAGGTAACCGAGTGAGTTCTCAGGATAGAGTACTGAAGACCAAGGAGCTACACACAATGACAGCCTTTGAGATCTGCAGGAGGTCTCCCTCAAGCCTTTCTTCCCTTGCATGTGAGGAAATCACCTAAAGCCAGGGAAAGGGTCACACAGAAGGATAAGAGGGAATAATCCCCTAAGTTAACACAGGGCTAGGAAAGTTCTTCCCACTAGTCAAAGTGAAAAACCTCACAATTCATGAAATATCAATTAGAGAACTCGGAAGAGTTTTGCCTCAGTCGTGAAACAAAATTATCCCTAGACTAAAACACCGCTCGTCTTACTTGACAAAACTTAAGAGCAAGATCTCAAAGTATCAAGCTTTTTCCAAGTAACTTAACTGCATCCCAAAAGAAAATTCAAGTATATTTATAGGAATATGAAAATATTCGGCCCTGAAAATTCACAGTCTGGCATCCAAACTACCAGACATATAAAGAAGCAGCAAAATATGCAATGAAGGGAGAGAAAAGCAATTAATAGAAACCTGCTTTGAAGTAATACAAATGATAGAATTTATAGTTAAGTACATTAAGACAATTATTATAACTATATCCCATATGCTTGAGAGCCTAGAGGAAAGATAGAACATAAGTAGAGACATGGACTACAGAAAAAAGACCCAAATCAAACTTCTAGAAATGAAAACATCAATGTCTGAGATGAAAAATACACTGGGATGGTATTAACAGAAGATTAGACATGACAGAAGAAAAGATTAGTGAACTTGAAGGCATAACAATAGGACTTATCCAAAATGAAACCCAGAGAGAATACTGGGGGAAAAAATAAACAGAACATCAGTGAATTCTAGAATAACTTAAAGCAACCTAATATATATGTAACGAGAGTCACAAAAAGAGCAGGGAACAGAAACAAACATTTGAAGATACAAAGGCCAAGAAATTTCCAAATTTGATAAAAACTATAAACACACAAATCTAAGATGGCCTCTGACCCCCGAGAAAAGAAACATGAAGAAAACTACAGAAAGGCATATGATAAAATTGCTTTAAAACATGTATAAATAGGGGTGCCTGGGTGGTTCAGTCGGTTGAGAGTCTGACTTGATTTTGGCTCAGATCATGATCTCAGGGTCGTGGGATTGAGCCCCATGTCAGGCTCCCCACTCAGCAGGGAGTCTGCTTGGATTCTCTCCCTCTCCCTCCCCCCTCCATCCTCTCTTCTCACTCTCTCTGTCTCAAATAAGTAAATAAATCTTTAAAAAAATAAAATATAAATGTAGGACACTGATATCACAAAGGCTGTAAGGAGAAAAATAGAAGTATACTGTTGTAAGTTTCTTGTGTTATACATGAAGTGGTATCACATCATTTGAAGGTAGATTGTGATAGGCTAAATCATAACTCAACCACCATAAAAACATAACGAAGAGTTAAAGCTAATAAACCAACATAGGTGCTAAAATGAAATTATTTTTTTAAATGTTCAAGAAATCCAACAGAAGGCAGAAAATGAGAGAGAAGAGAACAAAGAACAGATGGGATAAATATAAAATATATGACAAGACACTAGATTTATTTTTTAAAAGATTTTTTACTTATTCATTTGACAGAGAGAGAGAGAGAGGGCACACACAAGCAAGGGGAGCAGCAGGCAGAGAGAGAAGGAGAAACGGGCTCCCTGCTGAGCAGGGGACGACCCCAGGACTCTGGGAACATGACCTGAGCCAAAGGCTGATGCTTAATCACTTAACTGACTGAGCCACGCAGGTGCCCCAAGACACTAGATTTAAATAAAACCATATCAATAATCACGTTTCATATGCATGGTCTAAATAGTCTAATTTAAAGGCAAAGATTTTCTGATAGGATAAAAAATAAAAATAAAATTAAAATTAAAAAACAAGACTCAACTATATTCTGCATCCCAAAAAAGACAGATGTTCTATAACCCCTTAACCCACAATGTCCTAATGGCACCTGAACAAGTGCATCCTTCCCTGCTATTCTATCTGTAATAGTTCCTTCTCCATCCAATGAGCCACTAGTCTTGAAACCTTTTATGCCGCAACATTTGGTTTCAAGTCTACTTCTGCAATGACTCCTCAGTACTGACCCACTCAATTCAGACTTCATTTTAGGTAACTGTGCTTTTGCCCAACCTGTTTATTTCTACTGACCTTTGACCCCTATGACAAGCCCACCTTCCTTCTCTGCCAGCTCTCAGCCAAGTAAGTCATGACACTTATATCAAGATACAAGAGATCAGAGCTGTGTGATGTGGGACTGAGACTTCTTTGGGTCTGTCCATAATCTTCCTCAGCTCCAGTTGCCTCTACTCCTCAGAGCTAAGGCCACATCAGACGGATACTGTTTTAGTAACAGCCTAGGAAGATTACCACAATATCCAGCCTTAAGACTCCCTTGTTTCTCACCTCTCTGTGACTTTGTGCCCCCCTTCTCATAACTTCTGGAAATGCATTCCTCAACTTGTGTCCCAGGTCTAGTAAATGCCTCTGATCAACTATAGACTCTTGACCACTGGCTTTCCTGTTGCTGCCCGGACTGTTAAGACTCTCCCAGTGTTGGTTTCTCCATGGCAGCACTATCCCCAGCTGTCAGATAATATCCATTTGTTTGTGTTAGACAACCTGTGCTATAAACAATACCCCCACCACTACCACCTCTGCCTGGGCCACTGCACCATCTGTCCTCTGTTGCTCTACCCCTTGAATGTCCTGTCCTGCCTGCTGGCCTAGACCTCTTCCCAGCACTTACCCCTCTTTAATCTTGTGGGCACTAATTCCAGCCAGTCTTTCTCATACTGTTGCAATGACCCACCTCAAACCGATGGGTGCCTAAGCTGAGGTGACCAAAGCACTTCAACTGTTTTTGATCGTGTTTTCTGAGAATAACTACCTCAGAGAAAACTCAGGAGGGCCATCACTTTGTCTTTTATAAAGTCACATCAGTGCTTTTCTTCTCCTAAGAGCATCAGAAGCCATATTACCACCACCTATAGGTGCCCTGGGATAATGGACAGGGCTGGGTCACATTTGGCTCTTCTTAATATCTGCCTATGTAACTCATTAAATAATAAACAACCATCTGCCTTAATGTCAAGCTAAAGCCATTACTAGACACATGTGAAGGGCATGGACATGCCCATTCTTCCTTTAGCCGCAGTCCAGGCTGTGGTTACCGTTCATCCTTAAGTTGTTCAAGACAGAGAACTTTTGGTCCCAAAAGAATCCAGGTAGTGGCCTGATTAAACTCTAGAAGTTCAACAAGTTGTGTTAACTTTTAGAAATCTTAGAAGAAAATACTGAGTTTGGGCTAGAACTTCTCCCATGGCTAGATTCTTTACTTTTTACTTCTAGGGTTGGAGAGGTAGAAACAAGGATGGGACAAGATGGCAAGAGAAGATTTGGGGCATTAGGACACACGTGGATCCTCTGGGCACAGTCCTGGTCATGACAAAGTAAACTTTGGACTTGGAGTTGCTGTACCAGTGAGGGAATGAAAGAGGGCAAAGGCAAAAAGTAATGAGCAATGAGTTTATCCATGAACTTTTGATGCCTTCTTAATGGTACATAATATGCGAGAGTTGCCCACACTCTGCCAATGAGTATTATAAGGCTTAAAGGCCAGCCAAGGGGGCTTGCACTAATGAGAGATGGAGTAGAGTGTTTTTTTTTTTTATTTTAATTCCAGTATAGTTAACATACAGTGTTACATTAGTTTCAGGTGTACAATATAGTGATTCAACAATTCTACACATTACACAGTGCTCATCATGATAAGTGGTCTCTTAATCCTCTTCACCTGCTTCACCCATCCCCCCATCCACATTCCTTCTGGTAATCATTAGTTTGTTCTCTATACTTAAAAGTCTGTTTTTTAGAGGGTGCCTGGGTGGCTTAGTAGGTTAAGATTCTTGAACCCAGCTCAGGTCTTGATCTCAGGGTTGTGAGTTCAAGCCCCATGTTGGGTCTACGCCCAAGCCTGTGTTTTGTTTTGTCTCTTTTTTTCTTTGTTGATTTGTTTTGTTTCTTAAATTTTACATATGAGTGAAATCATATGGTATTTATCTTTCTCTGATTTATTTCACTTAGCATTATGGCCTCTAGATCCATCAATATTATGGCAGATGGCAAAATTTCATTCTTTTTTTATAGTGGAGTAATATTCCATTGTGTATATTATATATACCATATCTTTATCCATTTGTCTATCGATGGACACGTGGGTTGCTTCCATAATCTGACATTGTAAATAATGCTGTAACATGTATCTTTCAAATTAGTGTTTTTGTGTTCTTTGGGTAAATACCCAGTGGTGGAATTACTGGATCACAGGGTAATTCTATTTTTAATTTTTTGAGGAACCTCCATACTGTTTTCCGTAGTGGCCACACCAATTTGCATTTCCACCAACAGTACTGAGGTTCTTTTTTCTCCACATCCTTGCTAGCACTTGTTGTTTCTTATATTTTTTATTTTGGCCGTTCAGAGTAGAGTTTGTTTTTAATCCATGTGTCAGACAGTGCATGATGATGTAAAAAGTCAACTGCAAACTACAGCTATAGTCACAACAGTAGAACCAACCTCCACTGTCCCTCTGGTACAAAAAATGGTACAAATTGTGAATGAGCCCTTTTCAGTCATACATATGCATAGACTCATCATTATCAAGTCTATAGTATTATGCATAATTACTGCAGAACTATTTCTAGTCTGGAATAGGGACTAGAGCATACAAAACAAGGTTATTTTGTTTTGTTTTGTTTTATCTTATCTTATCTTATTTCATTTTATTTTATTTTAAAAGGCTTTTCACCAACCCAATTCATCATCACATTAGATTAAGAAATATACAAGGAAAGAAATAGGAGGGAACTAATCATAAATGACTGGAGGACTTGTTTCAAATCCCTGTACTTTAGTGACTTTTACCTATCAGGTTCCCATGGTCTCTAGATCCTAGGATCCCTGACATTCCAATAGGGATGCCCATGATACATTTATCTGCCCATTCTCACAGGGCGAGAGAGTGAGGAGGAGGAGAAGGGCCAGGAAGGGAAAAATTCTCTCCTTCCAATATAGGGAGATGAAGCTCAGTTCGGGGAAGCTCTCATTTTTATCCCATTATCCTATTTGTTTCTGTATTTCCAAGAGATGGAAAATGAGAGAAAGAAAGAGAGAGGGAGAGAGTAATAATTATATATAGAAGTGGAAGCTGATGCCCTCTATTAGAAGGCCCTGTGTTTGAGATGTTTCCCTGGAAATAGGACAAGTGGCCACACTGCCCTTCACTTCAGTGCACAGAGTGGTAGAGCAGTTGTTCTTTGGGAAAAGGTAACTGCCTCATTTGGGCTCCAACCTGTGCCTTGGCTCTAATCTACCCTGTAAGAATAAAACCACTCAACCACCCAGAACAGGGTTCCCTGAATGAAGCATACAGATCACATTGAAGGAACTCAGAGACAGGAGAGCAGTAAGGATTAGTGTCCTTACAAGGAAAACTTCAAGGAAGAGGTAATGCTTAAACTGGCTTTCAGAGGCTTCAGGGGCAGGTCAGTTCTTTAAACTTCAATTTCCTCATTCTTAAAATGAGGAAACTCATTGAGAAAGAAGGGCTTTCCCAGTAAGGGATGCCTAGCCCAGCCACAGGTGGGAGGTGCTGTCCTTAGGAGAGGTTGCCCTCTCTAAGCCCTGCCATCACATTCATTGTGAGTCACTTAGAGGGCTGGATGTGCTTAAAGTTTGTCATGAGTGACTCCAATCATGCGAATCTAGGGAAGTAAATATTAGTTATACCAAGATAGTTATACTTTCCATGTCTGATCTGGGCATAAACACTGACTCCTTGTTCCTGTCTTTAATGTTGAAATAGATTACAACTCACCATCTTTCTATTGAATGGTCATGTCCAGGCCTATAACTTTCAAGAATTGTCACAAAGCCACAGAATATAGGTAATAAGGAATCAGGCTCTGGTTCTCGACCACTTGGCTTCAGAGCCCAGTTATTAGCTAGTAGCTCCTGGTAGGTTACTTTCCCAACTACAAAATGTGGCTTGTAATAATACCTAACTTACAGTTAATGTAGGTGAAACAATTAGTACAACGCCAGGTACCTAAGCATTCAACAAGTGTCATTATTAGTCATCTTTTAAAGACACAGTTATAAAGTGGTCATGAAAATCTTACCTTCCATCTCCTACTAGGAATGCCGTAAAACTTGAAGTCACGAGTGTTAAAATACATAAAAATCTATCTACTAATACACTGAAATTCCGTCTACAAGTCTCTGCTGAGGATTGTTGTATTGGGGAAAATGCCTCTGGTGAAGGTTTTTTTACCATTTCATTAACTAAACTTCCTTAGATTAGGATGGCAGATAAACCAGTATTGTGCAACTCTGCTCTGTAATAAGTGAGATGAGAGCAGACTTCAGGATCTAACAGGCAATGTTCAATACTGAAACTTCCTGTTGCCCTGAAGGAAATAGGTTTCAGTGCCCCCGGCTTTGTTAGTGGGATTTCTGGCTATGGCCAAGTGAGGAGGTCAACAATTCCCACCCTCAAAAAGCAACTATAAACTTGGGCAAATTTGACAAAAACAACTATTTCATTGCCTTGGAAATTGACCAACGGCATACAAAAATGTAAGAAACATCTGCACATAAAACTACGAAGAACAGCAGGAGTCTGGCATTCTTTCCTGGGGCTGCTTCCATTTCCCTCCCCAGGTCAGTGGAGAATGTTTTGCCAGGGCAGGACAGGCCATGAGGTTCAGGAGCTTTGCAGCCACAAGGACCTTGCTTGATTTGGAGCAGTGGATGACAGCTACATCCATCCACATAGTCCAGAAGTGACAATCTTGGCAGTGGGTGAAGGAGGCTCTAGTAACCCAAGGTTGCATTTGTGACTGGGGCAAGCATATTCCTGGCTGAGTTGATATGCATGCACAGCAGAGACTGGAGACAGCCCAAGCGAGGCATATAGTCCTGGCCAACCATAGGGTTATACAGAAGACACAGGGGGAATGCAAAAAGGCAGGTGGAAAGAAAAAGCTTGGAGAAGACAGAAAAATGGGCTGAACTTCGAAAGTGGCCCCTATCTACCCTCAGACCATCAGCAGAGGACAGAAGCTATTTTAGCTCCAGGGGCCTGAGTAAAACCCCAGTCAAGTCTAACACTCCAAACAAAAGGCAAAGATTGACATACTGGATTAAAAATCCAAGATCCACCTATATGCTGTCTACAAAGGTAAACTACACAAAGATTCCACAAAAAGATTGAAAGTAAAGTAATGGTAAAAGATATCCAAAACAGTATCCATTAGAGAGCTCAAGTGGCTATATTAATATTAAACAAAATAAACTGGAATACAAAAAGTATTGTACAATAAAGGAATTTTTCTTAATGAGAAGAGGATCAGTACATGAGGAATTAAAACAATTACAAATGTATACATACCAAAAACAGAGCAAATACATGAAGCAAAACCTAACAGAATTGAAGTTGAAATAAATAGTTTCACAGTACTAGTTGGATATTTCAATACCCCCTCAATAACTGAAAGAAAAACTAGATATGAAATCAACAAAGATATAGATGGGCTGCGCAACACTATCAACCAATTCACTCTAGCACATACAGAATACTCTTGACTGCAGACACACATTCTTTTCAAGTGCCTATGGAACATGCCCTAGGAAAGACCCAATGATAGGCCATAAAACAAGTCCCAATGTATTTAAACAGTTTAAGTATATAAAGTGTGTTTACTGATTACAATGGAATTAAATCAGAAATCAACAACAAAAAGAAATCTGGGAAATTCCATAATATTTGGAAATTAAACAACACACTTCCAAATAACCCATGGGTTAAAGAAGAAATCACTAGGGCAATTAGAAAATATATTGAGCTGGGTGTAAATGAAAACACTATGTATCAAAATGTGTGGGAATAAGAAAAAGCAGAGCTTAAATGGATACTTATAGCATTAAATGCCTGCAATAGAAGAGAAGAAATTTCTCAGGTCAGTAACCTAAGGTTCCACATTAAGAAAATAGGGGGAAAAAAGAACAATCTAAATACAAAGCAAGTAGAAGAAAGAAAGTTATAAAGATTAGAAGAGAAATCATGAAACATAAAAATGGAAAAACTTTAAAGAAAAATCAATGAAATCCAGATTGGTTCTTCAAAAAAGATCAATAAAGTTGAGAAGTATTTACCTAGACCTATGAAGAAAAAGTTCAGAGAAAACACAAATTTCCAAAATCAGAAACGAAAGAGAGGACATCATTACTGATCCTACAGAGATTAGAAGGATTATAAAGGGCTATTATGAACAAATTTATGCACAAAAAAACTAGATAAAATGGACAAATTCTTAGAAAGCCAAAAATTACCAATACTTATAAAAAAATGAAAAATCTAAATAAGACTCTAAGAAACAGAAAAATTGAATTAGTTTACAACTTCTTTTTTTTTTTTTTAGAGAGAGAGCATGAGTGGAGAGAGGGGCAGAGGGAGAGGGAGATAAGGAATCTAGGGAGAGATAGAATCCCAAGCAGGCACCATGCTCAGCATGGAGCCTGATGTGGGGTTCGATCTCATGACCCCAAGATCATGACCTGAGCTGAAATCAAGAGTCAGATGCTCAATTGACTAAGCTATCCATGTATCCCTAGTCTACATACAGCTTCTTACAAAGAAAGCTGAGAACCTAATGACTTCAAGTGTTAAAGAAGATATAATATCAAATAATTAAAGAAGATATAGTATCAATCTTTCACAAAACTCTTTCAGAAAATGGAGAAGAATACACTTCCCAACTCTTTCTGGGTTGCCCTAATATCAAAGCCAGACAAAGACATCTTAAAAAAAGAAAATCATAGACTGATATCTCTAATGTATACGGATGCATTAATCCTTAACAAGATATTAACAAGCTGAATCCAGAAATATAGAAAAAGGATGATACACCAGGACCAAGTGGGATTTAGCCCCAGAATACAAGGTTGGCTTAACATTTTTAAATAAATTAATATAAAATGGTATATTAATAGAATAAAGGACAAAGTCCACATGATCATCTAAATAGATGCAGAAAATCATTTGACAAAATCTAACACCCATTTGTGATAAAAACTCTCAACAGATTAAGATTAGGAGGATAAAGGGCATTTGGGGAAAACCCATAGCTAACATTTTACTTACTAGTGAAAAAGTGAATGCTTTTCCCCCCAGAATCAAAATCAGGGCAACAATGTCCACTCTTATCATTTCTTTTACATTGCACTGGAGGTTTTAAACAGTTAAAATAAGCAAAAACAAAGCAACAACAAAAAGTAAGGTCATCCAGGTCTGAAAGGAAGAAGTAAAACTGTCTTTGTTCTCAGATTCTGTATGTTGAAAATGCCAAAGAATCCACATAAAATGAGAACAAATAAACAAGTTTAGCAAGAATTGCTTGACACAAGATCAATATAAAAAATCAATTTCATATGCTAGCAATAAAAAGTCCAAAAATGTGATTAAGGAAATAATTCAATTTATAGTAGCATCACAGAAGATAAAATACTTAGGAATAAATCAACAAAAGAAGTGCAAGATTTGTATACTGAAAACTACAAAACGTTGAGAAAAATTAAAGATCTAAACAAATGGAGAGATATTCCATGCTCATGGATTTCAAGTCTCAATATTGTCAAGGTGGAAATTCTCATTAAATTGATCTATAAATCTAACATAATTTCTATCAAATTCCCAGTAACCTTTTTTGTAGCAATTCACAAACTGATTTTTTAAAAAATCTATATGAAAATGCAAAGGACCAGGATGCCTAGGTGGCTCAGTCAGTTAAGTGTCTGCCTTCAGCTCAGGTCATGATCCCAGGGTCCTGAGATCAAGCCCCATGTCAGACTCTCTGCTCAGTGGGGAGCCTACTTCTCCCTTTCCCTCTGCCTGCTGCTGCCCCTGCTTGTGTTCTCTCTCCCTCTGCCAAATAAATAAATAATAATCTTAAAAAAAAAAAAAAAAGAAAGAGAATGCAAAGTACCTAGAGTAGCCAAAACAATGTTTTGTTGTTGTTTGTTGTTGGTGTTTTTAAAGATTTTATTTATTTATTTGAGAGAGAGAGGAGGAGGAGGGGCAGCAGAGGGAGAAGCAGACTTTGGCTGAGCAGGAAGCCTGACATGGGGCTCAGTCCCAAGACTCCGGGTTCATGACCTGAGCCGACGGCAAATGCTTAACTGACTGAGTCACACAGGCACCCCCAAAACAATGTTTTTAAAAGAAGAACAAATTAAGAACTTACATTTCTTAATATAAAACTTACTATTGGGGCACCTGGGTGGCTCAGTCAGTCAAGTATGTGACTATTGTTTTCAGCTCAGGTCATGATCTCAGGGTCACGGGATCGAGCCCCACATAGGGCTCCACACCGGGCATGGAGCCTGCTTAAGATTCTCTCTGTCTCTCTCTACAATAAAATTAAATAAATAAAATAAAACAAAACTTACTGTGAAACCCCACTAATCAAGACAGTGTGGTATTAGCACAAGGAAAGGCATGGCACTGGTTAAGTGTCCAGAAACAAACCCTCATATTTACCATGAACTGATTTTCTATGAAGGTTGTAGACAATTCAATTCAATGATAAAAGGGTAATACTTTCAACAAGTGAAGCTGGTCCAATTCGATATCCACATGACAAAAAAAGGAAGAAATTAGACTCTCATCTCATAGCATAAACAAAAAAATTGGCCCACAATGGATCATAGATACATGCAAAAGCTAAAATTACTTAACTTTTGAGAGAAAATCTTTGTAAATTTAGCTTGTGCTACATATTTTTATAAATGACACCAAATGCAAGATCTATAAAAGAAAAAAATTGATAAATTGGACTTCAAAATTTAAAATATTTGTGCTTCAGAAAATACCATTAAGAAAATGAAAAGACAAGTCATAGACTGGGAGAAAATATTTGTAAATTATGTATTTGATAAAGAACTTCTATCCAACTGATATAAATAACTTTCCAAACATGTTGATAAAAAAACAAATAATCCAATATAAAAATGGCCAAAATAATTGAATAGGTATTTCACCAAAGAAATTACACAAGTGGTTAATGAGTTCATGAAAGATATTCAGCATCATTAGTTATTAGGGAAATGCAAATTAAAACCACAGTGATATATCACTATATACTCACAAGAATAGCTATAATCAAAAAGGCAATAGCAAGTATAACATGGACAGAAAGAAATGTAGTCCTCATATGTTGCCAATGGGAATTTAATATGGTGCAGCCACTTTGGAAAACAGCCTGTCATTTTTCTTAGAAAGTTAAACTTCCCACTTGACCCAGCAAGTACGCTCCTAGGAATCTACCCAAGAGAAATCAAAACACAGATCCACACAAAGACATGTACGCAGATATTCAGAACAGTATCACTCCTAACACCCAAAACTAGAAACAGTCCAAATATCTTAACTGGTGAATGAATAAACAAAATGTTCATATGCACACAACAGAATAGGATTCAGCAATAAAAAGGAAAAAACTACTGATACATCCTGTGGCATAGATGAATCTCAAAACACGAGGCTAACATAGAGTGAAAGAAGTCAGATACAAAAGGCTAATTATTGTATGATTTCATTTGTGTTACATGTGCAGAGAAGGCAAATTATAGAGACCGAAAGCAGATAAGTGGTTGCCTAATTAACCTATTAATTGCAAACACGTATGAGGGAACTTTTTGGGCTAATGGAAATACTCTAAAATTGGATTGTTGTGATAGTCACTCAACTCCATAAATCTGTTAAAAATCATTGAAATGTACCCTTATAATGAGTCAATTTAAAGACGTATAGATTATGCCTCAATAAAGCTGTTTAAAATCTTGTAAATATGAAATATAAACACCTAAAATTCAACTACAGTCCAGTTGGCACTCCTTTGCTGTGAATCATCTCTGCTGCTAAAGTAAGTTAGAATTTGGAATGATTGTGTGAATTTAATTGATAGATCTCCAAGAAGATTGATTTTATGTACCTAATGATATTTAAAAACACAAACATTCAGTAAATTTTGTTGTCTATTTATAGCCATCTACTATTTGTTATGCTCTCTTCAGTGCAAGCTGCTGCCCTTCTCGGGGGGCATTGCTACTCAATATAAGCAATAATTAATTAAGAGCTCAGTTCCTACACTAGAAGCAAGCAGAAGGGCAAAGAAAGCCAAACAGATGTACCCGAAATGAGTTCGATACTTCTAGCTAGTTTCCTAATTACCACTAATACACACATGTACCATGGATTGGAAAATACCCCCTTCCTGTCAAGAATAGCAGTAAAATAATCAGCCAGAAAAAGAAAACCCTTTAATTCTTATTTACTGGCAGTTGAAACGTGTAAACATAAAAATCAGCTCAAGCATTGAATCAACTTTGATCATTATGACCAAGTGGTTTGGTTGATATTTAAAGAAGAATATAGGTTGGCATGTGGGGAAGAGGGACAGATCTGCCCTATCAGACATCAAGACTTATTTTGGAATACTAGTAAATAACATTGTGATAGATGAATAGACCAATGAAACCAGAGAGCCAGAAACAGAGCCAGATAATATTCCATAATATAATGAAAAAAACAAAACATTACACTACTTTGAATTTAAAAATACCAAAAGCTAAGAAAACAATTGAAAGCAAGTTTCAGCAAACTTTTCTGTAAATGGCCAGATAGTAAACATTTTACATTTTGCAGACACATACATCTCTGTCCCTTCTTCTCTTCTTCCTCCTCCTCCTCCATATGCTCCTTTTTCAAACCTTTAAATATGAAAAAACTATTCTTAGTTCGAGGGCCTACAAAAACAGTCCGTGGAAAAGGAGCATAGTATTGGAGAAGATAATTTCAGTCAGTATAAACAACAAAGGATTAGTAATTAAGATATAAAATGGTCTGTGGACAAACCATTAAGAATATAGGTAGTCCAACAAGAAGATGAACAAATGATATGAACAGGAAATTGAATAGGTAATAAACATACAAAAACAAGCTCTTGCATGGAAAGAGGGAAATACAAATTAAAGCATAACATTATGAGATAATATTGCACACCCTTCAGTGTGCAAAAACACAGTCTAAGTATTTCAAAGGGTGCAGATCAAACTGAAATTTTTACTTCTGGTGGGAGTGTAACTTAGTTCAACCACTTGGAGAGCAATTTGCACTATGTAGTAAATTTGAAGATGTGCATACCCTGTACAACAACAACTCCACTAATTTGCTAAAGAAAAAGGTGGGAAACCACTTAATGTGCATTATTGAGGTAATGGATACCAATTATGGCATATTTATAAATGGAATACATAAATATAAGATATATATAACTTATAAAAATGACAGTTTAAAAGAATTATATATGTATTTACATGGACGAACCCTATAAAATTTGTTGTATCAAAAATTATATTGCAAGTTGAGAACTGAGAATAGTCAAGATAACTGAAGAAGCAGCTAGGGATACTTGTCTCCCCAGACATCAAAATTTTCAATAAAGCTCTGATGGTTAAGACAGTATGGAATTAGTGCAAAGATAGACAAACTCATGGACTAAAAGAAACCTAGAAACATACCCATGCACATCTGGAAAAGAATAGCACTGCCGGTCAGTGGGAAAAGGATAAGCTTCCCAATAAATGGAACTGGAACAATTGGTTATCTATAAAGAAAAAAATTGGAATTGGATCCTGGCCTTACACCATATTACAAACCTCCATTTCAGGTAGATTAGACATTTAAATATGAAAGGCAAAACTTTAAAGTCTAAGAAGAAAATGTAAGAGAACATCTTTATTATGTCAGAATAGAAGTTTTCTTAAATAAAACCCCAGAGTGTTAACCATAAAAGGAAAAGATTGATAGATTTGACTACATTAAAATTGAGAATGCTTCTTCATCATAAAACAGCATTTAAAAAATGAAAAGGCAAGCCACAAATCAGAAGTAAATATTTGCAACATATATAACCAATTAAAGATTAATATGCAGAGTGTATTAAAAATTCTTAGAAATCAGTAAGAAAAAGACAAACCCAATAGAAAAATGGACAATGGATGCAACAGTCACTTCACAGAAAACAACTCCAAATAACCAATAATCGTATGAAAAGATGATAAAATGGAAATGTAAGCCCTAGCAAGATGTCATTTGTCCCCAGTAGATGGATAGGTGTTGAAAAGACCATGAAACATCCAGAACACTTACACACCATTGGTCAAGGAATAAACCGGTCAAAACTTTAGTGGGGGGTATAAACTGGTAGAGCCACTTAGAAAAACGATAATAATAAATATAATAATAAAAGGAACCAGAAATCCAACTCTAAGGTATTACCATAGAGAAATTCTTGCATTATGTATACCAGGAAAAAATACGATACTATTTATAACAGCAATGTTTGTGGTAATTATTAGACTTGAAACAACCTAAATATCCAGTGGCAGTACATGGTATAGTGTGTTTATCCAATGGAATACTAGGCAGCAGTGGAAAATGATCAATGAACCATAACTTAGCTCATCAACATGGATGAACTGTGCAAATACATGAGATCAAAAGAAAACAGTTTTGGAAGAATACATACATGTATTCTGTACAAAGCTTAAACACATTCAAAACTAAATGATATGTTTTTCAGGAGTACATATATTATAGCAAGTTATAAAGAAATGTAAAGAAACAATAAGCACTCAGTTCAAGGAAGCAGTGGCCTCTCATGGGAGAGGAGGGTGAAATTTGGAGGGGCATATGGGTCCTCCAGCAGTACCAGCCATAGCTCACTTGTGGGTGGTGGGCGTACAGGTGTTGGTTTTGTTATTATTATGTATTTCTCACATGCAACATATAAAATATTTGTATCATACATTTTATAAGTTTAAAATGAACAAATTGGGGGCGCCTGGGTGGCACAGCGGTTAAGCGTCTGCCTTCGGCTCAGGGTGTGATCCCAGCGTTCTGGGATCGAGCCCCACATCAGGCTCCTCCGCTGGGAGCCTGCTTCTTCCTCTCCCATTCCCCCTGCTTGTGTTCCCTCTCTCGCTGGATGTCTCTCTCTCTGTCAAATAAATAAATAAAATCTTAAAAAAAATAATAAAAATAAAATGAACAAATTATGTGGCAGAAAGAAAATTACAGTAAGATACCATTTATGTAAATTTGTAAAGCACAAAAAGCAAAGTAAGTATATTTTGTTTCTAGATACACACAAGTGGTAAAAGCAGGAGAACACCCCCATAAGGGTAACCACTAATATAAAAAATAGGGAGTTTCATTGGAGGAGAATGGCAGAGTAGAAGGGAACTTGGGGAAAGGTACAAAGAGATTTCAACTATGATCTGTAACTTTCTATTTAAAACATAAAAATGGAGGCTCCTGGGTGGCTCAGTTGGTTCAGCGTCTGCCTTTGGCTCAGGTCACAATCCCAGAGTCCTGGGATAGAGCTCTGCATTGCATTGGGCTCCCTGCTCAGTGGGGAGTCTGCTTCTCCCTCTCCCTCTGTGACTCCCCCACTCCTGCTCGCTCTCTCTCTCTCTTGCTCACTCACTCAAATAAATAAATAAATAAATAAATAAATAAATAAATAAATTCTTAAAAAAATAAAACATAAAGATAATTCAAGCTAAGATATAGGACAGCAAAATATTTTTTAATAATATTTTTTATTATATTATGCTAGTCACCATACAGTACATCCCTAGTTTTTGATGTAAAGTTCCATGACTCATTATTTTTGTATAACACCCAGTGCACCATGCAATACATGCCCTCCTTAATACCCATCACCAGCCTATCCCATTCCCCTACCCCCTCCCCTCTGAAGCCCTTAGTTTGTTTCCCAGAGTCCATAGTCTCTCATGCTTCATTCCCCCTTCTGTTTACCCCCTTCTTCTTCCCTTTCTTCTCCTACCAATCTTCCTAGTTCTTATGTTCCATAAATGAGTGAAACCATATGATAATTGTCTTTCTCTGCTTGACTTATTTTGCTTAGCATTATCTCCTCCAGTGCCATCCATGTTGCAGGAAATGTTGAGAAATCGTTCTTTTTGATGGCTGAGTAATATTCCATTGTATATATGGACCACATCTTCTTAATCCAATCATCTGTTGAAGGGCATCTGGGCTCCTTCCACTATTTAGCTATTATGGACAATGCTGCTATGAACATTGGGGTGCATATGGCCCTTCTCTTCACTACATCTGTATCTTTGGGGTAAATACCCAGTAGTGCAATGGCTGGATCATAGGGTAGCTCTATTTTGAACTTTTTAAGGGACTTCCACACTGTTTTCCAAAGTGGCTGTACCAACTTGCATTCCCACCAACAATGTAGGAGGGATCCCCTTTCTCCACATCCTCTCCAACATTTGCTGTTTCTTGCCTTGTCCATTTTTGCCATTCTAACTGGCGTAAGGTGGTATTTCAATGTGGTTTTGATTTAAATTTCCCTGATGGCTAATGATTTTGAACATTTTTTCATGTGTCTGTTAGCCATTTGTATGTCTTCATTGGAAAAGTGTCTATTCATATCTTCTGCCCATTTTTTGATTTGTTTATTTGTTTCTTGTGTATTGAGTTTGAGAAGTTCTTTGTAGATCTTGGATACCAGTCTTTTACCTGTAAGACAGCAAAATATTAGCATTTTTAAGTCTGAGTGTTGAGTACTTAGGTGTTAGGTATAAGGTTGCCAGACCCAGCACAAAGCAAAAAAGATACCCAGTTAAATTGAATTTCAAATAAATGACAATTTTCAGTATAAATGATTTTTAATATAAACATGTCACATAGGGACAGTGTGTTTTATCTGGCAACCCTAGTTAGTTATATTAATCTCTGTATCTGAAATATAGGAAAAGTACATTTGTCCTGTTCATGTATATTATGAAAAATTAATCAGCAATCACGTATTTAGAAGGCACAAAATGAGGGGAGGAGATTATAGAGTACCTACAGTTTGTAATTTCAAGCCATTTTCTCTGATTATTTAACTCTAAAAACTGATGCACTTATTTAAAAATGATAATTAACCATTTATTGTATGCTAAGATCTCAACATGCATTATCTCTTTTGATCTCCATAACAATCCAGTCCTGGTACTACTTTTCTTAGTTTTCTTATAGTTTCTGGTACTTCCCCAAGGCTCAGAAATTGGCCACGATCACAGAGCTAGTGTGTGGTTCCAAAGCCACTGTCCCTTCCACCTGATGGCCGCACACACACACACACACACACACACACACACAGAGCAATCTTTTCTCAGCCCTTCACGGTCTTTCCCCACCTGGACTTTGTGTCTGCTTCCTCCTTTGGCAAGGAGCACTTATTAGCCTTGTGTTTGTTATCTTTCTAGAAACAGACCACCTGCCTACTTAGATTGCATACTTCTTTGCTGATCACTACCCAGCCCCAGCTCCAAATCTCTGACTAGTGTCTTGTGGGAAGACGGCATGCAGTACATATTTGTCAGTTGACTGGTCAGCATTTTTCCTAAGGGCATTCTGGAAGGCAGCAGTGGACTTGGCTATTTCCACCAGTCCTACTTTATTTTTTTTAATGTTTTTCTTTATTTATATATTTATTTAAAGTATGCTCTGTATCCAATGTGGAGCTTGAACTCACAACCCTGAAATCAAGAGACGTGTGCTCTACTGACTGTGCCAGCCGGGTGCCCCCACCAATCCTGCTTTAAACACAAAGTGCCTTGGCTTTCAGTTTTCACATTAAAGTGCTCAGATCCTTCTGGCTGCACAGAGCATGACAGTCTTGAAGCCCTCAAGACACACAGGGAAGCCCAGAGACAGTTTTCTTGGGAACTTGCATATAAACAGCCCAAGTCCATGCCTACTACTAATTTTTAAAATGCCCCAACACAACCCCTTTTTGTTGTTTAGAAGAGCAGGGAAGAGTCCCTTCTGCCCCACAGTAACAAAAGCCCAGTTGGCTTTCTCTCAAATATGCTAATTGCCCAGCTTCCAAGTTTCAGCTCAAGGCCCATTTTTATGCCTGACTTAAAAATAAAGTCCTGACAATAAGGTCTTGAATGGAAATGCTGACAACACTAACTGGTGAGAACAAACAGCTATTCCAGGAAGGGAAACAATGCAGGGAGGCAGTGAGCACCCATTCTAAGCTCCAGCCAGACTTAACACTCCAGGCTGCACAGCCACGGGACCAAGCCTGATTTCTTCACTGGGGCTTAAGGAAATGTGATCCTATCTCTCTGTTCTCGGAGTTTAAAAGTGGAACAAGCTTTGCCTTTTTCAGTTATGTTGGAGCGAGAGTGCGGACCCCTGCACTTGTGGGGCCCCTATTCTGAAACTCAGGACAATCAGTGTGCAGACATTGAGCTGGGATAGAGGGCCCTGTGCACCTCTGTGCAGTTTCCCTGTTCCCCACGGCTCTCTCTGTTTGAAAGAGGTCTATGCAGCATTTTAAACAACAGCTGCAAATAAACAGGCCTGGATGACCAAATGGACTTCACAAAGATGCTTTTCCTAGGTGGCAGTGATCTGGGCCCCAGTCGGCATTTTAAAGATTATTTATTTATTTATTTGTTTGTTTATTTGAAAGTGAGAGAACACAGGACAGGGGAGGGTCAGAGGGAGAAGCAGACTCTCCCCCGAGCAGGGAGCCTGATGTGGGGCTGGATTCTGCAACTCCGGGATCATGACCTGAGCTTAAGGCAGACCCTTAACGGTCTGAGCCACTTAGGAGCCCCCGCAGTCCGCATTTAATAGCTTCACGTTCTATGTCAGTGGAGGCTGCGCCTCCAATTCTAACTGAAATGAGTGAGAAGCTACTCCATGGTATCATCTCCTTTAATTTGCATTCACTAGTGAGGTCAGTAGTATTGTCTCCATTTTACAGATGAGGATCCTGAGCCTCAGAAAGGGTAAATCATTAAATAAGACCACATTGTTAATAGGTGATAGAATTGAAATTTAAAACGAAGAGTGTGAGGTATGATGAAGTTCAGGACACACTACCCCAAAACATTGCAACTTGGCCTATTGGATACTTAAGCTGAAGAAATTTGAGGAAATGGCAGATGCAAAGTCATGCTCACTTTCCCCTGGTCCTTGTCCCCTGAAACAGGCCATAAACCCTTGTGTGAGAGGTGCCCTCTTAATACCTAGAGGAAAGGAACATCCTTATGTCCAAAGACAAAGGGACACCAAGAAGAATCCTAGGAAACAGGCCTTGCTAAATTCCCCCATTTACTACACTTACCTCATACTCTTTGACCTATTGTATTTCTACATGCACGCCCACTATTCATCATACCTCACATAAAAATACTCAGGTCTAACTGTTTCTTCATGGCTTCATATTCTTATGAAGGTCCCCATGCTATGTAAAATTTATGTTAACTAAAGGTATATGCTTTTCTTCTGTTAATTTGTCAGTTTGATTTTCAGACCCAGCCAGAGACCCTAGGAGGGTTGAGGAAAAATTTTCCACACATGATGCAGATGCCACACTGCCCCACCCTTGCTACTCAAAGAGTAGCATCTGGCATCACCTGGGAACTTGTTAGAAATGCAGTCTGATAACTTGCCTTTTAACAAGATCTCCCAGGCTTCACATGTGCATGGAAGTTTGAAAAGTGCTGACTCACACCCCAGCCCTTCTCAAATGATCCTGCTCCAGGACAGAAAGACAGAAATGCGCATGGAATCAACCGTGAGGATCTAGGAAGATAAAACCGGGTGTGACATAAAGGTCCTAAGGAGAGTGGAGTGCCAGGTGGAAGGAAATGAAGGATTCAGGACAGCAGTTACGTTATGTCTCAGAGGACTGCACGGATGCAGTGCAGAGAAGAATAAGATAGTCTCTGGATTTAGGTGTCTTCACATCCCAGGTCTGCCATTTACTAGCTATAAAACCTTGGGAAAGTTGTTAAATTCCCTGAGTCTCAGCTCATCTCCCAAACAAGGATAATGCTACCTCTTAGGTTATTCTGATGTTCAGTGAGACTCGTGTGTGTGTGTGTGTGTGTGTGTGTGTGTGTGTGCGAAAATATATAATGTGACTGGAATGTCATAGGTCATCAATATGGGTACATATAAAATATTAATATCCACATTAAATATTATGGTATCCAGAGTCTGAGGGGACTTTAAAAAGAGTTTTCTTGGGGCGCCTGGGTGGCACAGCAGTTAAGCATCTGCCTTTGGCTTAGGGCGTGATCCCGGCGTTCTGGGATCAAGCCCCACATCAGGCTCCTCTGCTGGGAGCCTGTTTCTTCCTCTCCCACTCCCCCTGCTTGTGTTTCCTCTCTCGCTGGCTGTCTCTATCTCTGTCGAATAAATAAATAAAATCTTTAAAAATAAATAAATAAATAAATAAATAAATAAATAAATAAAATAAAAAGAGTTTTCTTGCAAGCAACAGAAATCACTCTGGCCAGTTAAGGTATTCATTACCGAATATTATGTCGTTTATGAAAAATCATTGTAAGAAGCCAATTCAAGTGGGAGCTTCCAGGAACAATTCCCAGGCTCAGAAGCACACTTGTGCCACACTGCAGAAAGCCTTCCCATGGAACGCACTGCCTCCGTGGCAGTCCAGCGCTGGCAAAATGACTGCCTTACCCTCTGCCCTCTTCATCTTGGTTCAGGTCTAAATTGAGCCTCACACTTCGGTGTATCTCATTGGAGGAACCTAGATCACAACCAAAACCCTGGTTTCAAGGAAACCTGGGAAATGTAGTTGCTAGCTTTCCCGTGGCTACAGAACAAGGAGGCACTCCGGAAGGGGCTTAGAATGGATGAGAGGGGACAGCCCATAATGTCTACCACAGGGGGTTGCAAGTTTTTACTATGCCCTAAATAGGATGATCTGATCTAGGGGTCAGGGTCTTATCTCAGACCTATATGGGAATGGGGTAAGGATAGACCAGCAGGTGTGAATAACTAGAAAGCAGGATGTCAAAAGGAGCTACAGAGCAGCTGATAGATAATTCATTTCAGGCACCTTATTGGACTTGCGTATGCAGGGAGAGTTCAGGAATAGCTGTTAACAGGACCTTCTAGGATGACATTAACAGGCAAGATTTTCTCTTTGTGCTCATGCCTGCTTACTCATTCTCTAACACCCAGCCTGGAACCCACATTCCACCTGGGTACCACAAACCCCCACTATAATGCACTACCTGGCCTGGCCTCACTAGGCCATACTACCTGATCAGAATTAATTCATAAGAATCTGTAAATTAGGGGCTAAGGACTTGATGAATTATGTAGTTCCAAGGATGTGTCTGAACTTCACTGGAGCTTTCCAGTGCTGAGTTTCCAGGTCCTGGGAACTTACAAGGAAGGGTGAACACCTACTAGTTCCAGGCCATGAGAGCTTGCAAGGGTAGACACCTACTAGCCAGGGGTGCTGCAAGAGAGATTCAGGCACTGTGCAAGTGCTGGGCCAAATGGCCTGTAAGGCCCTTACGTACTCTGAAATTCAGGGCTCCCTTGAGGCACAAGGGAGGCAATGTCTTACTTTCCCAGAAGGGTCTGTAATAGGGAACAGACCAATAGGGAAAACTTGGAGTGAGGGCTCTCTACAATGCACAAATCATTGTCAGGGCAGTGTCTGCCTCCCTAGTTTACTTAAGCACCTGACCAAGGGGCTTCTTAGAAGGAGGGGACAGTACCCCATCCCTGTTAGAAAATTAATGCATTGTTCTCTATGTTATTTACCTGAGACAGTTAATGCTCTTCCTTCCAAAAGGGGGGCCTGGCTTCAGCCCTGAAAGGATTATACGAATGACTACTTTTACAAGCCAATAAGAGGTAACTGATAAATAGATTCTTTCTGTAATATCTGTGGACCAGAAATATTTGAAAATCTGAAAAAACAAAACAACAAAGTCATGTGTTATGTGCAGCAGATAGGATTATGGTTAAGTTTCCCTTCTTTTTCTTTTTTTCTTTTTTCTCTTTTTTTGGATTTCTGCAAATATTTTTTTAAAGTTCCTTTGTAGACTTCAAAAAAAAAAAGAAATCATTTCTCTGGACTTAAAGGATATTTCATGAATCACTATATTAGGAAGGTGCAGACATTTTTCTAAATTTGTCTCATTTTGTCTTTGGCTGCTAAAGGCCACCAGTGAGGCTGAAGGCTCTAGGCCTATGTAATTCCAAATCCAAGTTGACAGAGCCTCAGACTCTGTAGTTTACCATCTGTGTGTGGTCTCCCATGGTTTGGTTTGATGTGCTTAGGTGAACAGGCTGGTTTAAGGTGTGGTATTCATACAGCAGCAGAGGAGACAAAAGGCTCTGGAGGCTCTTCCTTTCCTACACAAGCAAAAGTATTCTTTTGCAATCCATAGGCTCTGGTTCTGACTTCTAGATAAAAATGGTGGGCTGAACACCTGCCTTTTACTTTGATCTCTCCTGAAACCCTACTAAACTACGATAGAGAAAGTGAGACGGAGAGGATACAATGAGGTTTTGGAAGCTGGAAAGCAGATGAAAGCCAAATCTGGCAGTGCGGAAAACTAGGATCTACACAGTTTACTGGATGGCAGCAAGTGCTTCTGGAATTGGGGGTAAAGGTGCCCCCCCCCCCGCTCCACTCCACACCGCAACTGCCTCTCCCCAACCCTGTCAGGAGACTGGAGATTTAGTTTATGGAGAGAGCACATGGGTAGTCTCAGAACTGGGACTAGCAGGCACAACTGAGGACAGGACTCTATACTAAATGGATGGGAAAATGACATGTCGTGCCTACTCAAAGCTGTGGTGGGCAGCCCTCTTCTCTCACACGGTTCCCAGAACACAGGCATGTAGGTATTCGCCCTCTGCAGAGGATGCTAGAAACTTCTCAGGAGCATCAGATGGTCCAAGAGGAGAGACCTGAAAGTACTGACATTAGGGATTCCCCAACTCATGGCCCAGGCTGGTCATCCCACTGAGAAGCTAACAGTCAACAACAGCTCCCAACCCCAGTGCAAGACATCCAGTCAGCTTTTTACTTCTTTAGTCATCTCCCTCTCCCTCTTCCCTCCTCAGATAAGCTGGGTCCTGTGTGTCTTTCTGCCTCAGGCTGGCACTCCTTCTGAGCTCTAGACCTATCCTCTTTGGTCTTCCCAGTAAGGATATCTTGGACCTCTTCCTGTCAGATAATAGATCCTTCTAATCAGCATTGAAACCCAGTCTGGTCTCCTCCATCTTGCAGAACCCCTTCTTCAGTCCCACATTGTCTCCAGTCCCCCACGCCATCTCTTCTGGCCCTCACAGCCAAACTTCCTCACCTTCCACTGACTTCCCAACCCATTCAAGATTGTCTTATGCCTCACAACTCCACAAAATCTGCCCTTCCAAGAAGGGCATGGAAGTTGCTAAAAGCAACAGAGACATCTCAATCCTCTCCTTGACATGACAGCAGCATTCACCAGTGTTGACCACCACCTTCTTGAAATACTCTCTCCCACTGATTTCCATGGCATCTTGTTCTCCTGATTTATCTCCTACTTCACTGACCACTTCTCAGCTTCTTTTGCTGCCTTGCCCTCCCTTACTCAACCTGTAAATGGTGTTCTTCAGGGTTCAATCCTAGGCTTTCTATTTTTCTCACTCTTTACTCTCTCCTTAGCTGATCCCATTCACTTATTCCCAAATGTGTATCTCAAGTTCAGACCTCTCCTGTATATCCAATTTCCTCTGCCTTGTAGATATCTCCGAATTAACTGTCCACACTGAAGTGGGATGGCTATCCCCCCCAAACTTGCTCCTCCTCCAAAACCCTACCCATTAACGGCCAACATCTGTAGAGTTGTTCATGTTGAACACCGAGAATCATGTTTGACATCCTCTTCTCCTGTTCAAACCTTTACTAAGTCCTGTTGATTCTACCTCCAAAACATATCACAAATCCATCTTTCTCTCCATCTCTGCAATCACTACCAGAGTCCAGGCCTTCATCATCACTTGCTTCCGGACTACAAGCCCCACATTCATTCTTGCCCTCCAGTATCACTCCCCTCCTTCAGACCCTCCACTGGTTCTCCATTGCTTCTAGGATAGAACAAAATCCTTCACTTGGCCTCCATGGCTCAGGCTAATCCAGCCTCCCCTCCCGCTTCCACTTTTGCCTTTCTAGCCACAGGGTCATTCCTTCACTTCCTGCCCCTAGGCCTTTGCACCTGTTGCTCCCTGTGCTTACAATACCCTTCCTTCTTTCCCCCCATTCTCAGCGTTATGGACTGAAGTTTGTATCCTCCCAAAATTCATTTGTTAAAACCCCAACCCCTCAGTGTGACTAAATTTGGAGACAAGGGCTTTATGGAGGTAAATAAAGTTAAATGAGGTAATAAGAGTGGGACCCTAATCCAATAGTATTTGTATCTGTATAAAAAGAAACACAAGAGAGCTCTCCCTGCCCCTCCCCACCGTGTGACATAGAAAGGAGATAGCCAGCTACAAGCCAGGAAGGATCCTCGCCAGAAACTGACTCAGCTGACCCTTTGATCTTGATTTCCCAGCCTCTGGAACTGTGAGAAATAGATTTCTGGTGTTTAAGCTGCCCAGTCCAAAAGTATTTTGTTATGGCAGCTCTACCTGGCTAATCACACTCAACTAACCTCTACCCACCCTTCAAGTTTCTGTCTAAACCACATTTAAAAAAAAAAAATCCCTGAGTCCCCATTCCCACACCACATGCCCATTTAAATAGGACCTTTGATATTCAATCTCATAGCAGTTGGGTTCTCCTCTGTAACACCTGTCACTACAGCATTAATTAATTCTGTAAGTGTTGCCTTCTCCACTAGACTATGCTTGATAAAGGTGGAGACAGCGGTCTGTGTTGTTCAATGATATAACCCTGGTATCTAGCACAGGGTCCAGAACACAGTAAGTGCTTAGCAAAAATTTTAATGTGTGATCATGAAAGTTATCTCTGATTTTGAGAAAATCTTGAACAATTTTTAAAAATTTTATTTTTAATTCCACAATCTTAGAGGAGAAATACTGTTCAACCTTATACTGTTCAAACCTTATATTCTATATGACCCTTTTCAATTTGCAATGCTTAACTTGTCAGAGCTCAAATATACATTTTTGTATTGCAGTAATCAAGGCTGTCTTATAGCTTGCCTGTTTTTACTGCAGTGGAAAGAATGCCAGGAAAATCTCCCTTTTGGGACGTGGGCATTCAGTCAAATCCTGCCTTATCACATGGCTTCTTCCCTTTGATCACTAGACTATCCCTTAAAGTAGTTCAAGCCTGTAGGCCCTAAGTTATAGACAAAATAGTGTAACGTGTAATTGTGTGGTAGTTTGAATGTAGGTTCATATGCTAGATTAGAGTAAAAAGTCTATGATTGTTAGTGATGCAATCTGAGCAGACAGTAGTTCATCTATACATGTGTGGGCTAGCCCCGGAGAGCCCAGTCTGTCTCCATTAGAACCACAACTACGCCCAGTGAGTCCCACAAAGGAAGCAGCTCTCAAGGCTTCCTCTGGCCTGGGCTGTTTCTATACGATGCTTAACATCTGCTGGTGGAATTTTTCCTGCCACGGACTAAATATGTGTGTCCCCTCAAAACTCCTACGTTGAAGCCAAATCCCCAACGCAATGATATTTGGAGGTAGGGTATTTGGAAGGTAATTAGGTTTACGAGGTCATGAAGATGGCCCCCCATGGTGGGATTAGAAGAAGAGACCAGAGCCCCCTCCTCTCTGCCCTGTGAGGACACAGCAGGCAAATGGCTGTCTGTAAGCCAGGAAGAGAAACCTGACCAGGAACTGAATCTGCCAGCACCTTTTTTGGACTGCCTAGTCTCCACAACTGTGAGAAATAAAAGTCTGTTGTTTAAGCTACCCAGTCTGTGTAGTTTGTTCTAGCAGCCCAAGGTGACCAAGACCTCCTCCAGTCCCCTCTCCCTGGAAGTCTGCACTGTATTCTCCCCGATGGAGGGACTGTCCACTTCCTCCCAGGGAAAGTAGCTTTTGAATTTACTTTTGCTCAGCCCCTATCTGGTGACACTCTACTGTCTGTAGAAGAGCTCACTCAGAGGAAAATAACCTACTCCTAGTGTCACTCTCTAAACCAGAAAATTAGTCTTTAGAGAAAACGTCATTAACGTGACTTCACATGCACAGATGCAGGCAGAAGTCACACTTCCCGCCCCTTGTACAAACGCCCAGCTATTATACCGATACCCTGAGTTATTCCCTATTGTTGAGCCCTCAAGTTGTTCCCAAGTTTTTCACTGCTACAAATAGCAGTGGTCAAAACGTTTTTACACCGCTTGCCTTTTTTCTAACTTTTAGATTTTTCCTAGGAGTAAAGTTTCCTGGTTAAAGCATATGAGTTATTTTATGGCTCTTACATAAAGCCTTATTGCTTCATAAAAGCCACAACTATATGCGGGGTACCAGCAATGTGCAAATGAGCCGCCTCCCTCACGTGCCTGCCCGTACTAGGTCTTGCTGTTACTCCTTATCTTAACTAGTGTAATAGATATATAATGAGCCTTTAGATTTATTTTACTGTTCATTTTGTTCTGTGAGAGTTGTGCATGTGTGATTAACGAAATGCTAACACTCAGAAAATCAGTTATCATTCTGCCAACAATGAGAAATCTCTGCTTGAAAGCCCATAGTCTCATCTCTGCCATGGCACTTTCCCCATTCTCAAATCCACAAGGTATTGTTAATATGAGTGATACTTCAAGGGATTTATGGGGACAAATGGTGGAAGAGAAAGCAAACAAATGAACAAAAGAAGTATTTCCTCTTTCAATCTGGGCCTCCTCAAAGTCGCTATGTTCGTTGAAGGCCATCTAGTGGACCCACGAGGGAAAAATGCACAGTGGTGTGGGAGGGAGGCCAGCTTCCCAGGCATACACAGATGTGGGGATGAGAGGGGCAGGCCTTTCAGGACGAATGCTGGCTCAGAGTCCTATTTCCTCACAGGAGGAAGAGCTGTAGATTTCCCCAACTCCCATCAGCTCCTATGTGCTATTATTTCACATTTCTTGAGCAAATGATAAGTCAGCTTCTTCCTGATGGAGGTGTGTGGAAACCAGAAGGGAATGAAAAATAGTTGTTACATCTACTCAAATGTGCAAAGTTGGGGACTCCGTTAAAGAAATGAAGTTCTAGTGCATGTGCGTGCGCACACACACATGTGCATACACACACACACAAGCAAACCACGGTTCCCACAAAGTAAGGTGCCAACATTACAGGTACCTGTTCATCCACCAAGCATTAGTGGAGTTTCCAGTATATGAGCACTGCCATGCTCATTCTACAGATGACTCTAGCTGGGACTGACAGTCTAAAGAAAGGGAAAAGACTCAGCTGTGAAAAGTTAGATAAGGTAAAAGGCAATGAGACTTGAAGAGCATGAGGTCACTCCGCTCTAGAGAACCAGAGAATCTTCCATGGAGGAGGTGGATTTTTTGTGGTTTATTTTTGGTTTCATTTAAACAAAATAATACATGCTTGTATTATTGAAAAAAACACAAAAATTGAAAGAAAAAAAAAACCCTGAAAAATGGACTATCTTCTCACCCCCTATGTGCTTCCATTTTTGACAGGGAACCACTGTTTAGAGTTTGTTTTGAATAATTCTGGGAGGTAGGTTTTAACCTGGGCCTTGAAGGATGAAAAGGTCTTGTCAGTGGAAAGAAGTGGGATAGGGGTGATACGGTAGGACTCTCTGGAAGGGGAAGGGTTAACTCTAGATGGGCACCTAGCCCATCATCGTGATATTTTAATTTTCTGATAGTCTCGGGTCTCTTGAGTTTCTGGTAGTACTCATAATTTAAAAAAAAAAAAGAAAGAAAGAGAGGAAAAGGGAACAAGTTAATTCATTCCAGATACCTGGCTTCCTTCAAACTCCCCAGATTTTTTTTCTTCTTTGGTTTGACCATGAAGTGAACCCAAGAGTATGAATCATAAGCTTTCACCTCATGAACGTTCTATTCCAAGACCTTTGACATTCGGAACGTTTTATATTGCATTCAGATCCTCAGGCAACTTAATATTTCCCTGTTCTTGCTGGCCCTTGAGAGGAAAGGTTGCCTTGATCTCTAAGAGTGGGAGACATTTGCTACACAGCAACACATACTTAACTCCCAATGCAGTAACAAGCAGCCTCGTTCTTTCTGAACCTCCCAGACTAGTTTATGTGGCTTTCTTCTGGATAACCTGGACTTAGCTCTGTCAGAGTACTTAACAATCCATATTGTAAATTGCTATTAATTATTCGGCTCTATGCAGACCATAATATCCATGAAGCCTGTCTACTCACTGTGGTAGGCTCAGTGCCTAGGATCTCAAATATTTGCAAAATGAGTGTATGAGTAATGACCAATGTTCCACGAGAAATTCTCTGTTCTAGGCATGGCCCCAGAGTAAGTGCATTAGCCACTAGACATGTGTGATAAAATGATAACTCACCGACAGCTAACCACTGCTCCCCACACAGGAAGTCTGAGTTATGCCTCCTTTGTGGATATCCCAACTCACTCATTTTTGAAGAGAGTTAGAACTTTCCGGGATCAAACTGCTCGGTGCATGACACACATTCTTCCGGACCCTTTTCCTGCCACCACTTCCCCCATCAGCAGAGCCTGACAGTCAGCATTTGCCACAAAATCATCACTAGCATATCTCCTAGATGGTGTCACTGCACGACCTGTGCTTACCTTCCCCACTCTGGACCTTCAGAAGGAGCCAGACTGCAGCACAGAGTGGGTAAAGCCCAACCACAGACAAGGGTCCCAGACTCTGTGTCTACCCAGACCTCCTTGCCACTTGACCTCTTGATGCACGTTTCCCATTTCTCTCTTCCAGAACTCTTCAGTCCCTTGATGTCCTCCTCAGCCTCCACATACCTGCCTCAGGTCCTCCGTGTTAGTCAGGAGAGGTGAGGTGCCGTTACAGTAACTATCTAAACATCTCAGTGACACAATAACAGCAAGAGTTTATTTCCTGCTCATGCTACTTGGCCACTATGGGTTGGTGGAGGACTTCTGCTCACTACAATCATTTAGGGACGATTGACGGAGGTTCCTACATACACAATTTCATGATCACTGAGGGAGGAAGAAGGCAACGTGGTGAATTACCAGCTCCCAAAGCTTCTGCTCATATTTCATTGGCCAAAGCAAGTCCCATGGCCATCCCTCATTTCAGTGGGTGCAGAGACGTACAGTCCTGCCATGCACCAGCAGGAGAGAACTGGAATATCTGTACCTGGCTTTAGGGACCACCAGACTCTCCTTTAATTGACAATGTGATTGGACCTGTTTGACAGCCGTGCTGACATTGGCCATCCTGCCTGATCCACAGCTTGTCTTGCCTCTTCCGTTTTAATCTACCACGGTCGCAGGGGAAAATTTCTGGCTGAGGAAACCAGACCACTACTTGCTGCCAGAGGAAGGAATTGATCATCATTCACACGAGATCAGAGTCACAGTATTAAACAAAATTCCCAGAGAGTTTCCAAAAAACACCTTCTTAACCAGTAGCTTGCATCCTGCCAGCCAAGTAAGCTTCGCAAACATTTCTTAAACCTGTACAATGTGCCAAGGACCCTGAGAGGTACTGGGGTTACACTTATCAACCACACACACTTGCTGCTATGAAAGAACTAACACGCAGGCAAGCAGATTAAAACATATCAAAGCAAACCTTGCCTCCTTTACCATCCCCGAGCTAGTGACAGAGCCAGAAGAAGGGGAGCTGATGGGAAGCTCAGTACCAGGCGGGTCAGCCTTGATCGGCCACAAAACTGCCGATAGTGGAAAGGGGTTGGCCTGCTCTGTTTGCTTCAGCAGAGAAGTTGTGTCAGGAAATCACGGGGCTGCCCACCCTGAGGCAGGACTAATAGGAAAAAACAAACAAGCACACAAACATGTTGCTTTCAACAAATTAAGGCTTTTCTACACGTTGCCAGTTAGTGACATGGCTAGTGGACTTGGCCTGGGTTCGAGTCTCAGCTTCTATACTCACAGGTGTGCCAACTCTCTGGGCTGCTTCCTATCTGGAAAATGAAGATTTTGTGCAGCTTAAATGAGATAATGTCTACAAAGCACTTACCACAGTCTCCTGAATGTGGGAGACAGCCAGGAAATGTTAGCCTCTGCTAATGTTATCTGAAGCTGGTCCAAGCACCTGCAGTGGCTACCCAGTTTATGTGATTGGTTTTTATCCCTCTCCCTCTCTTGCAACAAACTGTGTTTCAGCAATAATCATGAAATGGAATAAGTAATATTAGTGGCCAGAAAAAATGCAGTAAAATTTTCTTTTTATTGAGCTTTCTATATATAGTCATGACAGTAAAACATAAATACCCAGTACAAGAAAAGAAGTACACTTTCAGTACAACAAAGGAAAGAAACAATGGATTAGTGTTTTTTTAATTACAATAATTTTTTTAATATCAAGGAGAAAGATGTATACTTACAAATTGGTCTATCATGGTAATGGACAAGAGTGCAATTTAATAGACACTGAATGACAGTAAGGTAAAAAAAAAACATTTTGTATTTTAAATACTCACATTTTCAAAAATTACTCAAATTTAATCATGCATTTAGTGTACGGAAAATCTGCACATAAGAAAAATATCATACCTTGCACTTTGCATGGTTTCAGTTTTAAATTTTAGAAGAGAAAACTCCACGTGGTTATATAGAAAGTCAGAATAGAAGCAACTCGTATTCTGTTTCTTCATCTTTGCAATCAATCTGCTATCATTGTTTATTTCTTATTTATTTCTTATTGTTATAGATTTATTAAATCTACTGTTTAAATGCAGGAACATGTAGTTTGACAGAAGATTAGACATGAACTTGAAGTGAACTCACTCAAAAGGAACACGAGGCCGGTTTGCTCTCAAAAGGAATGGGTATAGCTGAGCCCAGGCTAACCCAGGGCCAATTGTATAATTGGAAATTCTCTGAATTAACGTTCCCTGGTACATAAAGTTTATTAATGACTGTGGTGGGCAGAACTCTAAGATGACCCCCACATTCCAGCCCCTGGTGCACAGGCATCTTCTCCCATTATTCAGTCAAACACTAATCGAGGCACTGTTGTGAGGGACTTTGCGGATGTAGTTAAGGTCTCAAATCAGTTGATCTTGTAGGAAGATTATCCAGGTGGCTTGGCCGAATCACATGAGCCCTTTAAAGCTGGTTGTGGAGGTCAGAGACATAAGAAATCCAAGATGTGAACCAGGAGAAATTTCTAATGCTTTGCTCCTGGCTTGAGGATGGAGGGGGCCACATGGCAAAGAATGTGAGTGGTCTTACGAGCCAAAGACTCGAGCTGGCTGACAATTTGACTTCTGTCCTGGGACCTGGAGCAGAGAAGCCGCTGAGCCACACTGTGCTAGAGCTAATAAGTGGGTGCTGGGTTGTTTGTTTGTTTTTCAGCTTTATTGAGGCATAACTGACAAGTAAAATTATGTGTACTTAAGCTGTTAAGACAACTTGATATTTTGATATATGTATATACTGGGGTATGATCACCACAAGCTAATTAACATATCCATCATATCACATACTTTTTTGTGTGTGGCGAGAACACTTAAGATGTACCCTCTTAGCAAATTTCAAGTATATAACACAATATTTTTCACTATAGTCACAGTGCTGTGACATTAGATCTCCAGAACTTTCTCATTCTGCATAACTGAAACTTTGTACCCTTTGACCAACATCTCTCCATTTCCTCTATCCCCCAACCCCTGGCAACAGCCATTCTACCCTGTGCTTCTGAGTTTGACTAGTTTAGATTCTATGTATAAGGGAGTTCATTCCGTATTTGTCTTTTTTGTGTCTGGCTGCTTTCACTTAGCATAATGTCCGTGATGTTGATAAGCCCATGGTTCACCCATGTTGTCACAAATGGAAGGGTTTCCTTCTTTTTCATAGTTGAACAATATTCCAGTGTGTGCGTGCGTCTGTCTGTCTGTCTCACATTTTCTCTATCCATTCATCCAGCAAAGAACCTAAGGTTGCTCCCGTGTCTTGGCTATTGTGAACAGTGCTTCAGTGAACACAGGCGTGCACCTATGTCTTCCAGACACTGATTTCATTTCCTTTGGATATACGCTGAGAAGGGAGTGTTGTTTTAAGCCACTATGTTTGCGGCAGTGTGTTACGCAGCAATAGAAAAACTAATAAAATGAATAAGTAATACAAATATGCTAAAGTAACATAAATATTATTTAAAAATCTCTAGTATTTGCACCAGTTGTTTAGAACTTACACCAAAAAAGACGCTCAAGTGAGGACTTCATCATTAACTTTGTTTAGAATTGCTAGAGCACAGTGATAATAAAAGCTGGCTGACTTTAAATTGGTTTTATTATTATTTTAAAATTCTTTATTATTTTAAAATTGTTTCCCCTTACTGCCTGCAACTGAGGTGGCTGCTCCCTTTGCTCTGTTCTTGTTAAGCCACTGAGTACTTGGAACCCAAAAAGAGGAAGAACCTCCTAGATCAAGCAGCTACTTAGCAGTAGAGCAGAAATCCAACCTCAGGCCCCGTGACTCCCAGTCCGGCCCCTTATTAAATTAAGGCTGCAGGTGTTCTGGGCAGAATTGTGCCAAGTCTTCTGTAAGTTCTCTGGTAAAATTCTTAGTAAGGTAGCCAGCAGCCAGCTAGGATCCATCAGTAATCACTAACTAAAGAATGCAAACTCTTGTCCCAAATGAACACCTAATTGATTTAATGCTACTTATACCAAATAGGACTGCTTAGGTTGCCATCTGTCTCAGTCTGCTAGGGCTGTTATCATAAAATGCCACAGGCCAGGTGGCTCAAACAACCAACATTTATTTCCCACAGTTCTGGAGGCTGGGAAATCCAAGATCAAGGTGCCAATCGATCTGTTCCCGGTAAGAGCGCTCTTCCTGCCTTGCAGTCATCTGTCTTTCTGTGTCCTCATATGACAGAGAGAGAGCTCTGGTCTTTCTTCCTCGTCTTATAAAGACACTAATCCCATCATGGGGCCCCACCCTCATGACCTTATCCAAACCTCCAAAATACCATTACATTAGGGATTAGGACTTCAACATATGAATTTTGAAGGGACACAAACATTCAGTCCATAACAACGTTGTACGCCTCTGTGCTGTGATATGGTTTCCTACATTTTGAAGAACATGCTATTTCAGAATTTACAGCTGGAAAGACCTTGGAGATCTTACATGCTAGGTTTCCAGTTCTGAGCACATTCTTCCTCACCATGTTCCCTTTTAATTAGATCATCGGTCACACTGGTCATGCAAGGGTCATTTATCCCACACTTAGTTTGGAGACACAGAGCAAGCCCCAGAGTGCCAGGGGACCCAGGGCAGGCTAGCCCCCCTCACACAGCGCATGGCTGTAACACATGTGTATTTAGAGATACCATGGCCACATTTATTGGTATTTATGTTACAGGTCATACTCAAAGGACATTTGTGGTTTGTCAGTTGTATGTACTTTAAAGATATTATCCATTTAGTACATAGCAACATTTCTCAAATCTGTGAACCTGGTGACCCTAAGGATATATCCCTGGCTCTTAATTAGAGAAACGCTGTGGTATAAATTAAGTGCCATGTCTTCCAGTGACCACTGTACCAGTATATTCCAGTAACATACAAAGACACACAGATAGTCACTGAAATCTTTGTATAATACTTGGTTTTCCAGATAATCCTGAATATGTATATTAAGTCCTTCTTGGATCACTGTTCAAAGGGTAATAGGTAACACTCATGATGTGCTCACTATGTGTTGTTGATTGTCTGATTTAATCCCCACAGCGACTCTCGGTTTGGTACTTTTCTATCAATGTTTTCCATATGAAAGACCTAGACCACAAAATGACTGGCTATCTGTCTCACAGCTAGTAAATGTCAGGGTCAGAATTTGAACCCAAGGGGAGAGCACCATCATGGGAGGCAAGTCTCCATGGGTGCAAGTGGGGAGGGGATTACTTATCACTCAACAAGTCCCAAGATGATACTTGTGGGAGGAGGAATGGGGAATGGGGAAAGGACACCAAAAGGTAAGAGGGAATTGAAGAAAAGGAATACTAGCGTTCCACCTCAACGACCTCGCAAGTTTTCCAAGAGCACGCCCTAATTGTTTAAGACTAAAAGAACAAGTCAAGGACACTATGACCCAGAGGAAGTCTGATGGGCAGGCTAGGCAGGGTGGGGATCAGGCTAAATGAACTTCACAAGTACTCCAGATTTCCAGTGTTCTTTCCGATCATGACTTCCTTACCATAGAAATCTAATACCAGTGCTTTGGCTGTAAATCAGGGGCACCATGTAGATGGTCTGTGTGAACTGCTCCACTGGGCACTGACTGACCCCAAGATAAGTTAAGTGGACAGAAGAAGCTTGTAAGCTGTATAACACCAACCTCTCTTCTACCTCCTTCTTCCAAACCTGTCCCCCTGGAAATCTGAAACTCATATATCCTCCAGGCAGTCCTCTTAAGTGGGATCCATTTTGAGGTGATCCAGTGGGTCCAGATCCAGCCCACACCTGGGCAGTCCCCCCTCCAGCCTCTTGTAAGGTGGGAGCCAGATATCAGTACTGTATGTCCCTCAAACCCTGGATGCACAGTCATCTCCCTGAAGCCTCTCTATCCCTTTGGTTTCCTGGCTCCCTGAACATTCAACCGTATATTGCATTGGCTGCCCCTTGAGATCCCCACTGATGTGGCACCTTCCCCAGACTTTCCAACTAGCTCAGTGAGGATGCCTTGGGTTAATTTGTATCCTAGCCTCTTTCCCCACGCAGTATCCCTCTTTTCTCAGCCTTCTCCTCTTGAATTTCCTGCTCCAGCCCTTGCCTGTGTAAGCATATCAATACCTTGATTGGCTGTCCTCTCTGTTGTCCAACCACACCCTCACATGCTTGTTTTTGGCATGATGCTGGGCTGCCCTCCCTTGCTGTTGAAGTCACTTCTCCCTCTAGCTAACAACCCTCTACCAGGAGGGTGCTCATATATAAGACTGTTTCTGGGACATGGGCATGTGTAGAAGTGCCTGTATCTCCACTTTGGCAGGAAAGCATAATTACTTCCTTCCCCCTGCAGCTTTGGAGAAAACTCAGTGACAGACATTTATGGAGGAGATACTTACTGTGTCTCTGCATCTGAGGACACCTGGGAAGGATACTTTCATAGCTGATCCATATGGTGGAGTCACTCTGGCCATTAGGAACCTTCAAATGGATCCCTCAGATGGGCTGTGACAAGAACAAGAAATATACATAAATTCACAGTCCCTAATAAATAATAGGCTCTCCTCTTGTATATCAACTTTCTTCTAACTCATAGTGAGTCCCCTTACATATTCAGGCCACATCTCCTCCTCACAAGCCTTGAAATAGCTGAAGCAGCTTAATGTAACTTTCTCTGCTTTGAGTCTCAGTCTGAAATGAATCAGTCTTGAATGTCCTTTTTGTCCTTTCATAATGGTTACGGGCCCTGGTGCAAATGGAACTCCTGGTAGATATCCTATGGTTTCCAAGTTGTATATGCCAACTAGGCGTTCGGCATGATCCTCATGAACAGGGATTCCACCCTGGGCTTATGGATCTTCAGAATACCCACAGGGA